>NC_135477.1:207528246-207888063 GCF_052094955.1 Ictidomys tridecemlineatus
TAGCCTGCAAATGTGTTTCTACCTCATTTCTTGTGTTTCATATTTTTTAATTGTTATTATTTTTATTAGTTCATTTTAGTTATAGATAATAATAGGACTCATTCTGACATAAAAGAGTAGATATAATTTGCATGTTTCCTGTTTTTAAAAGTTGATAGTAATCTTGAGTTCGGGAACTGAAGATGTTTATCTAATTCATTCCTCAGAAACTGACAAAAAATAGTTCATATTTGCAATATGAGGTCACCTTCCTCTTTACATTGTGTCTATTACATCATAAAATCTTCTCCAAAACCTAACAGTTTAAAGCAGCCAATGTTTCTTACCTCACAGTCCCCGAGGGTCAGGTCCCTGAGCACAGCTGGGCAAAGGCCTGGCCTCATGGCCTGAGGGAGGCGCCACTGGGCAGGAGCCAGGGCTGCCTCATCCTGCAGCTGCTAAAGGAGCTCAGGGTCCTGGCCGTCCTCCAGCAGAGAGAATGAACCAGAAAAGGCGAGTAGGGCAGAAACTCTTGTCCTTCTGTAATGTAACCTTGGCTGTGACGTCTCCTCTCTCCTGCCATGCTCTGGGTGCTGGGAGACATTCACTTGATCAAACCTACCCTGCGGACTTCAATTCCAGGGAGAAGAGTCTTCGGGCATCTTAGAGGCTACCTGCCTCCTAGAACGAGAAGGTGAGAATCCAGGGGAGTTGGTAACTTTGCCTTTGCCCGTGTGCTGAGCTCCTATCTAGCTCCTTGGTTTCTGTGAGAAAGAATATCTTCTCATCTGGATAAAAATCATGGCAGCTATTTTAGAGCCCCTGAGAAATGACCCTCCTTTTTCTTTTGGGCACAGACAGAATGTAAAGACTCAGATATTATCAAACTACTTAGCACTACGTCAGTCAGGTTGGGATGGCCATTCCATCTCTGGGGCCTATCTGTGAGCTCATGTATTTCTATTAGAATCAGAATCCTTTAGATTCCCAAGTATAATCCCTTTGGGGGATGGCAGATGCATTTTTTAAATTTTATCTTGCAAATTATTCTGGGGCACAGTCTTCTGGAAAAATCCAACATAGGAACCTTAGATGATCATGTCATCATCCTGATCCTCAATTAACCTCCTTCTTGTCAGAAGTGGGCAAGGAAATAGCATTCTAATGGTCAAACTCCATGAGAATTGGAAGCAGCATCTGCAGAACTAACGCCATACATTGGGTCCTTGGTGAGTAGGGGGCCAAAG
The DNA here is from genome assembly GCF_052094955.1 of Ictidomys tridecemlineatus. NCBI lineage: Eukaryota > Metazoa > Chordata > Mammalia > Rodentia > Sciuridae > Ictidomys > Ictidomys tridecemlineatus. Next base: position 207,529,473 of record NC_135477.1, read on the forward strand.
CCTCATGGGCCAATGAGGGTCCTCTGAAGAGCTCGGGGTCAGTAAGGGCTTTTGCCCAGCTCACACTGCTATGGAGCCACGCCTTACTGCCATACTCTCTGATGCCACCCCATAAGTGGGTAGTTGAATGTCAGACCTGTTTCCTGGTGGCATATTCTAGGCACCCTAGGGGGCTGCAAGACATCTGTAAGATGCAAGGCCACCTTAGAACCCACTGCCTCATTAGAGGAATGTCAGGCTAGCATGAAGGTCTTATCCAACCCTGAGCAGGAGGAAGTCTTGCAAATAGAATGTCCAACAGCTTACAACATACTGAAGTTCATCAAAGGTACAAGATGCCGGGTTCTGATGACCCCACAATGCCATGAGGGATCCAGGCTCCCACAGCTTTCCTTACTGTCACTGTAGTAGCTCATTCTATTGTTGCTGATCCTACCATGAGCTCACCTCATGGCTTGTTTTCTCGGTGGCAGGATGGCAGTTCCACATCCCATCCTCCACCCCAATGGGAGGAGAGATGGCAAAGGATGAAAACCAAGTCCTCTAGTGTGGTCATCCTGTTGACAGCTTCTGGGTTAAGCTGTCAGTCAACATCAGCTTGTATCTATTTGGTCAAAACTGTGTTATAGATGTTAGCAGAAGAGAGGTTGGGAAGTGAAATTTAAGAAATGTGAAATAAACAGTCACCAAGAAGGAAAGACTAAATATGGGAAGGCCACAAAATACACTTAGCAGGAACAGAAGACCAAAATCGAAAGATCATGGCTCGTGAAGTGCAGCAAATGCAAAGTTACCCAGGAGAAGTGGGAGCTCAGGCCTGGGAGAATTCCCACCTGGCATTCAGAGGCAGGGCACATTCTACAGGAAGTGGCCTCCAGCAGGGACTTACACGGCTGGCACTGGAGAATACAGACCTTTTTTTGGTTGTCAGAATCAGTTGCTTCTTGCGTTGAGTAATGGAGGATATGTGGAAAGATGGTGTTCTATTTTTAGGAAACTCAGCGTCCCAATTCTATTTCCACTTCAACCACAAGAAAATCTCCTTACCTAACCTTCAGCTACTTATCTCACATCCCACCCATGGAATCCTTTTGGATCCTTTCTTATGGATAAACAGAGTCAACCCTCCATGCACACTGAAATCCTCCTGGGGAATTTTTAGAAATTTTATGGCTAGATCATTCTCCAGAGAAATAATTATGTTTAGAAGGAGCTTTGGCACTTTAAAAAAAGTTAACATTGAGAACCACTAGTCTAGAATCAGGGTCAGAAGAGTTATGACCTGCAGGTAGAAAAGAGTCGTCATTCTTACTCTGAAGATAGTTTTACTGGAACCCAGCCACACATCCTCCATGACAGCACTCACTCTGCAAGAGCAGAGCTGGGCAGTTGTGATAGAGAGTTTAGGTCTACCAAAATCTGAAATATTTACTATCTGGCTCTTTTAAGATAAAATTTCCCAGACTCTTGTGTATGCCACAGGATGATAGCCCACAAGAGTTCATCTGAAAACCCTTTAAGACAATCAGTGCAGTCCCCTGATTTTATAGCTCCAGGTACAGTGAGGAGTTAGGAATTACCTAGGGTCAGTGGGGAAGATTTTTGACCTCCAGGCACCTTCTAGCTCCAGCATGTGTGTAGATTGTTCTTGCATAGAAAGTGTAAGTTTCCCCCATTGCAGTGGTCCTCCTTAACCTCAGCTTTGCTTTCATCTATCCATGGCCTGAAAATATTAATTACAAATGTATGGAAATAAATAGTTCATGAGTTTTAAACTACAGTCTATTCTGAATACCGTGAAGGAATCTTGTATTGTCTTGCTTCATCCCCTCAAGACATGAATCATCCCTCTGTCCAGTGTGTTCATTGTGTATAGGCTACCCACTCATTAATCAGCTGTCTGAGTTATCAGATCAACCATGGTTATAGCACAGTGCTTGTGTATGAGTAACTCTTACTTTACTTAATAATGGCACCAAATTTCAAGTGTAGTGATGCTGGCAAATGCCATAGTGAAGTTTCAAAGTTCTTCCTCTACGTGAAAAGGTTAATAATCTCAACGTAATAAGAAAAAAATACTGTGTGGAGGTTGCTAAGATCCATGGTAAGTTCTTTCTTTCCTCTTACTGTGTCTAATGTATAAATTAAATGTTATTGTAGATAACTATGCCTCAGAAAAATGGCATATATAGGCTCCATGCCATCTGAGGGGACCCAGAGTGTGTCTGCTGTTGACAAGGGGGCTACTAAGATATCATCATGTGTAAGTATGCCATTTGTCACAGCCAATGAGCCAGCACTATGCACTGTTACTAAACTAAGGTTTACTCTCTTCAGATTTCTGCTTTTACCTAATGTTCTGTCTGGTTCCAGGGTCCCACCATGGCGCGTTGCTCATCATGTCCCTTGGGGTCCTCGGGGCTGTGACATGTTCTCAGTCCTCCCTTATTTTTGATAACTTTGGCAGTTGTGAGGGTTATTGATCTGGGCTTGTCTGATGTTCTCCTCATGTTGTGTTGGGGGGTAGAATGACGTGGTCATTACATCTCACCACATCAAGGCCTGTACTGTGGGGGCAGCTTAGAATGGTTGTGTCGCCCTTTCTTACCTGGCTGGTGTGATGTTTCTCAGGTTTCTCCACCACAGTGTTCTTCTTCCCTCCCTTTCCATACTGCACTCTCCCTAAAGAGGAGGGGGATTGTGCTCTGCCTTCTACTTGAGCTTGGTTTATTGACATAAATTATCCCTCTGAGTAGGAGACTTGTCTGCTAACCCCACTTATCTACGCCATGATTTATTTACGTCAGTGTAGGCTTATGGACGTTTGCATTTGATGTTCATTCTCTCACCAGACATTTATGGAGCATGATCTCTGAACCGAGGACTGTGCCCATAGGCAGAGACAAAGCAGCCACTGGGCCCCAGAGAATGCAGGTTAGTGGGCCCAGCATCAGATGAGCAATCAGATGCAGACATGGGGAGGGGTTGTGGTGATGCTGGCTCAGAGAGGGGTTGTGGTATGGTGTACCATGACCCACTCCTTCCTCAGGGTCCGAAGGATGCCACTGTTGCTTCCGTGCATGCATGGGGAAGTGGAGGTCAAGGACTAGCGGAGCCGCACCATAGAGCCCAGAAATTCTGCAGACACCTTCACCAGAAGGAGAGGACACGGAGTCCCAACGGCCAAGTTGGAGCACGTCTGGCCTGACCTTGTGCCCTCTGTAGCATGGCTGTTTTGAGAATTCTGAGGGGCCAGGAGGGCCCTTCCCATAGGGCAGAGGTAAGAAGGAGGTTGGTCCTGTGAAGGTGATGGGTAGAACCTGTTCTCTGCCTGTACTGCGCCACTGGCTTCTTTTTGAATAAGAGTGTATGCCTCTTCCTGTGAGCCACAGGCAGGCTGTCTGGGCGGCCTGTCCTCTTCCTCCTCACGTGCTTGGCTAGTAGGAATAAATGCTGGTCTGAAGCCATGGGAGACACTTTACGAAGGATGACAGTACCTGGTCCCCTCAGCCCGGAAGGTCCTCGAAGGCTGGGAGTCACAAGGAGGATCTTGATGTCACAGCAAGGTGTCAGGAGACATGAAGACAGAGCTGTCCTTCCTCTCTGGCTGCCATGGTCAGGACACCGAGCATCCTGCCATGGGTCTGAACAAAGAGGGCACAGCTTAGCAAACTCCTGAGGAGGCAGTGGAGAGTTGGGAAGGCAGGGGACAAGGCAGGAGCCAGAGAAGGGAGGAGGGTGTTCTGCAGACAGCCAGGAGCATGGAGGATCAAAGACCATAAAGAGGGTTGTGGGACAGCTCCTGTGTGCAGGGCTCTCTGCCTAGTCTGGGGCTGCAGGGATGAAGATAAGAAGGGTCCACTGCCATTGCAGGGAGCTGGGGAAAGCCAGTGTTTGACTTGGAGAATGGCAGAGAAGGCACCATATGGGCGAGGGGAAGGGCGCTCCAGGACAAGCACAGGAGACGGGGCACCATCTGAGAGAGGGGAAGAGCGCTCTGGGACAGGCCCAGGAGATGGGAACCATGAAGGCAGTGGAGGCTGGCTATGTGGGGAGGCAGCATGTATCTGTAGGACTACCCTGGTGGCTGTGACTGAAACCACTCCTGCTGCCACATGGAACAGGGTACTCTTTTGGGTCCAGGACCCATCTGCCCCTCAGCATGGGTCCTAGTTTGCTCCTTTCTCCTGTGTCTGCCTCATTGCCTGATGGCTTCCTCTAAGGGGGACCAAGAGTCCCAGCTGCGGCAGTTCCCAACTGAGAAGCTGAGGCACAAAAAAAGCATCTGTTCCTACTGGGCTGGTGAGAGGCGTGGGCAGGCAGCGCGTGTGGCTTGTGTGCTTGTCCCCGAGTGGTCACTGTGGCCAAGGCACTGTGGTGCATTGTTTTGGGTCTAGAAGTGGGGCTTTCCCCATGGTCTGCAGGTAGATTGTCAAACCAGGTATATAGAAAGGGGAGGGGCTTCTTCCCTAAGACAGCAGGTCCTGCTTAGAGAAGGGACGTGGCCAGGTCAAGGAGAAGGGTTGAGATTCCATAAGAGGAAGAGGTTGGAAGATGAAATCAGAAGGTAATTTGGGGTCAGCTTGTTCTCCAAACTGAAAGTTCTTCATCTTTGGGCCTCAGAGAATGTAGGTTAGAGGCAAGATATAAAGAGCCAGAATTCCAGTTCTTTTGGTATTGTTTTACTCTGTTATGAAAACAAACAGTTGTTGAAGCAATTCAAGAAATATATATATATATATATATATATATATATATTTTCTTTTTTTGGGGGGGAACATAGATATTGGCTTTTCCGTCTGCCCACGGTGTGCCATGCTGCAAGAACAGGAACATGAAGTGGTGTTATTAAATGGAGGTGCAAAGTTTTATTTGTCAAGGTTGTGGATGGAGGGGACTGGGTGAGTGGTGGATGAGGGCACTTGAAGCCCGCCCACCCTCCCTCCTGGCCTTGGTGAGGGAAGCATGGCTTCCCTGGCTGGGGTTTCACCTGCCTTTCCTGCGGTGGCGATGAGACACTCCTGGGCTTGTCCTAGTGGAGGTGGGAAGATGCCACTTTGGGAGAGGCAGTCCTGGTCGTGGTGTTTGGATCAAGCTCCAGGAACCTAGTGTGCAGTCAGGGAAACATCAGGAAGCCAGCCAGTGGGCCACAGGCTTGAAATGCACCACAGGCTGTCCAGAGGGCAGGCAGCACCAAAGCATGTGCTCTGGTTCAGCTGCCAGAGGCCCTCATGGGTTGCTTCACGCCTTCCTCATGGGAGGGGGCCAGCCAGTGCCAGAATGCAGTGCCCTCTTCTCTCTTCTAAACTTGTGTTGGCAGATTTTGCAAAATTTCTCTCTCTTTTTTGTTTTGATTGTGAATTCTGTCTTTAAGTAATTCTGTGCCTCTCTTTCAGGCACCTGCTCACCTTCCCACTCTGCCACGAGTGGGAGCAGCATGAGGACCTCCCCAGATACAGCCACTCAGTCTTGGGCTCCCAGCCTCTAGAACATGAGAAATAGGTCTCTTTCCTTTATAAGTCATACAGTCTCAGGTATTCCCTTATAGCAACAGAAAATAGGCCAAGACAAGGAGCTTCCGAGGACACACTGTGACCTCTAGCTCTGCAGGGACAGGCCCTGTGCAGCCTGGCTTCAGGCACAGAGGGCCTTCATCATGACAGCTTTCAGTGTTCTGTTAGTTGACTCCATTGGCATCAGGCCTACCAATGGCTAAATGGTAACTAGGTTCAGATCAATCAGATGGTTATAGGGAGCACCCAGTAGTGGCCACACTTGCCATTTACAAGCTTCTGAAGAATGCAGAGAATACAAAGAGGCTGTGGACAGCCCGACTGCAGGCCAGTGCTGACAGCAGGCAGGTCCTGGGTACACACTTGATACCATATCTCTTTAAAGCTACATGATATAAGAGTATTTGAGCTACTTTCAGCATTCTGTCATGGTTTATAGCAATCTCCCTTTTGTTTGGCCAAGTTTGCAGAGGGAGAGAGAGGAAGAGGGAGGGCAGGGAAAGAGTGAGAACTGGGGAGGAGAGATCCAATGCCTATTTAGAAACCTCTGTCAATACTTGGGGAAGGATCCATGGAATGCCAGTGGCTGATAGAGATTTGTCTTCAGGAGCCTTCCCCATTTTTTGTTTTCTGAGAGGCACCAGAACCTGCATCTGTAATTCCACCCCAGCTCCTCAGCCTGCCCGGGGCATTTTTAAACATGCAACCTTAGGTCCACAAACACCCAACAAGGTACACCTCCACCCCAGGCCATGCCACAGTGGTGTTCCCAGCTCTGCTTGGGCAGCACAAGTAAGCAAATGCACCAACATTCTTTCTGCTAAGTTCAAAGTATTGATGTGTTTTAGTCTCTATAAAACCAGGGTGGCATTTTTCTTCTTACATCTTTTAAACCCAAAAGACCTTTAGCTACTTTTTAGGGGGTACTTGTGCTATATGTTAACATTTAATTCACCCCTGGGAGCCATGAAAGTGCTTAGACTGGCCTTTGAGAGGAAAGACATGGCATGTCCTTAATTCAGCTGTTTTGGAGCCTAAAAGCTCCCTGTTCTCAGCCCTCGGTGCAGCATGAGCCTGCACCAGCCACATCACTTGGTGGCACGTGACCCATTGTGCAGGTGGCTGCATGCAGAACCCCTTCAGAGCACGCAGACCCCCAGAGCTGTGAGCACCATGCACTGTGACTTTTGGGCACTTGAAAGACTTCCTGAGTTCTCACAGAAATGTTTATAAAGTGCGGAATTTAGACTGAAACTCAGTCAGCACTTGGCATCTGCAGATTTTCTTATTTTTTATTGTTTCCGTTAAGGGAAATTGTTTTATTCTCTATACAAAGTGGAGAATATGAAAATAGGCTTTTAAGAGAGGCAGAAATAAGAAATAATCTCAAACTGCAGTGGTGGGGTAAGCTCATGAAGGAGAACGAAGGCAGGGTCCCCTTTCCTGGCTCTCGCAGGATGGTCAGTGTCTGGGTTACCCTATAGCCAGCAGTGAGTAATTGCTGTGAAGTACAATTTTTTACTAAGAACAGTGACTGTTGCAGTTTAAAGTCAGGGAAACACCTCTGTCATAAACTCCTGCTGAGCTGAACCCACAGTGTGTTGTGGGGAAGCCACTTTGGGTGGCTTTTTGGCAGTCTCTACAGAGGCTAAGCTTCATTCACCTCACAAAGCACTGGCTTTGCTCCCAAGTGCACACCTGAGAGAAATGAGCACACCTGTCCCTCTCAAGATGCAACCTGGGTCTGTGTGGCAGGTTTGTTAGTAATAGCCCTACTGGAGACAGAACAATGGAGTGTCACACAGTGGCACAGAGAACAAGTGAAGCTTTTAGTTCTGGACAAGACAGAGTGGCTGAGCCTAGATTTGCCCTTCTACCCAAGAAAACAGGAAATAGACAAAACACACAATGCCACACCAAAAGCCGAGAGTGGTCCTGGAGAGGTGGAAGGAGTACGGTGAGTCACCTGGGCATGCGTCCTTGTTTGAGAAGTTTCCAGATTGGGGGTCCAGGTGGAGCTGAGCCCCCTGCCCTGAGGAGAGGGAATTAAGAGCAGGGGATGCCTGGGTGTCTGCAAAGGGCTTCCTCGAGTGCTCATAGGCGTGTGCCCAGCTCCTGGGGGTGGAGGACAGGACTCTCTGAATGAGTCAGTGGAGGGTGCTGGGAAGAGGGTCTGTTGAGGCCCTGGGGTGGGAAATTGTTGTCCATCCTTGAGCATTTAAATGAGCACAAGTAGCACCTTCCAGGAGTGCACCCACCCTGACTAGGTGTGGAAACATGGGGAGTCCACAGGCCCTGCATGCCCAGTCTAACCCTGGCCAGTGGGTGGGACTCTCTAGGAAGTGTAGAGTCCCTCCACCCTAGGGAGTTCTTTTGCATACTGTGGAGACAGAACAGGAGAGGCCAGGTGGGAACACAAACTTTGCTTATTATTGACTGTGCTCAAAACCACTTGGATGGACAGAGATATAGGCTGTGCCTTAGGTTCCCTCCTGATCTACACCATCCAGACCATTTGTGCTGGGTGCAAGTGAGTCATTTGAGTCACTTCCCTCTCTGCCCACTGGCTTGTGCCCAGGTTGGAAATCCAGCATGGCCAGGCGTGGATTGACTTTAGTCTGTACTGGGTCCACTTGCCTAAGCTAAGTCTGGGTCCCAGGAAAATTAGTGACTTCCAGCAACTTGATGAGCAGCAGCAGAGGGTGTCTTATAGAGCAGCGGGTGCCCAAGTCTCCAATAACTGGGGAAGAACCTAGACGCTGTGTCCTGTCACCACTTGGCTAGTGGGCAAGTACCAGCTGCTTGGAGGCATCATGGTTGGTCATGGAAAAGACGTTTATGACACAGCTCCCAAACACTGGCAGGATTTTGCAGTAGCCGATGTGTTCCTGGGGCTGAGGGACAGCACTAAGAATGCAGCTACAAGCCCAGAGAAGCTTGGGGAAGGACAGGAAGATGGAAACCCTGAGGGACAGAAAAGGAAGGGCTGCCTCATGGCAGAGGCCACAGCTGGAATCACTGGTCATCCTGGAGCTGTACCGGGAGGTTTTGGTTCTGACCCGATGAGCAGCAGGGCCTTCAGGTTAGAGTTTCTATTGAGGAGGAGAGTTGGAGTCAGTGTCCAGGGCCTGGGCAATGTTCATGACGGAGTGTTTATTCAGAGAGACAGGATGTGCATGCCCACGGGAGGCCTGGCTTACTAATAACCCCATCATATCAGCAAGACACCATAACAGCACCAACAGCCTGATGTGTGTCCTTGTGTGTCAGTGCAGCAGCCTGCCCTCAGGTCACCTGGCGTAGCAGTTGAGACCTCCCAAGTGCATCCCTTTGCCCTTCTTTGCTTGTTCCCAGATCACTCCTGTGGCAAGGTCCAGTCTTCTCAGATAAAGAAGTGGACTCAAATGGAAACGTGCTCAGGGCCCAGGCAGTGAAGCAGGTTTTGTTGAATTGTGCCGAGTTCTTGCTTCCTGGCCCCACGTGCTTCCCCTCCATCTCTGCCTGTGCGCCCTGTCCTTGCGGTGCTGCTCTTGGGGGCCCTGGTGGCTCCTGCGCCCCTGGTTATCTTCCTCTCCAGGAGGCGGCTGTGGTATTAGCTTCCTGTTCTGCACCAGCTGTTCATTAACATAATCCCATCATAAAAGCAATACTCCCTCCAACAAGAGATTGTGAACAAAGTCTTTCATCTCCTTAGTCATGAGAGTGGCAGCAGGGTGTCAGCTGATAGGTGTCCAGTGCCTCTCTATGCCAGGCACCCTTGTAAGCCTTTGGGATTAGCAGGTCCTGTCATCCTCTCTGTGACCCTTTTTGCTAGTGCATCACAGTCTTGTGTGGTGTTGGGGTTCTTCTGACACGGTCACACCTGCGTGGACGACAATTTTTCAGTCGCCTTCCCTCCCTCCCCCTTCCCTTCCTCTACCCTCCTGGTCTTCCTTCTACTTATGGATAGGTCTTTACACTGGTGTTTTAGGTTATCCACGAAGCTGTCAGAATTCCCTGTGGTGCACTCACACAAGCACGGGGCACAATTTCATTCTCTCTTTCTCCTCCCCCCAGTCCCCGTCCATTTCAGGGGATTCCCTGACCCTCTCCCTCCTCTTCCCTTTTCTGGTCCAGGTTCTGCATTTAAGAGCTCTGAAGGGAGTTTGGAGAGACTTTATGCGTAGGACTGTTTAGGTTTATGGGAACCCAGTGCAAAGCTGCCCACGGCCCACCCAACCTGCCTGTCACTAACATCTTGCATTAATGCATTTGCTGCCTCTAAGGAGCCACGCTTCACTGTGCCCGTCTCAGGCACAGAGCTGTTCAGCCTCGCATCCTCTCCCTCGCAGTCTCTTTCTGAGATCTCGTCTGAGCTCTGGGAGTCAATGCTCATCTGCCTCCTTGGGCTCCTCCTGTCCATGGTGGCCTCTCAGTCTCCCTAGTTTTGGTGACTGGTGGCTGTGGGGACACTCGCTGGGTGTCCTGTAGGGTGCCTCAGTGTAGGGTGTTTCTGATTTTGTTCATGTGCTTCCCCAGCCCTGGTGTTCCAGGGAAGGACCTCGGAGGCTGACTCTGCTCAGCTGAGTCATGCTGCTGAGAGCCACCAGTTTCACTGTGACCTGGCAGTTCCTTTCTGTGTTTGTTGAGTGACTATTTCTTACTAAGGATGCCGCTGCTTCAGTGTCTTTATCCCCTCACCCATTGGAGGTATTCGGGTCACTTCTCGCTTCTGCTTATTACAACGGAAGCTTCTGTGGAATCCTCCTATGGTCTCTGTGTGGCCCTGGGCTTCCTTCTCTCAGGGGCCATTGCGAGAGGTTGGATTGCAGATGTGATAACTGAGAGCCACCATGGCACAGCCTCCTGTCCAAGCCCTTCAGTGGTCAGAAGAAGACTCACGATTTGGGTGTGAGAACTGGAGCCTTAGTCCTTCAGACCACCACACTCTGTGCTCTTTAATCGCACAGCCATAATAACAGAAAAACCTTCCTCGACTGAGCATTTATCATACTCATGAACTAATGGGAAGTTCCACACTTCATCAGCCTTAACATCCCGCCTCCCTGTGTGATGGAGTGTTGTCGTGACCCTTCATTAACAGATGACTAATTTCCCCAGGATCAGACTGATGTGCAGAGTTTACAGCCAAGGCCCAGGGTCAGAGCAACTGCTCTCCCAGAAGGGAGGGGAAGAAGGCTTTGTCCTTGGCCATGAGTACTGACCAGGAGCACAAATGTGGCCATCCCCAGCTCCATGAGGAGATCTCAGTGGTGAGACCTGGGACTCCCTTTGTTCTTGGCTGTGACCTGGGGAAGCACAGCATGTGGATAATTTGTTTTCCTGAAATTCCAGGAGGATTTTGGGGCCTTGAAGTGTCTCACAAAACCCAAGGATGGGGAGACATTGATTTTTTATTTGTTCTAAAGATGAAGTTTCTTCAGTCCACGCAACAGGAATCGTCTCTGGTTCTCTTAAGAAATAAAAGAAGTAATTGGAAGGACACAAGGTGGTTCTGAAAATCGACAGGACTGGAGGAGAAGCCTCAGAAGAGGAAGATCTAGGGACCCAGGTGCAAGAAGTTACCCCAGATTTTCTCATGATGATTATTGCCAGAGGAACCCGCAGACCTGCCCACTCATTTGCACTGCTCAGGCTGCTTGAGCTTCTGCCCTCAGTTAAGTGTGTCCACATTTATCTCCCAGGAGCTACTTACAGCTTCACCCTAGTTTCCATTTAGAGTTTGAAAATGCGTGCTATTCCCAGATCAAGGGCATCTTTTTTTCCCACCGACTGTGAACAGTTGGATAAGGACTTCTAGCAGGGGGCCCTCCTTCCACATCTACAATCTTCTGACCTTGCCCCTCTCAAGTGATGGTGGGTAATTACAATATTGGGAATGTCTATGGCCCAGGATTGGGAGGGAAATAAAAAGTTTCTGTAGAAACAATCAAGCTGTGGAGAGAGAGCTTACAGAATGGGAGAAAATCTTGCCACCTGCACCTCAGATAGAGAATTAATCTCCAGGATATATAAATAACTCAAAGAACTTAACACCAAGAAACCCAAATAACCCAATCAAGAAATGGGCAAAGGAACTAAAAAGGCACTTCACAGAATAAGAAATATGAATGATCAACAAATATATGAAAAAATGCTCAACATCTCTAGCAATTAGAGAAATGCAAATTAAAACTACACTGAGATTTCATCTCACTCCAGTCAGAATGGCAATTATCAAGAATACAAGCAACACTAAATGTTGTTGAGGATGTGTAAAAAGGTACACTCCTACATTTCTTGTGGAACTCCAAATTGGTGCACCCACTCTGAAAAGCAGTATGGAGATTCCTCAGAAAACTTGGAATGGAACCACCATTTGACCCAACTTCTCAGTATGTACCTAAAGAACTTAGCATACTACAGTGACACAGCCACAACAATAGTGGCTCAATTAAAATAGCTAAGCTATAGAACAACCTAGGTGCCCTTCAACAGATGAATGGATAAAGAAAAGTGGTATATGCATGATGGAATATTACTCAGCTATAAAGAAGAATGAAATTATGGCATCTAGTAAATGGATGGAGCTGGAGAGTATCATGCTAAGTGAAATAAGCCAATCCCCCCAAACCAAAGGCCAAATGTTCTCTCTGAAATGTGGATGGTAATTCATAATAAGGGGGGAGGGAAGAATAGAAATTCACTGGATTAGACAAAGGGGGATGAAGGGAAAGGAGGGGGACTGGAACTAGAAAAGTCAGTAGAATGAGTCAGACTTAACTTTCCTGTGCTCACAAATGAGTCCACAACCAGTGAAATTCCACATCATGTACAGCCCCAAGAGTAGGATCCTAAGTAGAATAAGTCATATGCCATGTATGTGTAATATGTCAAAATACATCCTACATCGTGTCTATCTAAAAAGCACAACAAAAAGTTCCTGCAGACCTAGTACAGGCTCACACTCTTGCCACAAATGCTAACCCCCGCTGAGGCTCTTCTCACTTCTACAGGGCAATCGCTCTTGCACACCAGGTCCAAGTCCATTTCCTCCTCAATGGAGCAAGTGTGGGATCCAGGGATCACATGAGCTTCCATCCTGGATTATGATGTAAGACTTCTGGTGACGAACGGTACCACATATCCCACCTCATTCCACAGTCAGAAGGAAATGTGCAGGAGGAAAATGTGGCTCTAAGTCCTTTGGCTTTCAAGCCCCTCTCCCCACCCATGGCTGAGCCAAGAGAGCCTGGGGCTGCCCCCCCCCAACACACACACACTTGGAGGCTCCTCCCCTGAGGCCACTGCCCTGCCGGCCCCACCTCTGCCATGCTCTATCCTCAAGACATGATCATCTTCCCATCAAGGAAGGCTGGTTTTTCCTATAAGTCTACATGTTACTCTCTCTCTTGGATGCTGGCAAAGGCTGTCTGGAGACATCAGCACCCCTGTGAGCTCCAGGTAGTGGTCTCTCCACCAGTTTCCATGCTCCCTTGGTGAATATTGTCACCAAGTTCTTCTCAGGAGGGGAGGAAAAGACATACTGTGATAGATTTTGCTTCTGCTCACTCAGGTTTTAACAGTTGAACTGACCTGTATTGAGGAAGATAGACAGTTTGTTTTTCATCTAGATCAACATTGGTTCTCAAAGTATGGCTCTAGTGCAGACATTGTATTTTGTAGTGATACATACTTGTAATAATTAGCGGGTGGTGGCTAGCTGCCTCCTCTTTGTCACCCTGGTGTTTCCTGAAGGCTTGTTTGCTTGGGCTCTTGTTTAATCAAAGCTACAGTTGTGATCCCCTCCCCATCCTTGATAGGAATGAGTGAGGGTGAGAAGACCTGGTTGGGAAGAAGAGCTAACGTTAATTATACACATTATGTATTTTAAGAGTTTTTTCTAAGTTCTCAGGTGAGGCTTAATTTTTTTTCTTTTTAGTTGTAAATTGACACAATACCTTTTTTTTTTTTTTATGTGGTGCCGAGGATTGCACCCAGTGCCTCATGTGTGCCAGGTGAGTACTCTACCACTGAGCCACACCCCTATCCCCGAGATTTTTAACAAAATCTACGTAGTAGCCCTCCTAATGAAATAAGTATTTGCTTCTATTTTCCAAATAAGTAAAACCTTATTTAAGTCTTTAGCCAATGTTTTTTAGTTTTCTGTATGCACATTTCTCACCTGCTTGGTTAAATCTATCCCTTTCTGTTGCTATTGTAAATGGTCTACATTTAATTTCCTTTGGGATATTTCATTTTCCAGGTAGAAATAGAGCTAATTTTTGTGTGTTGGATTCTGCAACTTTACTTTATTTATTCGTCATAACAAATTTTTTGAATGGTCCATTTAGGATCTTCTATACATAAGATCATGTTGTCTGCCAAGAGAGACTGCTTTAGTTCTTCCTATCCAATTTGGATGTCTTTTTTTTTCTTTACTAATCACCTTGGCTGGGGCTTTAAAGACTATGTTGAATAGAAGTGGTAAGGATGGGTGGCAAGAACGGGTATCCTTGCCTTGTTTTGGAACTTAGGAGAAAACTTTGTCCTCTACCAGTGAGTGTGTTTGCTTGGGCTTTTCCTCTATCAGCCTCAATATGTTCAGGTAAATTTCTTCTATACATATTTTTATATGTGTGTATGTGGTGGGGGCAGTACCAGGGATTGACCTCAGGGGCACTCAACCACTAAGCCATCTCCCCAGCACTATTTTGTATTTTTAGAGACAGGGTCTCACTTTTGCTAAGGCTGGCTTTGAACTTGCAATCCTTCTTCCTCAGCCTCCTGAGCCATTGGTATTAAAGGCAAGTGCCATCACACCCAGCAATACATTTTGCTAATTTTTTTTTCATGAAATGTGTTGATTTTTGTCAAATATATTTCCTGCCTTTATGGGGGTGATTGTGTGATGTTATCCTCATTGTAACGTGGCTTATCACATTAACTGATAGCTCAAATGTGTTTTCAACTCAGGGGTGGCCTCACAAAAGAAATTTGCAAGAGTTTCCTCTTTGGTTCTTCGAAGGCATTTGAGTCGTACCGTGTTAACACTTACTAACATGTCTTTGGTTACCAGTGGAGCTCTTTGGTTCTAAGATTGTCTTTGTTGGGACATTTTTGATTTCCAATCCAATTTTCTTATTCTCTATTGGTCTTTTCAGAATTTTAGAAAGACCTCCACCCCCACATTCTTATTTTCTGCCAATAACCAGCCCACCCCAGCACAGGCAGTGCAGGGTGTTACCAAGGGGGTCCTGTGGGCCATGCAGTTAGTTGGCCAGCAACTTCCCCCACCCTAGAGGCCCATCCCTGTTACTCTCCACCTGCTGTTCTTCCCACCAACCCCGCAGAGAGAGCCTCGTTACCAACTGTGCACTGTGCACCCTCAGGTGCCAGATGGATATTTACTTATTTAAAAAAAAGAGTGGGGCTGGTATGACAGACTACAGTTGTCTTCCCATGGTGCCTCGGCACAAGGCCCCCAGCAGTGACAGATTGGAGCCTCTCATGGTTCACGTCTTGAATAGTCACCGGCATGTGTGCTGACTGAAGGAGCCACAGTGAACCTGGTTTCCAGTTCTTTCCTGATCTTGGTTCATTTTGTGTCTGCTGTTATGTGGTAGGCAGATGAGGGTCTTTCCCTCCAGGTGAGGAACAGGGCTTCATCATAAAGGGCTTCCAGTTACAGCTCCTGAAATGACTCATCATTGTTCTTCCACACTGCTTCCATAAATGCAGGGTATTTTTTAAAAACAGCTAAAATACTTGCAGCATGGATATTGAAAAGTTTGGGAAGGTTAAATGGTAAGAACTATGAAAAAAAATCATTAGGTAACAATTTTTATCTTGCTCAAATATTAATATTTCTTTAGCATATTCACTCATGAAACTGACAGCCAAATTTTAATGACCCCCTCCCACATCGAGAGAATCTTTCCTTTTGAGTTTTCTATTTCCAGGTGAAAAATGAAAGGATTGTCTAGCCCAATTCTCTATTTCAGGTTGAATTTGCCATTCAAAGTTTGGGACTTTTCACAAGCAAGCCATTATGCTAGATAGCAGGTGAGCAGAAGTTTCTAAAATGAGGGAAAGACAAAGAGGATTCTGATGTACAATGACCAGTGCTGGACTCAGCAATAGGGTCCTGGGGATGTGGTTGTGGGTGCAGGGCTCTGGGCAGGAGACTCCGAGAGGCAGTGGGTGAACAGGGGAGTCATGTGCTACCTACACGGGCCATCGGGGCTGAACCCTGGGTAGGTTTCTAAGAAGAAATGAGATTTTTAAACTCAGTCCCTAAGAACCAGTGAGTAATCAGAGATATCAAGGAAAAAGAGGATAGGATGTGAGTGGGAGTTAAATAAAAAACAGAAAAAGTATTAGAATCCCATTTTCCAATTTATCTTCTTTTTGAGAATTCAATCTAACAGCTGGAATGAGGGCCAGATTGAAGCCTAAGAGAAAAGATAAGATAAAGGATTAGATGTTATCCATGGCTCTGAAAAAGAACTCTGCAGCACATGATGGTATTTTGTCAGGGTGTTCCCCACCCTTTTACTTAAAGGTCTTCCTCCCCTTCTGATCTTCCTCCAGGAGACACGAGGTCAGGGAACCAGGTTTGACTTCTGGCCGCGTGGCCAACAAGCTGGGGTGACCAGAGAGCCTCTCGGATGCTTTGCTGTAAATGAGAAGCTCACCAATTCGCCCATGATTGAATAATTTAGAATAAAGAAATAGGATCCCAGCTCAAATCTTTCTCAGCAATAAGGAACTTTCCCTGGCCTAGTAACAGGAAGTCAGCCTGCAGCCTGAAGCAGCCTGATGGATTATGAAGCTCAGTGGTGTCCTCGAGGGCCACACCGTCCCCTTCTCAGTTCCATTATCTTGGGCATTTCCTTTATTTTCAGGCATATAGTGGGGCCAAAGCAGAGTCCAGCATTACAACCAGACACGAGCCCCCCAGGAACAAGGGACACCATTCATTCCTGGGACCTTCCATGGAATTAATTTTTTTTCCACTGAGTTCTTCCCAGAAGAACTTCCTTCTCTTTGGCAAGCAAAGTTACCTATCCATGAACCCTCAATTCCAATGAGAACTAATTACCATCACACCTATTAGCCCTGTTCTGATGAGGACAGGCTCACCCCGCCTCTCACGGTCTGTGTAAGAGAAGTAGGTATCTCAGCAGGATTTGGATTCTACTTGGAGCAGAGGACAGAAGAGGTTGCAGGGCAGGTGATCCACAATGGCCATTAAGAAGTTTTCACTCATGGTTGTCACTGTCAATTTCTTTGCACCTGGGTACAAGGGTGACTGTTGCAGGTTTGGGAACCTTTCCTCAGACACATGGTTAATCCTAAGAGACCCTGAGTCTCCTGGGCCAGTTCAGTCTGTTTGGTTTTATTGCACCTGTTGTGATTCAGCAATCCTAAGGAGAGCTCAAATGTAGGGTGACTTAGCATTGGAGCCAAAGAAGACCTAGGAGAAGGCTTCCTTTGCATTCTGATCTACAGAGGTACAAGCAGTCTGGGAGAGAGAGGGCTGGGTGCGAGGTCAGTGCTTTTGTAAAAAAAAACCTTAATCCAAACTCTTCATCTGCAGCTGAGAATTTCCCCAGGAGTGTGGCTGAGAAGCAGTTCAGGATGGTCTCTCTTTTAATGTTTGTGACCTGGCTGCATGGTCAAGGCTTAAGGCTGCTGTGAAGGTCAACCTATCTGGGTGCTCAGTCTCTGGACTGGTCATTGCTTTGGAAGAAAATGATGAGTCAGAATAAGGGCAAAATTCTGGACCCTGACTCTGCTTGCAGCCCAGGTGGAGTAAGAGGGTTGATGTTTTCCTTCCCTCCTGGACCAACCAAAAAACCACCAAAAATGTATGAAATGATGGTCTTCCTGCTATTGGAGGTCAGGCAGTAAAGAACAGTGGTTTATGAAGAGACGAGGAGCAGAGGAGACAGACCTGGGCTCACTCCAGCTCTTGGCTTTCAGAAGGATCCCACACTTCAATGCAGAGAGGAGATCCGGATGGAGTTCTGGGACCCAGCAGGGAGAGAGGCCATCAGAGGACCCTTGACATCTGCACAGAATATACAAAGAAGTCCCTGCTGAGGGTTGGTGGGCTCCTGTGTGAGGAAGGGGCACCTCCCCTCTCATTTTATGAGGCCAGTGTCCATCTGATGCCAGAAGATTCCAAGGACAGAACATTGCAGGACAAATGTGCCTTGTAGACACAAAATTACAGAGAGATGCAAATATATATCAAAATCCAACATCTAATCTTAATTTTTAAAAGTGTCAGAAAACTAAGAACTTCCCCAGTGGGATGCATGGTAAGTGTGCCTGTCCCCAGCTGATACCAGGCACAACAGGGCAAAGCCAAGTGCTTTCCCACCAGGACCAAGGACAAAGCAAGGCTGTTCAGTTTCATAACTCCTCTTCCATTTTGAGGTTTTAGCCAGTATAATAAAGAGAATAAATAAAAAAATTCCAGATTGGAAATCGTCTTTATCTTCAGGTGCGATTCTTCTTGTAGAAAGTTATAGGAAATCTAAAAACAGTCATGGAACCAATAAGTGAGGTGAACAAGATTGCTGTGTATATGGTGGGCACACGCAGGCCGCCGTCTGTCTAGACAGTATCCTTCCTGAGGCTCCTTGATGCTTATGTGAATCTTCCAAAGTTGAGAAAAATTCTGAATGTAAAGACTAGGACAAAAACATGTGTCTCCTTCTCCTTCAGCTGAACAGGAACTTGAGATAATGGTTCATCCTGAACAAGGTTTTATGTGCAAACTTAAAATGAAGTTTTCTTTTCATGGAAACAAAAAAAGTCATGTTCCTTGTCACCAGGTTTAGGGGTTCTGTGTTTGGAATTGGGGTCCCCGATGGCTTCATGGCTGTGGCATGCTTGGTGCCTGGAAAAGTTTCTGTACAAAGGCACAGGATGCCCAGTTGCTATGGTAATGCCCTCCATGCTAAAGTCTTATCAGCCTTGACCTTAATGGTACACACATAACCCCTGGGCATAAAGGAACTTGCTTGCTTGATAACTACCACGTTTCCCCATGCTCTGGAGCTCCTGGAGCTGCCCACCTAACAGGAACTTCAGACAATGGACCTTCCTGAGAACTGGACAAAGCTCCTGACATTGCATATTGTAACTGCAGAATAAGCAACATTCCTGATGCACTAACACTAATGTGGTTATGGTACTAATGACCTAATGGAATGTATTTTATAAATAAATGTGACCCCCTGGACAAAGAGCCTTTCTGCACCTTGTCTGTCTCTCTGTCTACATATTATTATTTTTATTTACACCAGAGGCGTGGCTGCAGGAAGCACCTCTCAGCAGGCCCTGCTCTCACAAGCAGAGCCTGCTTCCATGGGTCTCTTCCACTGAGCCCCAGGAGGAGCAGAGAGGTGACTGCCTGTGTTTTCCTTCTAGGCCTTTGCAGAGGCTGGGATAGAGAAGAACTCAGTTGAAGTTTCTCCTGTGCATATGGAGGAAATAGAGGCACCTAGAAAGGAAGAGCTGGTAACTACTTAACCTACTGGCACAGTTATTTGTGGTGACATTAATTAATTGCTATTGAGAGTTTCCCTGCAAATTGAGTCAATTTAAAAATGGAAAATAATGCCAGTAGCAATAATCTGGAATGTGTTTGGAGACAGATGACACAAGAGGGATCAAAAGTGCATGCAAGTCTCCAGGAAGTGCAATGGGTCACCGCATGGCGGAGACGGTCCCGCCCAGAGTCAGTGAGTTCACAAGCAGCAGGTTAATTACCACGTTTATTAAGCTCTTATGAGGATCTGAGGCTAAGAAGAAAGATTTTTCAAAGTCACTCATTTGGGAATCACAAGGCTGAAATGGGAACAGAGATTAGCCTGACAGCCAGGTTCAAGGTCTTCCCCCCTTAGGGTGACGGGCACCCTGCCTTGGTCTCTTCTCTCTCTCTGTCCATCACTTTGAATAAGGAGTGCCACTTGCTTCTTCAGGCCTTCCGGGTGGTCCTTGGGGTGGCAGCTCTTCAACAATCTTCTAGATGAGACCTGTCCATGCTCTGCAATGTGACAAAGTAGCCTGCCTGCACCACCCCCCGCCCCCGGCTAAAATTCATTACTATTATCAACTTGGATCATATCCCTAAATATCCTCATTTTTTAAAGAAACATATTACACCAGGCATTTTCTAGTGAAATCTCTGAGAATAATTAAGAATTGTCAAATGAAAGTGGAAATTTTATTTGTACATCTTCATCTTCTCAACACTTTTTTGCTGTCATGTCATGCTGTCCTTTTGACCTCATTTTCTGTGGTCCAGGGAGACCGAGCCCTACGGATGTGGGTACTCCATGTCACTCTGGGAATCTAGCCTGTAGCAGGGCTGTGTGCTGTGAAGAGGACCAGTAATGACACCAAGGACAGCAGCAGTGGCATTGACTAAGCATGACTTTAAGTCCTGGTTGTCACCTCCAGATAACTGTGACACTCTGTGGTGTAGAAACTGGTATTAATTTAACATTGAGGTTATGAAGTGGTGATGAAGTTCAATAACTCATCCAAGGTCACATGACAGGAAGAAAGGCATGACCCTGACTTTGGACCTGAGTGACATTCAGTGTGTATGCTTCTTGTGGTTCCTGTAGCACCACAGGGAGGCTGACCAGTGACTTTTTTGCTCAGTGTGTGGGTGGGTGCCAGGGGGGCAGTTTGCAAAGGGTGTGGGGTGGGTAGCCTTTGCTGAGGTCTGAGTCTGGATTTTTTTTTCCACTAATAACTTAGGAAATGTTTAGTGGGAAACTATAAACTACTGTTCCCTTCTCTCACATCCTTTTTATAAACCTCGGCCATGAATTATAATGGCATGATTTATTTAATAGTTAAATGACTTAATTTAGGAAGTATTTAATTATTTATTTAAAGACAGAAACCACAAGCTCAGCCATGAGGTTAATAAGAAGCTGTGGGAAAATGGGGGGACTGTCCCCATTGTTTGCTGGGGACATGTGTTTGGGGTTCACGGGTGTATCCCCCACTTCTGTGATTCACTAGGTGGTCTCGGGAGGAGCGGACTCCCAGGCCAGCTGTTGGGGCCTTTTCAGGAAGGCGAGGGTGTAGGCTGGGTTTTCACTGTCACAGAGACAGAAGGAAAATATATTTCCACACCAGCTACTATAAAACTAGGCTGCGGCAAGGCCTGCTCACTACCTTATCAGTGTAAAACCAACTTGCTCCCTCAGGCTGTCTACAAAGATCGGCAAAAAATTTATCTGAATATCAAACCATGATGGTCTTAACGAATCCAAGGTTGGCTGGCAGGAAACCTTGTGGCCATGTGCACAGGTTTGTGAGAGAAAAGACTATAGCCGTAGAAAAATGTGTTTGATAAAGCCCTGGAGGGTCACCAGAGCCTACTGTGGATCTCACCGACCTGATCCAGAAGCGTCACTTGCTGTGTGAGTGACCTGACTTCCATCGGATCGGCAGGCAGGGCCTCCTTGGCCCTAGACTTTTCTCTCTGTGGGTCTGTGACCATCTTTCTGGGGCCTGCAGAGAGAGGCGTCTCCAAAAGACAATGCAAATCAGAGTTTCCTTGCTCCCCACTCCAGAGATCTCCACCCAAAGAGGAAAACAAAAAAGTTCTGTCCGTCATCTGAAAGTGTCCAAGTCACCCTCTGCTCAGGAGGTTCCACTAGAGGGCAAAGGATTATGGAGGAATCTTCCAGCCAGGCTCCCGGGAAGATATGCTTACATGAGAAACCTCCCTGATGAGCCCTTTGTACAACAGGACGTGCTGAGAAAAACACAACAATGACAGGTGACTCTGTCAATCGAGGGACATTGAGCACCATATGGTATTTCCCTCGCTGTTTAAATTTGTAGCATGCTCATCATAGGATTCCACAGACAACCCTTGGCCTCCCAGGGCTGTCGTGGGTCATGAGCAATCTTTGATGACCTTCCCTGCCCAATTTGTGATGCTTCTGCTGCTGAGTTCTGTGGGCGGAGCTGGTGCAGGTTGGTGTGGAAGAACACTGGCCAAGGGACACAGGGACACAGGGCTCCCAGAGAATCTCATGACGGTCCTTAGGGAGCTGTTGTCCATCACCCCAAGCTATTTCTCAAGGCTGATCTTTCCAGTAAAATCACAAAGGGAAAAAGCCCGAACAAAGACCTCTGTGGTTTCTATTCTGAGGGGCTTCTGGGTTCACCGTCGTCCTGCCCTCTGCCCCCATAGCTTTGAGAATAAGAAATTTTTCCAGCAGCATCAACAGAGGATATGCATCAGCAGGCCTCGAGAAGTGTGCCATCTTGGTCTGTGGTCACAGATACAATTCATGGGGTGAACCTTGGTGCAAAGCTCATTTTAATAAAATGCTTTGCAAGTCATAACTGACGAGACGTGATCAGCATTGCTGCTTAACAAATGATTATGAATTTACCAAGCCATGATTACATTTATATAAAAAAACTGTGCATGAATAAAAAGGAATAAATATAATTAGGATTGGGAAGGGCAAGAATGGCTGAATGAAATGTTCATCTTTTATTAATTGCATGCATTTTGCATAAGGAGATTATTTTTCCTTGTTTGGACTAGCATCACAGAATTATTGTACATAATTGTGAGAACAGTTGGTCTATGACAATTTAATGGTATGTTGAAAAACCCTCACTTTGCAAGCTGTTCCAATCAGCCGCCTTCTCTTGGTTGTTGTCCTAATCGCAAATCAGCTCTGAGGGCCATTGACACAGGCCAGTCATCTTCATGCAGCTGCTACGTGTGCCCAGCTCCAGGTAAAAATCTCACTGTCAGTCTCCACAGGGAAGCTCAGGGGAGGAGACTGATGGCTTTTGGCTTGGCCGTTGGCCCCAGGACTTCCTCGTCCCACAGCCAGGTTCCCACCTCCTCAAACCCCTGGCACAAAGCACCACAAATGGGTGCTTTCAAGTGTCC
This sequence comes from Ictidomys tridecemlineatus, assembly GCF_052094955.1. Taxonomy (NCBI): domain Eukaryota; kingdom Metazoa; phylum Chordata; class Mammalia; order Rodentia; family Sciuridae; genus Ictidomys; species Ictidomys tridecemlineatus. The sequence goes on from NC_135477.1 coordinate 207,551,928, forward strand.
ATGATTGATCGCCTCAACATTCTAGGAGGTTGGCAGTGGAGTCCAAGCCTGGGTTGGTTTCTCCTCAAGGCTCCAAGGGAGACTCCTCCAGGGCTCTTCCCTGGCTTGGGCCATCTTTGGTTTCCTTGTCTCATGGAAATGTCACCCCAATCTCTGCCTTCTTTTCTCATATGGCATTGTGTGTGTGTGTGTGTGTGTGTGTGTGTGTGTGTGTGCAAACATCCCCTTCTTATAGGGCCCCAGTCACACTCAGTTGGAGCCCACCCTGCTGACCCCATCTTAACTATCCACATGGGCAGTGGGTCGACATCCACACATGGCTGCACCTTGAGCTCTGGGGTTAGGACCCCACCCTGTGAATTTGGGGCACAGAACCTCAGCCATGAAGGCCGGTCCCCTGTGGCAGCTTCTCAGAGGCCCAGGGGGCTTGAAGTTGGGTGACAGCTGAGCACTCAAGTCGAGCTTGCTGACTGCACTGAATAGGACCCCACAGGAAAACCCACAGTCCCCACAGAGTGATGGGCAGATGCTGCAAGGACACCCACCCAGGGAAAGGAGCTCTGCTTTGGCTCTTGGCCTGCCAGCATTGACCAGGGGTTTGGGAACACACACACACAACGTCACTGTCACCTGAAGATGATGTCAGAGCTGGGAGGTGTCCTACAAGGCAAGGAATGACAGAGAGGGTCAGGAGGAGGAGGAGGAGGCCAGGGGGGAGGAGGAAGGGGAGAAGGGGGAGGAGGGGAGGAGGAGGAGGAGGCAGGACTGCTCACTGTATGCTGCTCAGGGAGGACATGCAATCCCAAGGGGTCCCCAGCGTTGCCTGAATGAAATCCTGTCATAAAACCTCAGAGGGAAAAGGTGGTATTTTGAAATTGCTATAGTCTCTTAATCATGCTTTAAATATGTATGTGCAATTAAATTAATAAATTAGTTGGATGTTTTGTTTACAGTCAAAAACTACTTTAAGAGTGCTCATTAGAAAAACATTTCCTCCAGAATAACTTTCCAAACTGTTTTCCATAGGATATGTATAGAGCTTCTGAAAAAAAGAAAAGCCCACGTTCAAATACACCAAAAAATAATCCAAAAATAATCCAAAAGCAGATGTTGGATTAAATGATATCGAATCCATTTTAAAATACACCTTTCAAAGCCAACTGTCTTGAATTCATAGAAAAATTAAGAGGTAGTGCAGAGTGCACGTATGTGAGCCTCAGCTGGCCTCCCTGGCTGGTCTCCCTGTCTGGCCTCCCCAACAGCAAACTCCTGCAGCAGTACTGCACACTTGTCACCACTAAGAAGCCACCTCTAATGTGCTGCTGTGAACCAATGCCACCATTCATTACTTTCCTTCATGTTAATCCAAAGTCCTTCTGACCCAGGTGACATTTGGCTGTCAGGCCTCCCCAGCTCCTCGGGGCTGTGGCTGTTCCTCAGGTCTCCCTGTTTGGAAACCTATTACTCTGAGGGGCCCTGGCAGGGGTCTCATAGGCTCTGCCCTTGCTAAATTCCCTTAGTGCTCTTCTCACGATGGTGAGGGGTCTGTGGTGCTGGGGAGGAAGCCCACGGAGGGGCATGGGCCATTTCTTCTCATCTGACCACAGAAACACACCATCAGCACGATGTCTGCTGGCCACATTGACCTGTGTCCCTGGCTGAGCATGTGAACTGGGCTTCTCTAAGGTAAAGCACGACCCCGCCCTCCCCACGCCACTGCTCTGGAAGGTGCTCCTGGCCAGGTCTCCCTGAGAAGCGTGGGGTGCAGGGCCCTGACTCAGGGTGAGAGTTTGGGTTAATGATCTGCAAAGCTGGTGTGTGAGTGAGATTGCCTTTGTTGTTGTTATTGTAGGGAAGGCCTAGCCAGCTGCACACTAATGTGACTGTAAATTGCATCAAGAAGAGACAGTGCCAGATTTAATTTGACCACAGAGCATTTGTAGGCAGCTGTCTTGTGAATTAGTGTCTCATAGAAGCCATGATTCAGGTTACATCAAGCCAAAGGCAGGCACGCTGCAGGACGTGCTCTAGAAAACAAGGTGTCAAAATTTTAAAAATTATTAAAATAATGTAATATTACTCTAGGCTACACATATACCATGTATGTATATATTATGTATAAATGTGTGTATGAAATGTTGGATTAAAAAAGAAAATAAGGGGCCGGCCAGGTGTGCTGGCCCACGCCTGTAATCCCAGCAGCTTGGGAGGCTGAGGCAGGAGGATCACAAGTTCAAAGCCAGCCTCAAGAACTCAGTGAGGCACTAAACAACTCAGTGAGACCCTGTCTCTAAATAAATGCAAAATAGGCTTGAGGATGTGGTTAAGTGGCCGTGTGCCCCTGAGATCAATCCCCAGGATGCACCCACCCTCAAAATAAGTGACTAAGATGTAAGATGAGGATTTTTAATGTATTAGCACATGCTGGGAACAGTCTCTGTAGAAATGTATTAGGTAACACTGTTTAAAATAAAGATAGAGCTCCAACAGTCTCAAAAATCACTCAGGGTCCCACAGCCTGTGATTCCAGAGTCAGAGTTTGACCTAAGTTTCTGGGGTTAGACCTTGAGTTCTTCCTGCTTCTAGCCAGCTCTCTGTGGACAGAGGAGGCCCGAGTTGGGCGGGTGCTTTCCTGGCCCGGCTGGCAGGAGAAAACGGCCCACAAGGACTGCTGTACAGAAACTCAGGTCAAACTCTGACTCTGGAATCCCTTCAAGTAAGCACACACTGGTTGTGGAGAAATTTAAAACTCAGAGAGTTCACCCCAGGAAATGGTTTTTCTCATACTGGAGTATTTATATCACCAGGTAATGTTTGTGCTACAAGTAATAAAGATCCCCGTGTCGGTGGCATGAACTCACAATGATGGTTTTATTTCCTCATGCAGGACTAAATCCAGAGGTCAGGAGCTCCTACAGAACCTAGATCCCGTCTAGCTTCTTTTACCAACACCTATAGCCTGTGGTTTTATGGGGTTTTTCAATGATGGCTGCTCCACCTCCGGCCATCACATCTACATTATTGGCAGGAAACAGGAAGGCTAAAATAAATTTCTCCACAACCTGTGAGCGCTTACTTGAAGGTATTCCTTCTGTAGGATCCTCCACATAAATGTTAAGTGGCCTGAATTAGGTCACAGTGCTATAACTGATCACAATGGAAGTCAAAAAGATGAGTATCTTGCTGTCTGTCCTCTATAACTAAAAAGCAAGAGTGAGGGGTTGAGAGTGGCTTTGGAGTCTGTCATCCAAAGGGTCTGTGCTGGGTATTGCATCCCAAGTGAAAGAATCAGAGTCAAACTGACTTGAAGGCATTCAGACTAGTGTTGCATTTCGAGCCTTTCTCCTTTGGTCTAGTGTTCACAGATTCCTTTGAGTACTGGTGTCAATAGGTTGCCTCCAGTCAGCTGTGGTCACCAATGTAGAAGTGTCCCTGCGATCACTTTTAGGATGCATCTTCTGTCAACATGAACGTAGAGGAGAAAAATGGTGCCAAATGTGGGCTCCATACCTGGTGATCAAGAGCAGGGAAAACAATCTTTGGGCATCCCCTAGGATTAGCACCATCCCTAGGAACTTGCACCTGGGCCCCACTCAGCAGCAGACACAGAACTCCTGGAGGCCCTGGCAGCTAAGACTGACACAGTTCTTCCATTCGCTCTATGGAGGAAACTGCAGAATTTAAAAGCCAATCTCATTGCTGAAGAAGCGGCTTCCCACCGGGCTGTGAGTAGATGCTTCATAAGCTCCAAGGTGCCTGAGATTTATCCAGGACTGGGAAGAAGGGTAAGTCAAGATGGGCAGTACAGAGGCTGGAGGAACAGGGAGGCTGCACGTGTCGCAGCTCGTACACACGCCTGTTCACTAGCTTGTCAGTAAGTCAGAAGCCCCAGGAGGGAGGGCAGGTGGTGCGTGGGGGGTTGACCTTCCAAGTTTCCCTCCAGAGCTTCCTGGGGCTCCATGGCCAACCCAGGCTCCTGAACTCCTTTACCATCAAGAACAAACAGAGCAGGAGGTTGAGAGGAGAATGCAACTCCAAAAAGCTCCGATTCAGAGATGCTCCTTGGGGACAGTTGAAACCCAAGGATTTGTAGCATCTTCCACCTAAATCTTGACCCTTAGGTCAAAGAGAAGCACAATCCTTCCGGGAATATGCTACAGCTCCTTTTCTATGATTTTAAGACATGCAAAGTTGATTGGAAGAGGTAGAAGTCAGGAAAGGCTTTTGAGGGTTGGCTGTTTGTTGAACAGGGCATGAGCAACTCCCTGGCGGACAGAAGTGCTCTATGTTCTGGTCTGTGTGACCTTGTGCTGGACCACTGGGGAGCTGAGGGGCTGGGGTGACCCAGGCCAGCTCTTGGGTGCTCACAGTCGAAGGCAGAGGGAGTGTAACTGTGGTTCCTCCTAGAATCTCACCCAGGCCTGAGATCGGCTGCTCTGCCCACACCCACCAAAGGTCAAATGGTGTTATGGTTTGTATAGGAAGGGTCCTCTGAAGACTCTTGTGGGGAAGGGTCGGTCCCTAGTGCAGCAATGAACACAGGCAGTGCCCTTGGGAAGTGAGTGGATCATGGGGGTTCCAACCTTTTCAGAGGATTAATTTACACAGGGATTCCAGCTGTGTGGACTTTGAGAGGTGGTGGAGGTCATGGGAGGTGGTGGAGGTCATAGGAGGCGGGGCCTAGTTCACAGGAGTGGAGGGTGTGGTCAGAGGTCAGGTCGCACTGGTCCTTTTCTATGGGCCAGTCCCTGTGCAAGGTACACCACGGGAGAGACTCTGGTTGTCTCAGAGCACTTACAAAAGCAAGGCACCACGAACAGCGCCACATAGTTATGGGAGGTGAGAGGTTCAGAGAGATCAAGCAGATTCCTGGGGCCACGCAGAGCTGGTGAGTGAGGGTGCTGAGGCTGGACCTGTCATTGACTGCAGACCCCTGCAGGCTGCCTTCCCCCCACCTGTCCTGCCCCAGGGCCTCTTGTGAGCACCTGCATCTTGCTCATTTTGACAGGCGTTATATCAAGTATCTTTTATGTGCCAAAGCTTTGGGAGGTGACAGAGGCACAAGATCGCAGCCCACAAGGACCTCATTTGCTAACATGGAGGGTGCACTGGATCATAGGCAAATACAGAAATTAACCACTTCAACCAGCCGTGTGGGATTCCTACAGGAAGGCACAGAAGGGAGCAGCTCTGGGGACCGGGAGAGGAGAAGGGACCTGACATAGGCAGGGGGGCAGGAGGGTCTCTAGGAGGAGGTGACCACTGGTTTGAAATGGAAGCGCTGAGAAAGACCCAGCACTGCCGCATCTTGGGGACACTGGACAGGGAGGAGTGAATGCAAAGCAGGGGCGTGTGCCAAGAGCGAAGGTGGGTTGGGGGCTGAGGCCTGCTGAACAGGGGAGAAGGGGTGTGAGGAGGTGAGGAAGAGGCTGGGGTCCGGCTGGGTGGCTGGTGGTGTTCCTCATTTCACCTGATGTGGTTGGAGGTGGCCTCGGACCCCAGGCAAGCTCCCAAGAGTTGGAACTTTGGAGTCTGTGTTTGAACTTCTCAAATACCAGGTTCTGCTCACAGGCAGGTGCAGTAACTGCTGCAGAGGGTCTTCTTCCCCGGGGTGGTCACTGTGTTGAGTTGTCATCAGGAAAACAGCTCACATCCAACACCTTACTTTCCATCTGTTCGGACCTGTGCAGGGAAACCAGTTGACCTCTCAAGGCCTCGACCTCTTCCCCTGTAAAACAGGAGTCCACACCTCAGCTTATGCCTTGGCACCCGCCTGTGTGACTCTATGTCTAGAAGCTGTGGGATTCTGACTAATATGCAAATACGAATGACTGCCATTACATCTGAGTGCAGGGTGTGCATTACCAACTCAGGATGACCTTGGGTGGTGGACTTTCCTGTGGCATCACTGTTAGGATGGGTTGCGTCTCAGGGGCCTGTGGGTGAGGGGCACCAAGGTTGTGGAATTTCTATTGCTGCCATAAAAATCATTACCGATTTCATGACTTGACACATGTCCCAGTCTTGGGTGTTCCATGCCCTTGCTCGTTGAGAAGCACGGCAAGTTAGACAACGTGTCCCATGCCTTGCCTCTAACAAGGAGGGGACCCACATCCATGCTGAAGTCTTTCAGATGCCTGGGGGTGAAATGGCCCTCACACAGGGAGGAAGAGAGGATTGCACGCGGGACATTTAGGTGATCAGGTCAGGGCAACGATTCAACCAGCTAAATGTCCTGTGCCCTTGAGTTCACCTTTGTGGGAGAAGGTGGTCCCTCCTGCTTGACTTAAGAATGACAGATGGAAAGGAATCTTGAATCATTCTTCTCCCATGGGCTGACACTTATCCACGTTGACTTTGAGGCTGAGTTACCACTTCACTGTGGGGACGCAGGACAGCTTTTAGGGCCCTGTGGAGGGCGGCTGGCCTTCTCTTTCCCACAACCCAGGGCTTATCTCTGTGTCTCTTCCCTTCCTCCTTCTTCCTTTCCTGTCCATCACTGTTACATCCCTGAGTTTGCTACCTCACAACAAATAACCATACATAGAGACCCCTGCAGACGTGGACTCTGCCCCTGCACCACGGGTCTGTCCAGCTGTGGGCCTGGGCGTCCACTCCTGCCCCATCTCAGCCCAGTGCCCTGCCTCCTGTCTGAGCTTCCATCTCTCTGGTCTGACAGGCATGAGCCTCTCTGAGGATCAGTGCACTGTCCTTCTAGTCCAGGTAACACTGACCACCGTTTCTATCAGGAAAAAATAGATCTGCTCTATGAAATCTGCAAAGCAGCAGAGCTGTCATGTTTGCATACTTACCGATTCTTGACTTTTGAGTAACCTTGAGGTGTCTCACAGAGCATCTTGGGATAAGAAAACGCTCGTGCACAGACACAGCACAGATGTGTAAAGGAGATCCCTGCCCTTTCCACACCTCGTCTGGTTGACAGGACAGTGTGGCCTCTCTTGCTCCATCTGTGAAATGGGTGGCAGCCCCCACACTATGAAGGTCACATGATTTCAGAGATGCAGGGTGGTTAAAAAAAGACCCTCTGTAGGTCCCTTTCAGTCACCGCTGCCCCTATCTGCTGACAATATGGGCCTGAGCACAGCACTGCTACAGGGTCGAGGCCCTGGTTAAAGTGGAGATGCCAGCTCATAAGGGGGTGGGTCAGCAGGTCTCTTTCCCAGTGCTACGGTCATGGTCACTCCACGTCCAAGCACACAGCCATCAGGGGGACTCTCTGACACTGCTGGGATCAGTTTCAAGTTGCCAAAAGAGCTATCAGTGATTCCGCATCCACGTGACAAAATGTTGGGCAGGAAAAGGGCACTTTGCACCAGAAACACTAATAACTCCGAGAGCTCTGATGGTTCCATAGCTCAAGCTGTCCCTATCAACAGGCCAAAAGGCTGTGACCTCCTTACAGCTTGGGAGCCCCTCCGCAATTTCATGGAGTGCAAATTAGCAGCTATTCCCAGTACCATTGTTGGGGAACTGGCTCTGTGGGGACTTAAGGAAATGTCTCCAAGTGGCCTGGATATAAGTAGCAAGCGAGGAGGGTCGGCCTCTAGTTGTGGTCAGAGACAGGAAATGGGTGCCCTCCTTCTCCTCCTGCTATTGTCCCAGCCCTGTGGTGATGCAGCCTCTGGGGTTTTGAGGAGAGTCATGGCAGGAGAGTTTGAGCTCTGGAAGGCACAGGTCCAGATGGGGCCAGGCAGGCCTATGTCCAGGCTTCGGGATTTAAGGAGGCTCTGATTGTCAGGTTGGTGCCAGTACAGGAACAGGCCCTGAGTGTTAGTGTCTCCTTAAATTCTGACCCCTGGCTGCATTAGGTCACCCTGTGCCAACCCTGGAAGGTAGTTCACTGTAAAAACCTATGGAAATGGATCTGACCTGTTCCTGGGGCCTCTTCAGCTAGACACCACCAACGTAGCCAAGACCACGGTGTTTAATAATGTTCTAAGTTGTAAGTTGTCCCTCGCACAGCCGGGTCCCTAGTGGAGTGTCCTTACATTAGCCCTCAGTCCTCCTGTCTGGGAGGCCTGTCTCTACTTCTGAGGCCCGAGGAGGCTGTGAGGTTTGCCTGGGATTCCACAGTTAAAATGCAGCACAGACGGTCAGGTTGGGGCTGGAGTTTATTTTCTTAGCTCTGAGTCTCCACGAGCTACTAACTAGTCCGCACTGGCAGATGCTTTTGAATCCCTGTTTCTTTTTGTACTGGGCCAGTGGCAGGCCCAGAGGATGGATCAGTAGCCAGGGGCCTGTGGCTCCATGGAACCTAACCACCGTGGCAGGTCCTGACTGATTCCATCATCAGACAGTGAGGGGTCTCTGAGGATTGAGGACAAAAGGCCAAGTCTGAAATGAATGGAGCCCATGTCGCAAAACCATATCCAACGCCTCACCGTGGTCTTTGTAAGCCCTCCCAGGGTCCAGCTCCTGCCAACCCTGGCCTTACCCCTTCCACTCGCCTCTCACTGGCTGGGCTGTGCCCCTGCCCAGGACCCTGCTGACCGCACCTGTTTCCATTCGTCTGTGTTTGTAATGGTCACTCCACTCTCACAGTCCCTCAGGGTCTCCATGTGGCTGATTCCTCCTTGTCATTCAGGTCCCAGGTAGAATGCTAGTCCTCAAGGAAGATGTTTTCTCTGAACATCATCCAAAGTTGCTCTTGTGACCTCCTCGCAAGGACCCTGGGATTTTGAATGCCCCTCACTCAACCTTAGCTCTGCCCTGTTTCCCAGCATGCTCCTCTGTCATGGACGCAATCCTGCTTGTCTGCCTGATCTTAGTCTCCACTTTACTGTGGGCGCTCCATTGATGTATCCACTGAGGTCCTCTCTTCACCTGGAACAGGGATGCCACCTAGTAGGTGCTCAGTAAACATGAGTTGGATTATTCAATGAACAAAGAAGAGCATTCATTGTATGAATGTTACCATTGACGTTATCATTCCTTTGTAACTCGCAACCACTGCTTCCCCCAGGAGATACTTAGCACTAGTTAGGAATGCTTTTAACTGCAAATAAAAATACATTGAAGTAACAGTAGCCCAGACCAATTGGGTCTGTGTCTATCACACAATATATAGATTGGAAGTGCACAATATCAGATCCTCAATATCTATAACTATTGGCCTTTTCCTGTTGGTCTTAAAATGCTGGCTGCAGCTCCAGCAGTCACACCCACATTCCAGACAGGAAGAGAGTCCAAGAAAAAGATGGAGCAAGAGCCACAACTCCTCTTACTTATATAAAATTCATGTTTTTACAAAAGCTGTGCACTGTATTTTTCTTTGGCATTTTTGGATGATGTGTTGTGGAGCGTCCTCAGAGGCAGGTGGATCTGGGAATGAGCTACTTACCTTTTGCAGCTCCCAGCCTCCACATTAGGGTTCAGGAGTGAGCAAGAGATTCGGCATGGGCGTCCACCACAGAGGTTTATTTATTTTTTCTGTGTAGTGCAATTGTTGAGCTTCAGAAGTCACTGCATGGAAATGCTTTCTTCTTATTATTGATTGATTTAAAAAACATCAATTAAGGACCAGTTCCTTATAATCTGCCCATGGGAAGTTGGCCCGGGGTTTCAGGTTGATGACGGCAGATTTGGAGACAAAGTTGGTAAAGTGAGACACACCTATGCATCTGACAGCCCTGATTCAGAATCTGCTGGAACAACCTGGCAATAAGGACCTGTCCCTTGGCTCCTGGGTAATGGGGGTAGAGTTCCAGGGGAGGATGTTCTGGTGAGATGTATCCATTCTAGACACCAGGGTTGAACAAAGAAAAACAAATGACCACAAGGTGGCAGCGATACCCAGTGAGTCATCCAGGCAGGGCTGATAGATTTGCACACAGGTAGAGTCCCCCCAGGCTGAGACCTTCCAGAGGCTGTGGTGCAGGGAACACAGCCCAGGAGGGCGGAGGGCAGGGGCCCGAGGGACGTAGGATGTGCTCCTGCGCACAGGGGCTGCTCAGCAGCATGGTGGGGGACAACCAGGACAGAGTCCCAAAGGCAGGAGCCACTTGGGTTCCTTCATAGTAACAGGTTTATTTTATCCCTGGGAGGTGGACATCGGGTGCACTCTGGGGCTCTGTAAAGTGGCAAAGCTCTAAGTGGGTTAAAGATGTTTTTCTGTGCTGTGTTTACAACAGTTGCAGGATGTGTGATGTGTTGGTTTGGTGTGAGGAGCCGGGAGCTGGGGTTCCAGCCAGTGGTGAATACACAGGCAGGGTCTCTGATTCCTAAGTGTGACACCAGGGAAGATCCCTGCTTCTGGGGGCTCACAGACAAGGGAGGGAGGCAGGCGCCCACCCACTCCTGTCAGAAGATGGGCCCTTGAGCTGCTGCTGATGCAATTTCATCCAGCGGAGTCTAGCGTGGCCTTGGCGTGTGGTCACCAGCAAGGTTCGGATTGCCTGGCCTCTTGGACGCATGCTGCTGTGTAAGAATGGCCCTCCTGCCCAGGGATGTGAACCTCAAGCTGAGTCTAAGAGAGAGGTTCTGGGACCACGCAGAGAAGGCCACTCTCCTCTCACCTAATCTGCTGAGGTAAATGTCAGCTGACCCCAGCGTCCACCCCTGTCTTCCTTTCCGGCTCGCACAGTGACCAGGAGAGTCCAGCAAGATGAAGGGTGACCGTGTCCTCCTCTCCTAGGCCTTCTAACGGATCTCCTTGGCCTTCCACCTCAGGCAAGCCCCGCCCCTGGATCTGCTCTTCAGATGAACCGTTCTCTCTAGTGAGGCCCTGATAGCCAAGGGCCCGTCCTGTACCTCATCCTCCTGCATTTTCCTAGGGGGGACCCAGGTTTTGTGGGGTCTAGAGTGGTCACAGTAGTAAGGGCTGCATGAAGAGAATCAAGGAAAGATGTTCCACGCAAATCAAAGAGCAGGAGGGGGCCCTGTTCAGGAGGAGCCCCATTAGCTCCATGGGGCGTCCAGCTGTGCCTGCCCAGTCACCATGCCTTGAGACATTGGGTTAGCCAGGGCTTTCTAGAGGGAAAGAACTGCTAGGAGATGTGTGTGGATGGAGAGAGAGAGAGAGAGAGAGAGAGAGAGAGAGAGAGAGAGAGAGAGAGAGAGAGAGGAGGTGTTAGGGGACTCTCACTGCCTCATGGAGGCCGAGAGGTCTCACCAAAGTCACCTGCAGCTGGAGAGCCAGGGAAGCTGGTAGCATGGTCCAGTCTGAGTGAAAAGGCCTCACAACCAGGGAGGTTGAGGACACCATGGACCACTGTTAGCCTGAAGGCACAAGAGCCCAGGGGGCTGCTGGAGTGAGTACTGGAGGCCAAATGCTGGAGGATGTGAAGCTCCCGTCTCTCCAGACCTAGCTCTGGGGAAGAGCCAGGACCCTCCCTCCTGCCTTTTGTTCTCTCTGGGTCCCTCAGTTGTCTGGACGGTGCCATCCACATGGAAGGTGGGTCTTCCCCCCAAGGCATGATGCATGCGCCAACCTCCCCCAAGCACTCCCAGACTTCCGCGGGCAGCCTCCTCACTGCAGCCAGGGCCCAGACCACCTGCGCTTGCCACTCAGCAGGGGAGGGGTGGAGTCTGTGCCTGTGGGGCACTGAGAACAGGTACCACCTGGCCACTGGATCCCGCCAAATGGGTGCCCCTGACCCCCTGCAGAGGTTCTGGGCCCCCTCAGGAAAGCGCTTCCTGCTTCTCTTCCCCTGGCTGACCTCCAGTCCTTCTCAGGCCTCAGCTTGGGGTCCTTTTCCTCATGGAAGATGAAAGAAATTGTAAGGAAAGTGGGTGTTCTGCAGGAGCTGCTGCCAGCCAGGTGGGCAGCGAGTGGGACCAACACTGCCAACTCACCCCCCATGGAGGTCAGTAACAGGTGCTGTGGGCATCCCTGCACTGTGCCCCTGGGACACACCCCAGGGGACAAAGCACACCTACCTGGGCTCTCCCAGTCTCTCCCTGTGATCCTCGGGTTGGAGTCTACTTTTGCATCTGGCCTGGAAGCTGCGTGGAGCTGGGGGCCTTACGGCCTCTTCCCAGTTTCTCCTTCACAGGGCCAGGCACGGGGAGGGTCTGCGTGCCATGTGAGGAGCCCATGGATGGACTGAGGTGCTGCGTCTCATTGTGGGAAGGGTAAAGAAATCTGCGAACCCTCAGGATCCTGGTTGGGAGTGAGAGGTGTCTCCCAGCCCTATGCAATGGAGACAGGCATGGAGGGAGGCTGCGGAGATGGTGCCCTCTCCATTCTCGAGTGGCCCATGGCAGTCGCTGGGGAGAGGAGACCCCTGTGCCTAGAGATAACTCCCTTCCCTGGGCTCCCCTTATCCGTGGTGTTTTTTGGGGATGATCAGCAGAAGGCCTATTGCCCCTCACTGTCTGACTCTAGCAGAGCTGCCCTGGGAATGCTACCAGCAGTGACAGCAATGAAATAACTGAGAAATGGCCCAGTTATTTACAATTTCCCTGGGTAGGGAGACCATCTGCTACCGTCACCGAAGGGTCATGCCTTTTCCTTGATTTTCAGGCCTCTCTCTGCCCGCCCTGCATCACCCTTTCCCCAGCTTGCTCAAGCACAGCCCAAGGCCACCACTTTCCCTGTCATCTGAGTTTCTTTTTAGGCATTGGGGTTGACGTGTTCTGTCTGCTCCTTCTGCTTGTCGAAATGCATTTATTCACACAGAACAAAGTTCTGCAATTTCTTGCATCAAGGGACGAATCATTTCCCACAGTTGAATTAAAATGTGTTCATGGGAAATGGAGAACCTAAAGTGAGAACCTCATATCATGGCTGAAGAGCTCCTCTGTGTCCTCTTTAAGCTGAGGAAACCCAAATTGAGACATTTGGAAATGAGAACTCAGGCGGTGACAATGGCCACCCTGAAAGCGAACCAAGACAGAGTCAATTTTAAAACAGATGCACCTGCAGCTCCCTGGGGACCATGAGCAGGGCCATATGCTGGGGTAGAATCTAGTCTGTAATTTCTTAGAGCAATTCTACCTTTAGCGGAGACAGAGGGACACACATTTACACAGGTTCTGTGGCACTTGTGCCTTTTCCATGGGGTTCCTAGAGCTAAATGACATCACTGCGCTAGGAGCAAAGTCTCTTTGAAGGGTGCTCAAGGATTAGGGCTGACGCTCCTGTTGGGCGTCTGACCACTGCTTCTGAAGTATGAAGCCACCATGAACTCCCTCATGTTGATGGGAATCTGTTCTCTGGAGGGAACCTTGTCCCCAGCTGTGGTTCGGATCATCTTGGATTGTTCCTGCCAACTGTGGGGACATTGCTCATCCATACTTAACCATCTACATGAAGACAGATGTTTTTTGACACATTTGCCCTGTTGGGGCCATTTTGAGAAGCTCCCAAGGGAAGTTAACTTTCCTAACAGTGTCTGAAGCCCACTAAGAGTTTTTAATGGATTTTTTTTTCTGTGCTTTTATGTGGGAAGAGTCTTGGGTCTGGAAGAGCCGCCATCCAGGTATGAGCTTGGGACTCTGCCAGTTCCCAGGGAAGGACAGCAATATTTCTAACACACCTGATCCGCTTTCCTTGAATTAAGAGGACCCTCTTGCCCGTGATGGTGGTGGGGACAAAAACCAGCCAGCAGTCATTTTCTACTGGGCTGGTGGGGAGCTCTTCCATGGACTTCAAATGGAAAGTGAGTTGCCGAGGTGCCCGGGGCTGCCAGGGCCCAGACGTAGGCACCGATGCTCAGATGGTCTCTGGACAGCCTCTCTGTTGGCCTGACCAGAGCTCAGTGGTAAACGTCCTAAAACAAGTCAATTCAGAGTCCCCAGACACAGAGAGCAGAGTGAAATATGCACATGAGGCCAAGGCAGTGTGGCTTCAATGCACAAAGGACGTTATATTCGTGGCACACAAAGGGGCATCTTTGCTACTGTTTCAGTCATTGATCACACTTGCCAACACTATTAGCAGTGTCACCATGGTTATTTGCTAGCCACTTGGTATTGGCCAGGCTTGTGGGCATGAGATATACCAGATTTCTTCAGAGCCTGATTCTGCAGCATCTTGCAGTAGCCTCCAAACCCCTAGGGACCCCAATGGATGGTTCCCTGAGATAGAGGACTGTCCCCTCCTCATTCTCAGGCACAGAGAGACAGAAGAGTCTGTGTAAGCTCTGGATTCAATCAAGCGGCCTGGCCTGAACAAATCAGAACACATCCCTCCCCCCTGCTCCCCAACACCAGGGAAGGGGAAGGGCTCAGGTCGGAGATGGCACAGATCTGGAGGGAAAGCCAAACCAGAAACTTCAGCTAGGAATCCCCGTGGAGAGGTGGATGCTCATTCCTGTTGGGTTTGAACAATCTGACAGGTATAAGATCTGGAACTTGAAGTTGCCAGAAGAGGAAACTGATCTGAATGTGAACCTTGTGCAGGTAAAATGGAACCAAGAGAGAAACAAGGGGCTGAAGTCCTAGAGCCCTCACGTGAACCCCTGGATCAGGCCATACCTGAAGTAGCCATTTGTACAAGGACTCACTGTAGCGTCTTGATTTTCTTTTTCCTGGAAGATTTCCTAACATGTGAATCCCAAAGAGATCTGATGGAAGTACGTGGGTAGAGAGGAGAAGAGGCCCCTTTAGAAGCCTAATAAAGCAGTGATTTTTCTGTAAAAAAGTGTAGAAGTGCTTTCCACATATAGTTTTAGGGGTTTCGTCTTATGTCTTATTGGGGAATCTGTTCCTGTCTGCAGACTCCGTGCTTCACCCAGAGTTCTCAGATGGGTTGGCTCTTGGAATTGCAAACAGGGTTACACTCCTGGATTCCTACTGAGTTGGCAGCTGAAGGAATTGCTGCCCCTGAACACTGCCCCCCTCACCTGCTCCAAAATACTTCCTATAGAGCTGGGGCAGAGGTGCATTTTGAGTGTGTTCTCATGAGGTCTAATTTTCCAAAAATAAGATAATGTGTAGTATTGGGGCTCTTTTAGAACTCTTGGCCAATATGTTTCCTCATTGAAGCATTAAAATTTGTAAAGGTGACAGAGAATTCAGGGCACAAAGTGTTGTCACAAAAGGCATTTGTTGCCCTGCCACAGTGTACGGATGCCATGGGGACAGTCAGGAGATGCTATGCAAATGAGAAGCGTTTTCCCTGTGAACCTTGGGAGACATGAGCAAGCCGGGGCTAAACACACCCTGGAAAACCTTGCATCCTAGAGATGGGAGCAGAGCTTTGTAAATCCGGGTCCTCTGATGTGTCCATATTTTAATATCCCATCTGTTCCTCGACGAAACCTCCACTGGTACTTTCTATTTGTATCAGGGGATGCCGCCTACGTCTTTGCCATAGAGCTATCAGTGTTACTTGGGAAAGGTACCATTTCTGTCTGTGACTGTATCAAAATGCGAAGGCCATGTAGCTTTCTGTACAATGCAGATCAGGCACCAACCCTAGCCCCAAACCAGGAGGATCGATAGGAAGACATTTGTTGGGGGGCATCATGCACTGTGGGGAGGGGCCTCAGGAATGGGAGGCTGGGGCTCTGAGCTGGGGAGAACCTGCTGCACATTGGCAGTTATTTCTTCTGGAAGCTTCTACTGGGATTTTAAGGTCTTTTGACTGATTGGCTTAGTCCCATCTATGGTGTCTACTGTAATCTCCTTTATTTAGAGCTCCTTTGGATTGGAAAGGCCTCTACAGGAGATCTCCTTCACAGCAATTCCTAGATTAGTGTCTGATAGGATTACTGGGACAGTAGCCTAACCATTGCAAGTATCCAAGAGACCACTGCACCATGTGAGGCAGAAATACACCAACTTCCTCATCAGTGGTTTGTGAGGGCAGATTTGCCAACGGTGATTCAGCCTGAGGAATTAAGTGTAGAGAGAAGATGTTCCAAGGTCACCCAGAAAGTTAGTACATTTGACATTAAAACCACAAAACATCTTCATGATCCCTGGCCTGTTCTGTGGCTTGTTAATTCTGACATGGGAGAGATGGGCTGGGCCAAAGGTCGATATCACCAAGCAGGAGAAGCAAAACCTTTCCAATCTTTCATCGGAGTTGTTGGCAACATTAGCCTAAAAGAGCCTTTCCAACCAAACAGCATCTCAAAGAATTGAGATGCTTAAAAATACCTGCTGAGGAAAAACACTTGTCTTGTTTCCCAAGGTCCCTAAAGACACCTAGAGATGCCAGGGGGCCAGTTTAAAGTCCCATTACCTGGAAAACAGGGCAGGCATTGGAACTCAGGCAGCTTCTAGAAGAAAGGCAGCCCAGGGCCTTCATCTGTCTGGAAAAGAATGCACAGGAAGACTTTTACAGCTCCTGAGAGTAATAGGTTGTGCCAAGCTGCAGAATGTTCTAGAATAAGGAAAATCATGATGTCCCCGTCTACCACTGACATCATAAGCACAGCCCTTCCCAAGTCTTACATAACAATTATCTTCTACTTCGAAAGGGTGCAGAGTGACCATTCCAGGGTCCAAGTGGAAACCAACCTGCACCTGTATCCTGTTGGTTCACCCTGTGTTTTAAAGTCAGAGTGGCCTCCAGAGCTAAGATGGAAACACTGCAGATTTCCACATAGAAATCTAGATTTTTAGAAGCTCTTATAATTGGAAGTCCTATGTTACAGCAACCTGCAGGGCTAAGTGGCCAGGTGCTTTTAGATGTTGGAAAGTCTATGCAGAAACTCTTATTTAAGTTTTAGTCTAGTCTCTCCGTGGGTGAATTTGAGGCTCAAGTAAAAGGTGAATCTACAAGATGCTTCATTACTCATCTTTTGATCTCTCCAACTCATGAAGCTCTTGGGATGTTCAGACCTGGCTAATGATCCCTGGTGTCCTCAGAGCCAGAACCCGTGAGGCTGTCACGGGACAATGGGGCCACTTCCTGCCCAGGTGCCAATCAAAACCCTACTCCATGCCCCTCTGTGTCAGCTGCCCCCTGGCAGCTGGTTGCTTCTGTTGGAAAACTTGGGCCTTAAATTTGACCCTTTCCTTGGTAACTGCCTCCCTGTTGCTCTGCTTGGGCGAACCTTATACAATTTCCCAGAACATCTGTAACGTTAATTCAGTCCTGTTATTCTATATTTTGAACCAAAAAAAGAAAAAAAAAAGAAATGAAAAAACCTATACTAATCTTTAATTTATAACAAAGCAGTGGTGCATGAATTTCATTAAATCAAATGGGACCAAAAGAAAGACTTTGTTTTTAATCCCAAGATGTATTTGGCAAAACCCATTTACTATCACATTTGCTCAGTGAAATGAATTAAACTGGCTGTTCTGTTCGCTGCTGGGGGTATTGAATACGGGCTCAGCTTTCTCAACCTGCTACATTTTCCTGATCCTTAGTGAGAAAAATCCTGTGTCAAAAACAAATACTTAATTCAGGTAGTTCCTACCCTGAAGAACAGGTGGATTAAAATTTATTTTACTGAGCAATTTCCTGCAATTTACATACCATAATAGTCCTGTCCACACACCTGAGTGAAGGCAGAGTAATGGGAATTGTAATTATTACTATGAAACATTAGGAATCTTATTAAGAGAAATTCACCCTCTCAGCTGATTGTTCGTGAACCAGTCACCCTGTGTGTGATGAAGTCATTTTGAACGGGGAACAGCAGCAGACGAGGCCCAGGTATTTGAACAGATAAATTACACATTGTCACTCAGGACAGTAGATTTCTAGCCAGCCACCTTTCCCCACCTGTGTCCACTATCCCTGGGACATAAGCGTCTGTAGTTGTCCTCTGAAACTTGCTGGAGGGGAATGTGGTATGAAGTCCAGGAGCCCAGAGTGCCCGGTGTTGCTGGAGGGTGGGCAGCACTTTTGGGAGATCCCATGGCTGATAAGCACCGTTTCTGACCCAAACTGTAGGAAGTCAGTGGTGGCTTGACTCAGCCTGCGGCAAGATTTCTGTCCCCAGGTTCCCACGTCCAGGCTTGCAGGATGAAACAGGGGACAAATGGCAGGTGCACTGTGGGACATAATTATGCCAAGATTATGCCAAGTCTCTGGTTAAGAAGCAAGGCAAGCTGAATTGGGGGCAAAATCACACAGAGGGAATCACCTGCTGCCTCGGGGACATGCAGGGGACCTGGGCACACTGATAGAGTTGGCAGCCCCACACCCTGGGCTGTATGGCATTCAGGAAGGACCTGTCAGGCTTCTCTTTGTGTGGGCATCATGAAGGTGCTTCCAGAGCATTCCAGAGCCCAGAATCTGCAGGTGTGAGCAGAGGAGAGCAAGCCCAGCTTTTCTGTTTGAAGGAATTTATGGCTTGATTTTTATAACATGGAATTTTTGTAAGACTTGGTATTAAGCTGGGGATTACATTCTGAGTAAGTGCTGGGGTGTATGTGTCTGAATACGTGTTCAACATGGCTGTGTGCACAAGCGCGTGTTCCTTTGTGTGCACTGAATATGTGGACCTCTGTGCATGCTTGTGAACATGTGTACCCATGTGGATCTCTGTGCGTGCTTGTGAAGATGTGTACACACGTAAATGTGATGTATGTTTGTGCCCATGTGTACCCATGGACACTTGGGTGTGCGGAGGTGCGTGGTTCGTGTGCGTTTGACTTTGCACTGTGAGTGTACTAGTGTGGTACGTGGTACCTTTCTTCTGACTATGGGTGTGTGTGTGTGTGTGTGTGCACACACGCGTGGCCCAGTGGTTATGGATGACGATCTACCAACCTGACTTGTGTACAATCCCAGCTCTGCCCCTTACCTGTAGGACTGATGGCAGCCATTTCAAATGTCCATGCTTGGTTCACTCGATGTGCAGAGGGAGGTCATAACTGAATCATTTCATGGGGACACTGAAACATCTACTGAGTGAATGGAGCTGATTTATATAAACACTTGGCACAGCGTCTGGTGCAGGATTTACCCTTGGTAAATGCTGGGTGTCCCTATGCTGCTGTGGTCCCCATGGTGTACTCCAAGTCCTCCTGGAAATGAGCTTCTTCATCTGCACACGGGTGATGATGACAGTGCATGCTTTAAGGGCAGCTCGGGAGCACCAGTGAGCTAATTTCTTCAAAGTGCCAGGGAGATGGTGGAAGACAGACAGTTTAGAGTGAGAGGAGCTGGAGCCCGAGGCCCAGGTGACTTCCACTTTATCCCCTTAACACTCTGAGCATGGGCAACTCTGCACCCCTCTGAGCCTCAGACTCCTCATCTTTATGTGGGTAAAAGGAGCACCCATTTCAAGGAGTTATAGTGAGGTGGAGGGTGTGCTAAGGACCACACAGAATGTCACTGAGGTGTGTGATTCTAGGTTCCAGGACGCTCTGGGCTGCTGCTGACAGAAATCGATCGCACTCTTTCCTCCTCTCCCTTCCCTGGGGTCTTTGTCCTCCTGTCTCTGCTGCCAACTGTGCAAGTTCTTACCCAAGGTCTCCTTCTCCTAGACTGGCCCTGTTGCCAGGACTTGGGTGAGTGTTAGCCAGCTCATCAGCAGCCAGGGAGGATCAGAGCTGTTTTGGTTTGTAAAAGCAGCTCCGTCCATTCAGCGTCCTGCCTGTGACATGGTAGATGTAGGACATTCAAGTAAGAGGTTTATTGTTTGTGAAAGATCACAGTTGGGTGTTGCCTAGAAAATGAGTTTCCATGACAGTGAGCACCCGGCACCCTGGATCAGGCATCCCAGAGCCTTCTGCAATGAAGTGTGAGCTCCCGAGACAGACTGAGTGCCAACCCTGCCCTGCGCCACTGCTTACCAGCTGGGCTCCTCTGTGTGGGCACCTCGTAATCCCCTGTTCCCTGGCATAGGGAATGCACATGTGGGAGCAATTATGTCACCTCACACAGTTACTGAGACTCAGAGCACTGATAACAATTAAGCACCAAGTTCAGAGCCTGGTCTGGTAAGAGCTCACGGAAACAAAGCAATGGTGACAGAGAGGCTGAGCATTCAGTGGGCATGCTGGGCACAGGCTGCTGGGTGTAACAAGTGGCCACAAATGGACTGAGGTAGCATTTAATCACACAGAGGAGGTTCTGTCTCAGCCAAGATACAGCAACAGGGAAAGAGTTCATTCACCCCTCCCCAGAAATAACCCGAGGCAGGCAAACTATCTGAAAAGGCTGTTTGTAAGACCTGAGTCACAGGCAGGGAAGGACACAGGACCTGACAGATGAGAACAAGGTGAGCCTTGCAGGTGCCCCACTGACCAGGCAGAGAGTGTCTGGGACATTGCTCTGGGAGGGGACCCAGACTCCCCGAGCTGAGGAGACCGAACTGAGGGTCTGTGCAGGCCAAGGTGCTGGAGTTTGCCAGGCAGAGTATGAGAGGGAAACACAGAAGCTCACAGGGGACTCCAAAGACCTCAGAGCATGTGGGGAGGGGCCCACTTAAGGGTGGAGACAGAAGCAACTAGTGCCAGCACTCGATGGGAATAGTGCCTGTTAGGGTCTGTCCCTGCAATGTCCCCCAGAGCTCCTGTGTTGAAGCCTGGTCTCTAGTGCACCAGTGGTCAGGGTGGGGCTTTTGAGGAATTGTATCATGAGGGCTCTGGCCTGGCCATAGCCACTGGGGGATCCATAGCTTGGGGACACTGGGAGGTGGAGGAGACTTTTTGGTGAACACTGGCTACATTTTTTTCTGGCCCCCCTTCTCTCTCTCTGGATCCTGGATGCCTTGAGGTGAGCTACTCTGCTCCCCTGCAGGCTCCCTGTCCTGAGGGTCTGCCTTAACTCAGGCTCAGAAACAACAGAGCCAAGTGACTATGGAGTGAAACCTCAGAGGCAATGAACCAAAATAACCTTCTTTTTTTTAAACAGGTTTATGTCAGGTATTCTGTCATAGTGATGAAAAGTTGACTAACACAGTCATCACTCCCAACACTGGAAACCACGTCAGCACTGGGGTATTGGATAGGGTTCTTGGAAGATGTAATCCCATCAGTAGAAATTAATTTGTCATAGACTGAGTGAAGCTTTGGTCCTGCCTTGCAAATCTTAAGAACAAGACCCAAGAGGATCAAAATGTGTCTGAGAAACTCAAGTGCATCTCATAACAGAACTCTGGAAGATTTGTAGAAGTACAGAAATAATCAGCCAAGAGAACACAATTTTGGGGTCTATCATCCAATCATAAATTACCAGATGTAGAAAGAAGCAGAAAAATGCAACCCATGGTGAGAAGAAAAAAAATTTCATCAACTGAGATCTACTAAGAACAGATACAAATATTAGAATCGGCAGAAAAGTCTAGAATAAAGCAAGTGTTATAACTGATTTCAATGTTCAAAATAAACAAAGCAGAGACCCCAATTCCCACATCCAAATTCTAGAACTAAATACTACAATGTGAGATGAAAACTACCCTGGATAGAAATAATGGCCTATTAGACATCACAGGGGGAAAACCATAAACTTAAAGAAATAGCAGTTGAATCTATCCAAAAAAAAAAAAATGGAAGAAAGAACTTTAGAAAGAAAAACAGAGCCTCTCTGAGCTGCAGGAGAACTTCATGGAGAGAGGAAGAAGGAGGCAGGATGATGCTTTTAAAGGAAAGGCCTTGGCCAAGACACTGCAAGGCCTGGATCTCCCCTGTGCCCTTCTCAACTGGTCTCCTTGCAATGCTCCCTCCTGTCCCTGGAAACCTTTGGGAGCAGAACATGGGATTCGGGCCTCTGCCAGGCTGTGCAGGAGACGTTGGTGAGAACCACACCTGGAGCACCAACCCCACCAGGCTCCCCAGCTCTGCCTGAGGCTGATTCCTTGGAAATTACTCCTCCCCTTCCTCTCTGGCCTGCTTTAATCCCTTACCCTGTGCCAGGCACTGAGGTGACCAGTGCTTACAGCTACGTTTTTACCTATGAGCTTGGTTTTCTTTCTAGCTGCATTTTCAGATGCAGAATTGATGGGAAGCCTCTTGCCCTAGGGCTGCCTTTGCTGGGGAGGCAGCCTGATGGGACTTCCTGTGGTCCACCAGGATCACAGGCTCTTGTTTACTCCAGCCACTGGTGTAGGGTGCTGGTCTAAGAGTCCTACCAGGTTTCAGTAATTTGGCACAGAGCAGGAAGGAAGAGAGCAGGTGGGGACTGCAGTTAGGTGGTGTCTGTCTCTGGATGTCTGTCCTGTCTTCCTGTCCCCTGTTTCCCTGAGAGCCCCTGCCAAAGCTAGAAGGAGGAGGCTGCCCCAATGAAGGGCAAAGGCCTGCATTTTCCTTTTTGCCAAGGTGTTCCAAAGCACCCCTTCCCATCCCAGCTCCCCTGTGGGACCCTTTCCTGGTCAGTGGGTTTACTTCAATGATAGGATGAACCCCAACGTCTCAGATGTGAATTTACAGGTTATTGTGAGCACACCAGTGGGACGTGCCAGGTGGCCGCTGTGCCAGCAAACCTTACCTGGGCCTGTCACCAGCCCCGGGTCTCAGTCCCACAACCCACCCACCCCCTCTGCAGTCCCAAGCCTCACTTTTGTCTCTGGGTGGCCGGAGCCTATGAAGGGACAGAGGGCTGGGTGGGGGGGGCTGCTTCCTCCCTGAAGGATCCCTGGGGCCTTTCGAGGGCTCCTCCGAGGACTAACACTCGGGTTCCTGCAAGGGTGTGTCTCTTTCCCCTCCCCCCTCCATAGTGAGGTTGGAGAACTCCTGGTCCCTAAGGTGGCCCAGGGGTGAGGGCCACTCTGAGCCAGGATGGAGTAGCTTAACTGTGGCTGGGCAGGAGCGCTGGCCCTGGGTGCTCACCTGCTCAATCTGGGTAAAAAAAAGCCCAGAGGTGGTGGCAGCCCCGACCCTATCTGCCTGCCACCCACAGCTCAACCGGGGCTCCAGTCTTGAGCGACAGCCTGGCTTCTCAGGCAAGCTGCCCTTGGAGGGCTGCAGGTGCCCCTCCCTCTGCCCCCCATCTGCCCTGCTCTCCTTCCATGTCCCACAAGAGCTCTCTGACCCTCTTCCTGCCCCCATGGGCCGTCACTGGTGACACCATCTGCACCCGAGTGTTAGTCCTGCTGAGAGACTGAGTCCTTCATCTGCATCCAGCACTGCCTGCTACAAGGTCATGTCCATGTCCAGATAGGACACCTGCTCCCAGATACTTCAAAGACAAAGACCTTATTACACTGATGGGGATGGCCACCGAGCAGACTTGGAGACTAGGGAGACAGACTTGGGAAGGAAGATCAGAGTGAACCAGCTCCCAAGGTCAAGATGCAGCCGCTACAGCCTCTGGCCAGCCTCACATGCAGAGCAGGACAGAGGCGGGCTGTGGTATGGCTGGAGCTCACAGAAACCAGCAGCACCAGGGCTTCCAGAGTTTATCCTTCACTGGTCCCCTCTTGAGACCCTTCGAGGGATAGCAGAGCAGCCTTCAACTCAGAGAATCACCATGAGACAGGGCATAGGATCCAGGGACTAGGGCCTATGAGCAGAGGACTGTCCTGCCAACTAGGAGATCGCTGGTCACTTGGAGAGCCTCCAAGAGAACTGGGGACCAAAAACAGGGCAGAGACTCCCATTCTTCCCGTCCCCATGACCTGGTACTGTGTGTGAGGGACAAGAGGGGCCCCGGAAGCTGGCCCACCATGTCAACTTCTAGACCTTCCAGGTAGGAGCTACCTTCAGTCAACGCCTGGTAAACCCCAGGTGCCACTTTACATACTTAACTCATCTCAAGTTAGTTCTCTCAGGAGTTAAAACCTTTCTCTTCTTGACTCAGTGGATAAGAACACCACGTGACAAGGTTAGGATCTTGCTCAGGTGGCAGAACCGTGAGCAGAAGGAGGGTGCACCCAGGCGCTGGCTGCTGGGCTGCAGCCCTACCCTGGACGTGGCAAGCTGGCCACGGCAGTGCTGTACAGGGCACGCTGACCGACCCTGCATCTCCCACCTCTGCCCACTCCCTCCACCCTCTGTTTATATCTTCTTCTTGTCCTGATGTCCATGGTGAGTCCCCCAAGCCCAGGTTTCCCTTTCTCTCACTGAACTTGAAGGCTCTCAGAGCACTTCAGTGTTCCCTTTGGGCTACGGTTTGGATTCCTTGTCTCAAAGACACCAGGTGGTGGTCATTTGTAGGAGACAGGATAGAGGCACCAGTCCATTTCCCTCTGACAAGTAGCACCTCTCACGAGTTCTGTCTTGTCAGCTCACCTCTGAGCCCCACTGGGGACTCTCTCAGAAACCTCCCCTCTCTCTGATCTGAGGGTCCCGCTGCATAGAATTGCTAGGATAGTGGAGGGGACAGTTCTCTCTCTGATATTTCTTGCCTCTTTATTAGTCAGGGTCTGCTGGCCACTTGAACAAACAAACCTGAATCACAGTGGCTTTAGATTTATTTCTTCTTGATATTACAGGCTAAACTGGGGAGGGGGTGGGGTGGAGGGTTGTGCTCCATGCAGTCATATCCCACCCAGGTCTCTCTGCATCATGGCCCTTGGCAGACATGCCTGAGGTCACTCTGGAGTCCTGCAGAATCTACTGGGGCCTCTCATCATCTTCACTCGCTAGAACCCCATGGTCCTTCCCTACCCACCAGGAATGCTGGGAAATGTAGTCCTGCCCTGTGGCCTGCAGAATGAAAACCGCTTGATGGATGCATTGTTCCTGCTGACTCCCACACCAGAGACCTTCTCTCACTCCTTGTAGTCACTAGAGTCCCCTGGTCTCAACTGAGCATCTTCTTCCAGGGCTGACTCATGTTATGTGTAAAGATGTCTCCTTAGAGCAAAGATTAGCAAATGCTGAGGGCCAGCGCTTGTTTCCCTGTGGCCACTGTCACAGCCGGAGCAGGCAAGCACTGTGTGCCACAGACACCAGGTTCTGGGGTTCCCTCCACCCCCAGGTCTTTCTTCCCAGGCGACCGGCTCCCCTCACTGTTGCCAGGGCCTACAATTAGATGGTGCAGAAATAGCCCGAGGAGGGCACAGCAGGCCTCTGATGTTTGTCCTCTTTACCTCCAGGGGACCCTGCACAGCTTGAGATATTCAGTCTCTGGCTCTTCACAGAAAAGTGTCTGGGGACCTCCACCCTGGAGGGAAGAGCCCTGCCTTTGCAAACTGGAAAGTCTCACCTTTGCTGAATGATTTGCCACCTTGCAGCTTGTGCTGGAGGAAATGGGGACTGTCAGGACCTGGAACTCAAAGTGACTCCTGCAGGCCGCAGCCTCAGGCTGTCACCTTCCCTAATGGTTCCAACTAAAAGGGGAAAAGGGGCAAAAACATCAGGGGCTTCAGTTGATGTAGGAGAAGTTGGTGATTTTATTCCAGGTTGATTTGTTCAAGTTGGGGTGAGGACAGAGAGGCAGTGATCTTTACAAAATGAAAGCAGAACTTTATTTTCACCCACACATTTGGAAGCACAGACTCTAGTTACCATTCTCATAATGACCACAGTCGCTTCACCTTGATCAGGTCCTGACAATGGCATGGGCATAAGGAACAACTCAGCTTTGGCTTCCATGAAGCTCGCTGTTTGACTGAAGCCCCATGTCATCCATCCTCATCAGGAGAGCTGAGTCCAAGGAGCTTTGCAGTGGCATCAGATAGGACCCCACCCCGAGGGCTGTCAGACTCTCTCTCTCCCTCCATCTCTGTCTCCCATCTGCTCTCCCTCTCCTCTTCTGTCCTTTTCCCATCTAAAACCCAGGTGTCCACAGGTTTAGTTCACCCTAGTCCTTCCTCTGTATCCCTATAGCACAATGTCCCTTGTTGGCTCCTCTTGTGTTTTCTCTCCACCATCCCCTGCTGTCGAGTATCCATGTGTGTGATGTGGGCCTTGGGGACACCTTCAAATGGGATGTGGTTATGGTGTGTGCTTTAAATATAGAGGTGCCATGTTGTGTCTGGATCTTGCTCTCTTTGTCTTTTCCTGCAAGCATTTGGGGACAGCCCCACTCTGTTTTGCTGGTCCTAGTCTATCATCACTGTTGGTTCCCAGGAATGAGCCCTGGTCCTTCCTGCACATCCTGTCCACACCTCCCAGGTGGCCACAGTCCACTTCCCCAGTCACCCCTCGGTCTGCTCTGTTAGTGTGAGCCATTGCCTCAAGGTGGGCTTCCACGCAGACCATAGATGGTGGCTCTTCATCTTCAAAATCAAAATATTAAAGATTCCAAGATCCAAGAATTTTTCATAAACCATTAACTTTAACTCATAAATCTTTATAATCTATTTTCAAATCTAACATATTTGAACATCCATTTTAAAAGAAATTTTAAAATCTTAACTATGTGGGAGTGAAGATAGTGGAGTAAGTTTGGGCAGCACACCTGGACCCCTCCAAAGCCCACAGAGGAAGGAATATAGAGAACAGCTCCTGGGGAGGGGTGGCTATTATGGGTTAGATCGGAGATGTCCCCCGGAAGCTCATGTGTGAGACAACACAAGGTCGGTTGTGAACAAGTGGCCTCGAGAGCCTTAACCTAACAGTGCAATAATCCCCTTGTAGGGATTAACTGTGGGGTAGTGGAAGGCAGGTGGGATGTGGCTGGAGGAGGGGGTCCCTGGGTCCCTATATCTTTAGGGTTTATATTTTGTCCATGGTAGGGGAGCCCTCTGTTCCCTGGTGCCCTGTCCCCACCTGCTTCCCTCTGTCATACTCTTTTGGCATGATGTTCTGCCTCATCTCAGGTCCCAAGGAATGAAGGTGGGCAACCATGGGCCATCTGCAGATGGAGATCTCTGAATCCCAAATAAACGTTTTCTCCTCTAATTGTTCTTATCAAGTCTTTTGGTCTCAGTAACAACAACAACAAAACAGCTGGCTAAAACAGGGGCAGTGTCTATATCTAAATACTGGACAGCTTGAGACTTAGGGGGGACTTAGAGTTTGCTGACCAGGGCAGAAAATGATGATAAACTTCCCTGACCTCAATTCCTGGCAAGGGTGGAGTCAGTTGGAGGGGCAGTAGAGAGAGAGAGGGAAGCAAAGCAAGAGGAAACTGGACAGGAAAGACGGTGAAGGGGTCAAGCAGCTTCACCCAAACTGTGGGCAGAGGCTCTATGGGACAGGGCGGCCACTTTGTGCGGTTTATGCCTTGCCTCCCCAGAAGAAATGGAATCAACACAGCTTCTCCCCCTTCAGAGAGCAACAAGGGGAGCCAGAGAGAGCACCCTTAAAATGGGGGGGGGTCTTGGTTTCCACCCAGAAGGAACTCAGAGAGGAAGCAGTGCTGGTTGAAAGGAAGCTTTAGTAAGAAAGTCCTTCTCCTCACAGGGACCTCTGTAAATAGCTGCAATGTCCACTTTCATCTTCCACATGTTACTTTTCATTTTGGATCAACAGATGTCTCCGTATTCCTCTATCCTGGGCCTCGGCCTGTTTGTGTGTCCCCTCATGCTTTGAAGTATCAACTAAAACTTTTCTGCCTTCATTTCTCTTTCTCAGCCTCTCACCAGCTCCTCCGAGTCCTGCTCTTCCCTCTTGCATTACCCACTTGCGCCTAAAATCCCCCCACCCATCTATCTCTTCTTTTCAAATTTGTTCGCATTATTCATCTTTATCTTTTGTTTTGTCTTTCTTTTTTTCCTTTGCCCAGTTATCTTTTTTCCTCCCCCCCTTTAACCTACATATAATAGTAATTTTACTATTTTTGATAAACACTTTCTCACTCTAATCCAGAATATTACTACTGTTTTATTCCTGGATTAGAAGAACTGCAGAGAACATTTTCAACAAGTTTTCCCCCCTAAAGTTCATGACTCTGAGGCTTTGCTCTGAAATTATTGCAGTTAATAGTGTTTAGTGTCTTCTCTCAAAGTGAGGTTGATGCTGGTATTAGCTCCCTATAGTTCCTGTGGATTGCCCTGAGTCTAGGTGACTGTTTCCTCTCCGAGGGCAAATTAGGTAGCATGAGTGACACCATGCTGCAGTAACAACAATCCCAATTCCCAGTGGCCTAACAATACAATGAAAAAACGTTTGGTGTTTGTTTCTCGCTGTACCCCGATTCCCTCTCAGGGGTGCCTGGGAGTCTGCTCCACAGCATCTGCACTTTAGGACCCTGGCTTCTGGAACAGCTGTCCTCTGAAATGTCACCATACAGAGAGAAAGGGAATGTGGAGATGGCTGGTTGGCATTTACAGATGCCATCTGGAAGTGACCAATGAGAGATCATAAAGTTGGGCATAAGCAACCCCTTCCCAGAGCCCATGGCCTTACAATATGGGTCTGTAACTCATCCCATCAGCAGCAAGGGGGCTCTCCACTTTTTGGGTCTGGGATGGCCTTCTGATTGGCCTTGTCCACTGGTAGCACAGCAAATGTGATGGGACCTGGGGCTCCAAAGGGATTGTTGATGTGGTTCATCTGTTATTCTCTTCCAACAGCACACCCAGGATAGTCTGCTGGGTGCTGAAGAACTCTGACCACCAGCTACACCCCAGGCCTGTGGTGAGGCTGACTCTAGGTGGATTGGCCAGGTGCTGTGGAAACTTGAATGAGACCATGTCGGATCAGCAGAACGCAGCCCAGATCAGCTGAATGGCTGAGAGACACATGGATGCACAAGCAACAAAATTGTTAGTTGTTTTGAGGCCCTAAATTTTGGGATGTTTTGTTACGCAGCTGTCGCCAACCACTATGTAAGATGTCATTACTACTCAACTTTCACTTCCCCGTAGAAAACTGCACGGCCACACCCAACTTCAAGAAAGAGTGAATACAATGCTGGAAAATGCCCAGAGAATAGCTGGGTACACTGGTTGGACAGCAGAAATAACCAGCAGATGTGGATACTCAAGGAATCAGAGCTCAGGGAGTCAGAAAACCAAAGAAAGGCAGATGTAGAAGAATATGTCACACACTTTGGTCCCTGAGTCCAAAACCCTGAACAATGCAGACAAAACTGCCATTGTCCCTTTATGACAAGAAGTAACTTCAATACTCTCCACCTATAGGGAAGGAGATAGTGCTCTTTAAAAATAAGAGAGAAAAAAGTCAGTCCACAAACCCTGACAGGTAATAGTTGACATCACATGGCTGCACCTATGGCAAGTCAACCTGATTTCCCTTCTAGGTCTGCGTGGCCCAAGACTAGCAGAAGGCTTCCTTTTTTCAGCCCTGCCCTGGCTCTCCATGATCCAGAATCTGACACTGTCCCCAAGGATACCTGGAGGGCTCTCTGGTCCCAGGTTCTTGCTGTGTTCTTATTTGACGTTTCTCTGAAGCTTCGGATTTGGGGAAACAGGCAGGAGAGGGGACTGTTGGTGAGATTTCCCATGGCCTCCACGCCTTTTTTATTCTGGCTGCCCCTGAGAATCTTGTGGGCAAGAGTCACTGACCACTGTGGCCTAAGGGCCTCCCATGCCCCCATGGACCAGCTGAACTCTAATCTCCCCCCGGGGACCTAGGAGAGCTGCCATTCCTTGCAGAATACCCCCAGCAATGCTGAAGTGCTATTTTGAGGCATGCCTAGGCATTTTCATACTTTAAAATCCTCTTCATTAAAAATATACAAAGTTATAAATGAAAAAAGTATGAAAGTCAATATTTATTTGGAAGCTGAAAAGAAACCACACAAAACCACACATTTTGAGAAGCTAAGGAACACCACCACCATCTCGAGACTTAGAAAGACTGTAAGACATTTTTTATTAATTAGCTGTCTCATACGACTGTAAGATTTTAACTTCCCACACTCCCATTCATTCTTGTCTGCATATTCTTTGATCCAAAGTTTATGGCATAGATTTTGTCATATAAATTTCTACAGCAAAAATAAATTCAGTTGTCTCTATTTTAGTAAAAGTGATAAAATTGCTTTATTTTTAACATAAAATTAATTTACTTATTGAAATGCATAAAAATGAATGCTTTGCTAACATTTTTGATAAATTCTAAAATATTATGAAATATCCACATTAGACTCATAAAAGAAAAAAATATACACATATGTACAATATATCCATCTGTACACATATGTATAGTTTTCTACATTTATATATGTATGTTTGTAAGCATCATCTGTTTATTTACCTCTGAATGATGTCTAAATAGCAGTATGTGTTTTATATTTGAGTCTTCTTGGGCTGCTATAAGAAAATACCATACACTGGTTGACTTATAAACCAGAAATGTTTCTTACAGTTCTGGAGGCCAGAAGTCCTTCATCAAAGTCTGACAGGGTTGGCTCCTGGCACATGCCTCCTTCCTCCTGTGTCCCCACATGGTCTTTGCTTGGTATGTGTGCCATGGAGAGGCAGACATAGATATGCCCACAGCTCTCCTTTGTCCCACAAAGGCTCCTGTGTTGACCCTCTGGCCCCAGCATAGCAGTGGAGGCCTGAACTCATCAGTGGATAAAGCCATCGGGGATTCCTATTGGAGGGCATTACTGGGATGGTGGAAGCTGTTGGAGCTGGGACCTGGGTGGAGGGAGTAGGTGGGTGGGGCCTGCCCTGGCAGGGTTTTGCTTGTCCCTGGCCCTACCTCCTTTCCTGCTGTTTTTTTTCTCTCCTGGCCTTCATTAGCTGAGCTGCCTTCCTCCACCACACCCTTCTGCATTCTGTCCTTCCTCACCATGGGCTCAGAGCCGTGGAACCAGACAACCCTTGACCAGAGTCGACCTTTCCTTCTTTCAGTTGCTTAACTCAGATGTTTTGTCATAATGACGAAAATCTGGCGGAGGTCCCCAGTGGCTTGGCACTGGGTACATTTCTGGGTTTTAGGTCTTTGTCCTGGAAAGCCAAAGGCCTTATCAGAGCTTGGCAATCTTCCTCTTTATCTCTTCCAAAGCTCCACTTCTGTTTTGGGAAACGTGTTTTGGAGCATCGAGGCCACGTGGCCTTGTGAGGCCCTGCTGTAGGCTGAGGCAGGAGCCAGGCAGCACATGTCCCAGTCCCTGCTCTGCCACTTGCCACCTGTCCACGCCCGGGCAGCCTCCCTCACCTCTGGGCCTCATCGCTGTTCTGGGATGCAGGGAGGTCGCCAGTGAGCTCACGCTGGGGAAGAGCAGAGAGCATGGCAGCCAGGGTGAGTGTGTGGGGGGGCTGTCCTCACCCCAAGGACCAGCCTCTGGTCACCCAAGCAAAGAGAGGGCATCTGCTTCCTGCGCTGAGCTGGCTCCACTGGGTGGAAAGGGAAGGAGAAGGGGACTGCAAGGAGGCCTCCCTGAGAAACAGCAGCATCAAGGGTCGATTTAGCCATGGACAGGAGAAAACCCAGGGAGTGGTCAGCTTAACCTACACTTTATCTCGGCGCCAGTCCACTGGAGAATGGCCTGAGGGCTGTTTCCAAGGAGACCCCTTTCCCTTTGCTCCTCCCACACTCCCTCCTCCCTGTCCTCCCCCCCCCGCCTCCTGCCCTCCTCCCCCTCCCTCCCTTCCTTCCTTCTTCCCCCTGTCCTCCCCTCTTCCCTCCTCCCCTGTCCTTCCCGGTCCCCTCTCTGTCTCCCTCTTTCTTTCTCTGATGCTATTTGCTATTCATCAGCCGCAGAGCTGATATGAATGCACAAGATGGATTCCTCCAAATGGCTTTTTCCTAAGAGATGATAGATTGCTTTTCTCCGTCAGTGCAAACCAGAAATTGAAACAGATGAGGCATGTCTGGACACCCTCATGCCTGAGCATTCTGGCTTGGGAACCTTCGGCCTCTGGACAAACTTAGAGGCACACTCGTGGTCCACAGCTGGAGGGGAGGCTGGGTCAGCTCTGCAGGTCTGAGGCAGGTGCGGGGCTCTCCCCTCAAAGCCTCCTGCTTGCTCCAGGTACCATGAGTTTGCTTTTGCAAGTCCTTCCCCAAGTATCCACCATCTGGTCCTTCAGGGATAAGTGACAGGTGGCTTCAGTGGATTCAGGGAAGACTAGCAAGAGAAGAAGGGGAAAACCTCAGCCTCACTGGAAAACCAACAAGACAGTACATTTTGCAGACTGTGGACTGAAAACACTTGCATCATTGCAGACATAAAGTCTGCTTTTGTCGGGTGGAATGAGATACTCCGTGTCCACCACCATGAATTCAGCAGGAGCAAAAGGGAGTGTTCAAGCCTCACAATCAACTCATCAGTGTCCTCAGATCCCGGAAGTGTCTTCAGCGTCTGCAGTATGTGGACTTACCAGAGTGGCCACTTCCTGCTTCTCCAAAATCAACCAGTGGAGCTCCCAGCAAGACCCCTGTGCTTGCCAAAAAAACCCAGGTTTGCCATTAACTCAATCTTAGTGGTTCCTGTTCTCTCCTGTAGCTAAGACCCCATGTCAGGGCCAATACAGTCCCACAGGAGTGACAGCTACAGTCTGGTAGATTCACAGAAAGTTACTTCTGATTAATAGAAAGTGTAGTCCAGTGTGGGGGGTGGTGCATTGAGGGTGGAGGTGGCTCCTCCTGAGCCACCTCCACCCTCAACGAGCAGGAACAGAGTGACAAGGCCATAGAGCTGGCCTTGATGTGCTGTGTGTTCCAGCTGCTCACCTTGTTCAAGGAGATGCTCACAACTGCAAGGAAGGCTGCCAAGATAGGTTCAGTGTGTGCTCAGGAAGAGTGGGAAACAGGTTTGGCCCACCTAATAGCTCAATGGCCACCTCCAGCCTCTGCTTCTGCAGTCTTTATAAAAAAACAAGCATGATATCTGCTAGGTTAGCTAAGGGGTGGGTCTAGACTTTCAGAGAGCAGCCTCACTGCTGCCCAGGTCATGCTGAGAGTCAGGGGAAAATCCTGGAGGAGGAGGAGATCTACAGTGCTAGGAATGTCAAGATCTGCATCGGCCCTTCCTGGGCGGGGTGCAGAGGGGCTACCTGCACCCCCATCGTTATTGAAGTGACCTGCCATTACAAGAGCCATTACTGCAGTCTGTGTGGCGATGGTTTCTTTGCATTTTTGTGGTCTTGGCTGTTGATTTTGCTGTTTCACCTGCCAAAGTGGGAAGACAGGAGCGGTGTGCCTCATGGAGAGGACACAGAGAAGCTCCACCAGGATCCGAGTCAGAGTGAGATCAGCCAGTTCAGAGCTGATGAATCAGCAATGTGGATTCATAAGTTCTCCTGAAGTAGAAGCATAGCAAAAGAGGTGGTGTGTTAATTCAGGGATGAAACCATTGTGATAAGAGGCTCGTGGAAAAGATCCCTGTATCTCCCCTAGAGAGAAAGAAAATGGTCCAGGAGTTGATGGAAAGGAGATCCTGCGGGGGTGGCGGGGTTAGAATAAGTAAGTTCAAGTCAAAGGTCCAGTAGGTGAGGCCCTGCATATGTTAATGAGCCTGATTTGTCCATCTCACAATAGACACATATTTAATACCATGTTGTATACAATAAATGCATACAATTATTTTTTCTCAATGAAGAGTCTATTTAAAAAAATAAGGAAAACAAACACTAAATGATACAAAGAAGTGCAAAGAAAAGAAAAGAAAAATAGCTACCTCATAACAACAATCGACTTCTGCTTTGGGAAATAGTGTGCCAAATTATTCCTAGCGTCTCCACCTCTCTCTGCCCTTTTGTGGTTAGTGGCCCACATTTGAGGGTGGATTCATGTCCTGCCCAATGCACTGGCTGTTATTTCAGAGATGTTTAAACAAGAACTCTAATGACACAGCTATGAAACCTGCTATTTCCAGGTTTGCACGAGGTACGGGCCTTGTTCTCGGCTGCTTGGGATATTTATGGTGCTTGGTCTCTTGGCATTTTTACGACGCCGTGACTCATATTTATAGCTGTTTTACTGGGCTAATTTTCCATGTTGCATCTCACTGGCCCGTCCCAGACACCCTGCAAGTTAGCTCCCTGCTCCGCCCCGGGGTGGCACATGGCATCTGTCCATCATTCTGAAGTCTCTGAGGACCATAAGCTTTCCAGGGCCTGGAAGTTTCTCTTCTAGCATAATGAGCAGGAGGAGAGGGAGCTCCCTTCCCTTTAACATTTCCAACTGTCCTAACAGCTATAAAGAGGCCTCATAAAATCAATGGGGTAAATGTTAAATGGCACCAGGTCTCCACCATGATAAATTAACAGGACCAAATTAATAGCCTCCCCTTCCTGTAAAGGTCTGTCAGATCTCCCTGTGACATGGGATGCCTGGCGCAGGGCCTCGTTGTCAGTCAGGGAAGAACAAGGGATTGTGGCATTTGGTTCTAAGCCTATCTCTGGATTTGAGACTGGTGAGACCACATGTACCTCAACAACCCCAACCCCAGTGAGCTCATTTATTATATTTTATTTCTATTGGTATAGGGGTGAGACCCAGGGGTGCTTTACCACTGTGTTACATACCCAGGCCTTTATTTATTTTTTTAAAAATATTTGAGACAGCCTCACTAAGGCTGAGGCTGGTCTGGAACTTCCCATCCTCCTGCCTCAGCCTCCCGTGTTTCTGGGATGAAAGTGAGGTATGTACCCTTGCACCCAGCTGAGTTCATTTGTTTTTAAACCTCACTTGGGACTGAACTTGGAAAACAGCTCTGTGCAAATCAAACAGGTCTGGCTTCTTCTGTGGAAGAGCTTGCACCTGCTTCTCTTGGTCTCAAATCCTTACAATGGAGCAGGGTAACGGGTTATGTTATTCTTCTAGGAGGGGCATGTGAAGTCTGAACTGAGAATATTCTGAACCCAGGGTGACCAAGCCTCCAAATGAGCTTGGGACTGTTTTTTTTCCCAGTATTTTCTGGCACTTGGAGGTATAATTGGGAAAGACCCAGACCAACTGGGAGGAGCTGGGCACCTTGCGGATGGGACCTTTCCCATGAGTGTCTGTTAGAGGGCCCCCACCCCATCACAACAGGAGAGAGGAGGGTGAGGGGAGGCAGAACACGTCCAATCTTATTCCAAACTTAGGTCTCCTTTCAGGCAACATCCTAGAGGAGGCAAAGGAGGAACGACTCCCCTTCCTCCTCACTCTGGCCCCCAAAGTCCACCTTCACCTGCTTAATTCAGTCCCTTGTTAGCTGATTTCTTTACACCGTCATTTATTGAGTAGAGTCCCCAAGGTATGAGTCTACGTGGCCTGTGTGTCAGAAAGAGTTCGCTCCATCTCCTTCCTATCTATCTATCTATCTATCTATATATCTATCTATCTATCTATCTATCTATCTATCTATCTATCATCTGCCTTCCCATCTCCTATTCTATCTATGTCTTCATTCTGTGTTTGAAGTGCACATTTTCAGACTCCCTAATCAACTTAACATAGATGTGCCTCCACCTGAGCTGGTCACGTCCGGATAAGCCCATCATCATTGGGAAATGTCATCCATGTTAACAGGGGCTTTAATGCACCCAACCCTGGAGTGTCAGAGCTTGGCAGCCCAGCTCAGGGTAGAGTGTGGGTTGTGTGCTGCTGGGGTGGGTGGCCGACTGGGAGCAGTGGCTTGCCACCACGGCCCGGCAGAGCAAAAGCACTAGCTCAGGAAGAGATCAAAATTTAAAATGCAAAGCATAGTTTCCCCCCAACACCAGTTGCTCTCCCACAGTCATAAGTTGAACACTCATCCAGTGGATGCCACCTGGGCTTATTTCTAGGCATGTTCAGCCTGATGTCTCCAGAGGAGCCTCACTGATTCTGACTAACCTCTGGGCACACATGGGAACTCTATCGATATGTCATTCTGTCTGCGCCTTTTTGTTGGCGGTGACTCTGGGCCCATGGGACCATGCAGGACAGTGTCGTGGGCAGAAGCAGTCCTCAGCTCTCCTTTGCTGGGTGCTGTGTGCACTGAGGTCTTCTTTACATCTCACCTCCTTGGTCTTCCCTAGAGCTGACTTTTCAGCCGATCCTGGGAAGCTAGCGCCCTGCCTGGAATTCTCATGAGACCATCTTTTCTCTGCCCTCTAGAGCCAGGTGGCCTGAGGAGCTCATGGCAGCCAGAAAGGAAAAAGGACTCAGGTCTCTCCTCAAACACTGGGAGCCGCGCCATCATCATCACTCAGAACCAAGTCGGGAGGGCAGGACGGGCAGACCAACTGGCACCTGTACGCCTCCCAGGGCACCCTGCAACCTCCAGACCATGGCTCATTAACCCAGGGGAGCTGGAAGGGCTATTTCTGTTAGGATGCCTACTTTGTTTGCCTATTATTCAGGTCAGAACTAAAATCCCGAGGTATAAGGAGCCCAGGGTCTTGTGATTACAAACCTTTAAGAGCCGTACCTTCTGTAGTGGACTATTAATGATCTGGACACACATGGGGTTTGAAGACTGAAATGCCCAAGCCTCTAAGGTTTCAGGATAATTCAGGGATGAGGACGAGTGGGAAAACACAGAACTAGTGTGACTGCCCACCCCCATCCCAGCGCGCAGAGACTGCAAGTTTGTGGGTGGTGAAATGTGGCTTTTAGAGACCTCCCCCGATCTTCTCAGTCCAAGCAGCCAGTTGTTTCTGTTCCGCTGTCTTCATGTGGTCCCCGCCAGAGCAGGAGGGACGTAGAAGATTAACAAATGTAATCTTAAAATGTTTACTTGAAGAAAATACATTTAAATGCATTTTCTGCTAAAGTCAAATCAATTCATTAAAATTTAAGAAACTAGCAGTGCAAAATCTGTGCCTCCTGCACACCAGAGGCGCCTGTGCACTCTAACGGGACAGTGTGCAGGACATACCAGTGAGCCAGCACCAGGTGTTCACCTGGAAGTGAAAGGAGGGCGGGGCTCACTCATTGGAAGGAAGAAGGACCAGAATTCCCCCCATCTCCTTAGGAGACAAGTGGGCTGCACTCAGGGGCCACGTCTGTGGTGGTACCGCAAGCCCAGCCCACCAGGGCCGTCTCCTATATGTCTGTCTTGTGAGAGGCTCTGGTGTGAATCCTGGAGCCCAGCAGACAAAGCCCCAGGAGGGAGACTGTGACCTTGTCTTGTACCGTCCACATGTCTCTCATTCACTGGGTCTCGTGCTGTCCCAGAGACGTCCTCGGAGCCCTGTGCCATATGCTTGCTAATCCCCTGCCCTTAAAGTCAGGGGGAGATGGCCCCTAAGACAGGAACACCTTCACTGTGGTGGGCTAAGCCTTTTCACATAAGTTGACTCAGACAATCCAAAGGCAGCCCCTTTGTAGAGCAAAGTGGAAATGATCCCCAAGGCTTTGGGGCGGGGTGTGGGGACAGGTCTCAGGAGTGAAATCCACGCCTGTGTGCTCAGCCTCAAGGCCAACTGAATGGGAGTGCCCTGAGGATCGCTGGGGGAAGCCTCTGTTTCATAAAAATTCCTCAGGGAGTCCTTTGGCAGCTGAGAGGTAAGAGTAAGCACAGCAGCCCTCTGCTCAGCTTTGCAGCAGGGCAGGGTAGGGCAGGACCAGACTCTAACCCCTGCACGGGTGTCCCCTGGTATCCCTTCCAGCCATCGTGCCCTGTGGTGTGGATATTGGCCTTGGTCTCTCCAGGGAGCAAGATCTGATCTCACACTGCAGTATTTTTGAACCACAGCTGAAGGAGTCTACTGTGTCCATTTCCTTTCCAGATTCAAGTATTTCTTTTAAAATTTAAATTTATAAGTGTTTACACTTTCTGCTGTTTGCCCATTAAAATAGCATCGTGATAAACAACTGTAAGTCAGAAAGTGAATGATTTCATTGCCCAGCCCTCTCTCCCAAAGTGCTTGTAGTCGGTGCACACGGTTTTAGTGGTGAGTGTGTCTGTGGAAGTGCAGGTGTGCATGTGTGTGTGTGTGTGCATGTGTATGTGTGTGTGTGTGCATATGTGTGTGCACATAGGTGTGTGCATGTATGTGCATGCAGGTGTGTAGGTGTGTGTGTGCATGCAGGTGTGTCTGTGTGTGTGCAGTTGTGTGTGCATGCAGGTATGTGTGTGCATGCAGGTATGTCTGTATGTGTGTGGAGGTGTGTGTGAATGCAGGTATGTGTGTGCATGCAGGTATGTCTGTATGTGTGTGCAGGTGTGTGTGCATGTAGGTATGTGTGTGCATGCAGGTGTGTCTGTGTGTGTGCAGTTGTGTGTGCATGCAGGTATGTCTGTATGTGTGTGCAGGTGTGTGTGCATGCAGGTATGTGTGTGTGTGTGTGCACATATGTGCACGCTGGGCAGGCATGTCTCTCTCTGCATGCTCCTTCACGTGGGTGCATCCTCAGCTTCCTGAGCTGCTGAACCAGACCCGCTGCATTTACGCCAGGGCTGCTGTGCCCCCCACGTGTGGTTGTTCCGAAGGCTGAGCACACCCCTGGCCACCAGCGTCTGTGGTGTGGCAGTCTCCCCTGCTCTCCACAGTAGCCCAGTAGGCGTACTTCCACATTTCTCCTTTTCATTGTTTGCACAGATGTTTTTTGTGGGATTATCTAGAAGTCTAATTGTGAGGTCAGAGAAAATGAAAGTTTAGAATATGTGCATATATTTTGAAATATGTTTATATAGCTGTGTAAATGTGAATGCATGATACATATACATACCTACCAGAAGAACAGGTTCCTAAACAACCCAACGTGTGTGTGTGTGTGTGTGTGTGTGTGTGTGTGTGTGTGAGTGTGTGTGTGTGAGAGATGACCACTGCCATTCTTACCTCCAGGTAATTAGGTATTCTGAGTCCCATCCCCAGTACCTTCGTGCACACTCTGGTCAGAA
Source organism: Ictidomys tridecemlineatus (assembly GCF_052094955.1). Lineage (NCBI taxonomy): Eukaryota > Metazoa > Chordata > Mammalia > Rodentia > Sciuridae > Ictidomys > Ictidomys tridecemlineatus. Next base: position 207,590,311 of record NC_135477.1, read on the forward strand.
ATCACTAGTTCAGGTCCTTGCTACTGTTTTGACTGCATGGTGACCAATGCCCTTGGTCTCTGTAAGGTTCATGTGTCCCCCACACCCAACATCTGCAGTGCCTGGCTCTGTCCACGGGTGTCCTCCCCTCTCCGTGTGATGGGCCCCTGTGCATTTCCCTCTCTCTGTCCACCTGCTCACATGGCCCCCGCCTCCTGCTCTTCCTTTTAATCTCCCATAGTGACCCATGTCCCAAAGCATGCGCCCATCTCTGCAGCAGATCCTCTTTGACTGGACTTTTAGGATGCACCAGGCTCAGGGCACTGCAGGCAGTTTGTGTACAGGGCAGGCATGTACCTCTGTACCACAAACTGCCATTGACCCTTCCAGTGGCTTCCAGTGAAATAGCTGCTTGGTTAGGGCAGCTTGTGCTGGACTTCTATCACCAGAAGAACCTGCCACCACGTTAGTCCTGCCTCCTGTCCTCCAGCCAACACTCGTGTGGTGTGTGGCTTTGTGTTTCATAATAGACGACTGAAACACGGCAGAGCTGTTGCCAAGGCCTTCCCTGCACAGCCCGCATCCTCCCCAGCGACGGGCAGCTTCAGGGCCTCAGCCATTCTGGTGTTAATCAGCGTCCACCATGCCCTTCCCACACAGCATGGCCATGCAGGTGTGCCACGCTCTGCCCAGGCTGGGGTGCTTCTGCAGCACAGACATGGCCTTCCTGAGGGTCCTGTGGGAGGCAGGTTCTCCCAGGCTAGACGGTGACATGGCAGCCGAGCCACAGGGTGGAGCCAAACCTACCCCACGAGGAGGCAACCAGATGGCATCGAGGTGCTCCTGGGAAACAGGCTGAGAATGGCCAGGCACAGGCTGGAAGGAAGCTTTGTCTGCCTTAGAAATACCTTCCAACCTTCCCTGGTGGAAGGACACACGGGAGGTGGCTGAGAGCTAGTTGGACACGAATCGGGTGGACCTCCACTTACTAGGGATGAGTCAGAAAGGCCACCTGACCTGAGGCCACTTCCCTGGCACAGACCCGACTTTCTCATCTCAAGAGTCTCTGGCCCAGGAGTTACGAAAGCTCGACTCACAGCCTTTGAAGCCCAGCCACAGTGGCACTGGACCAGATCAGATGGCACAACCTCATTAGTATTCTGACTCACATACTTTGGTTTTAAAAAATACATGGCCTTGGATGTTACCCAGGTAGTTTTATTTTGAATCACACATTTTAGCCAAACTTCTTTAAATGATTTATTTAAAATGAAAAAGACAGCAATCAGGCCATTTACCTCTTCTGATTTTCCCACTCAGCCATACCTTAAATGATTCAAACATTTTTCATCCACCACAGAAATAAATAAAAGGTTGCATCTAGCATTTAGGTAATGTTGAGATTTTCTATCTCAATAATAGTGGTAGTTGTCTAAGAAATCCTTCCAGGCAATTATAAATATGTCATAATAAAGTAAAAGCTTGACGTTGGAGACTGCGCCCATGGTAACCATTGGAAAGCAGCCGTAAGTGTCCTGTACCTGTGATTAAACACCCCTTCGCCAAGCACACTCCCACGGATGAGCTAAAGCTGACTTGGCCCTGGTCCCATTTTGAGAAACTCATTATGAAGAAAGGCATTTTTTTCCTAAGCAAAGTTTTCAAGGAGATCGGAAATGAAAAGTAGCAGTAATGTTTTTATATTATAAGTTTGGCTTCCAGGGAAAGATGAGAGACGGAAATCCCTCCTAGCCTCAGGATGTGCGATTCCATTCTGTGGAATTCTGGGGTTTTAGGTAGAATATTTATGGAGGTCAGAAGAACTGGGAACATTTAAACTGGCATTAATAAGAAAAATTTCCTATACAGAATAGATAGGAGCCTCCATATACAGAAGGCTCGACTTTCAAAGGTCTGCATTCCTGGTGGCTGGTGAGTTCTTGGTGTGCCATGTGGGGAGTGGCCCATCCAGGAGGTTCCAAGGGAACTGGACCACTTTGGAGGAAGATAGACACGTTGTGGTTAGGGTGACCACCTCTCTGAAGCTACCCAGAACCGAGGATCCTATGACAAAGTCAAGAAAGTTCTAGACCAGCTAGGGTGGTCAGGTGGCCCATCTCAACCCTTGGGCAGCCTCCTCGGGCCAGAGCACCAAGCACAGGCAGGTTACCCTCAGGCCTCCCCACCTGGGAGCACCCGGGAGGAATTGCCAGGATCGACTAGGAGCCCGGGGATATCCTCACTCTGGACTGACCGAGCTCCAGGGATCTGGAGAGTTCATGGCCCTGGGAGAAAAAGCCCCTAAACAGAGCCAGATTTGATTTACTGCCAAACCAGATGAATGCAGCAAAGTTATACCAGATGACATTAAGATAAATAAAGAAATATGACATGAACTGCCCTTTAGTACACGGTACACTTATTGTTAAAATAAGTGCTGAATTAGTTTAAGTGGGGAGAGGAGAAATGCACATCTCTGCAAAGACTACTTAGAGGGTGAAATGGAGGGCATGGGCCTGGTCCTTCCCAGTTCCTCCTCCCTTTGTCAAATGGCCCTGGGACCAACACAAGTAATTTAGAAGCTTGTTCCAGAAAATTTCCACTCCTGAAAGATTAAACTGTGAACCAGCCAAACGGCTTTCTTATCAGGACCAACAGCTTGCTCAGTGGGACTTGCTACAAGATCTCCCATCACTGTGCCTCCCATCTAAAGCCTGAGGGGAGGAACAGGCTTCTCTCTGGACCCCAGAATCGCCGATCTGCACACCCTTGGTTCTCAGTGAGATCCAAGCTGGAATAGCAAGGAGCTTTCCTCTGATGACCTTTCCCATGCCTCTGCAGGGCCAGGCCCCAGCAGAAAGGATTCCTGCATTCTGAAGCCTAAATTCCCATCCATCCAGCCCCTGTATCAGACCTAAGCTCCTTGGAGACACACAGAGACACATAGAAAACTGCAGTCCCCAGGAGAAGTGCCAACACATGTAACTGGGTATCCCCTTTTCCTGGACCAGTGATGGGAAGATTGGGGCTAAAGCAAAGGGTGTCAAGTGGTACCTTCAGATCATAAACTGATGAAGTGCTGTGACGTGAACATCCACATTGAACCTGAAAGGACTCTTCCTTTAGCAGCCCCAGAGAGGCCTCAGGGGCTCTGAGAGTCTCAGAGGGTCACTGAGCCTCATAAGTGAGACACCTTTCCTCAAAAGTCCCAGGAAAGGCCAGTGGAAACCTGAAGGCAAAGCCATGCAATAAGGATCTGCATAGATCTTGCTTCTGTGGAGCAGGGTCAGGCCCCGCTGGGCTTCCCAAGTTCCCGGCCTGCACAGCAGGTTTGTGGACAGCCCAAGAGCCTGCCTTGGGCCCAATCCCCAGGAGCACCCTGCCCTGCAAGGCCCACCTCCCAGGCAGCCCAGGTGCAAATCCTGTAAGCACTGGCCTGATGGCCCTTCCTGAAGCTTTTTATAGAGATGTCCTTTCTCACTGCAGAAGTCCAGGGTACTCAGCTCTGCTTGGTCAGTTCATCTTTCTGCCAGTCCTAGTGGTGATCGGACAGCAGGGAGGCAGTATTCCTGGAGTTCACAGCAAACCACAGGTGCTCTCAGAGATCGGTGTTAGGGAAGAAGGAGGAACAGCTGTCTCCTGGCATCTCTAATACCTGGACACCAGCAGCAGTGAGCGTGGACATCTAGAAATCAGGTGAAATAGTAAAGCAATGCAGTGGGAAATCAGCATCAGGTATTTTCTTTACATTTGGTGGAATTGGGGGCAGAAAGAATCTCACTGGGTTCAGCTGCTTCATAGAGATATTTCTCATGAATAACTGGCTTTATTTTTATTTTGAAGCTACAAAAATTAACCTCTGTTTTTAGAATAACAGGACAAGGACATTTATAAAGGCAAATTTACTAGGAATTACATAAGAACGTGGAAGTCATTTTTCTCTGCGTAGACCGGCTTTGAATTCTTTTCTATTTGTATGCAAATGTCAGATTCCAGAGGAGATTGCTTACTTATTTATTTCTTTATTTTTACAATACTGAAATCATATTTACTTCACAAAGTTTAGATGAGCAGAATCCCGATTTGAGAACAAGGCTGCTGTTCCAAGATCCGGTTTAGAAAATCCATTTCTGCATCCAAATGTGCTCTTTTAGTCTGCACAGAGCCCACATTACTCATCTTAATTTTCCTATGTATATAAATTACTGTTTTTTTTTTTGCACGAGGATATGATGATTTATTGATTTTTTTAAAGTCAGCGTTGAATTTTCAAAAAAGCACCAGCCCAGCCACCTAGTGGTGCAGAAGCTCAGCTGGCCCTCTGGCTCTGCAGCCCGGCCCCGCCTCCACCTCCTCCCCTCCCACTGGCTTCCCCTAGCTGGTCTCTTCCTTGACAGCCCCTTTATCTGATGGCCTCCACTCTTACTATATTTTCAATCCTTTCTGGGACAACAGCTTGCCATTTCAACAATTGCTAATGGTATTCTTAATTATCTGCTGCCTAATGAGAAATTACAAAACAATTTGGTCCCCGCAGCGACAGGAGTGACCAGAGGATAATTGCCATTTGGGGACAGTGTTCTTAACATCTAACTTCCTTGCTGCAGAGAAGAGCTTCTGTGACGAGAGCTGTTCAGAAGGAAGCAGGTTACTGCAGGGGAGCGATGAGGCCATGAGCATTTGACAGCTAGTTCAATTCTGCTTTCAAATTTAGAAAGGCCAGGAAAATCTGAGCAGGGGCTGAGGCTTCAGCTCAGGATCCCAGTTCACCCTGGACAGTCGACTGCGTCTGGGCCTCGTTCAGAGCTCCCGGCAGCTGCACCAACATGCCACACCTCAGAGGAGAGGTGGCCTCGGAAGGCAATTGTTTGACCCTCTGGTTTTCAGGACTGTTATTAACCCTGCAAAAAATTTGCTTTGTTCTCCTTCATTTTTTTTTTTTTGGAATGTTGCTCATTAGCTGGGCTCCTTCCCTCCAGGTGATAAGTGAGGGGCGAATCCATTTGGAATGGATGAACATTAGCCAGACACCTGCTTAGTGACTTGCCTGCAAATGCCCTGGCTGGTGCGCTGCCCATTTTAATTTAATCAATACCTGAACTCACCTCTCACACACCGAGGCAGGAGGAGAGCCCTGATGGGAGTGACAGAGATCCTGGATTGCAGAGATCATCTGAGGGCCTACTCCAACCCCCGGGCAGTGGACACCTTCTTTAGGCCCACCTACAGCTGCCAGTGTAAAGAGCAACCCACAGGTGACATTGCGTGCTGTTGATGTTTATTTTGATTGTTGACATCATAGTCAGTGGTTTTTAACATCAGAACCACCTGGAAACTTTGAGGAACAAAAACTGCTGGGGTCGCCCGGTTTCCAATGTGGTGAGATTGGGACCCGAGATGATGCACTGGACAGGTCCTCATGGAGACTGTGGGTCCAGAGGCTACAGGAAACCACTGCTGTATGCTATGAGGCATGTTCCTGTTGGTCATGAAGAATTCCCCCTGGCAGATGCAGGGAGCTCAAGTTGTCACCCAGCACACAACCCACCTATCCTGGCTGCACTGATCTGCACAGATTCTTGCAGCCCTGACGAGCACAACCCATCAGCAAGAGACACAGGGGAGCTGGGTGGTGGGGAGAAGGCACCAGGCTGGTTTATCTTGTAGGTCTTCAGTTGTAGATAAAGCAGAGGACACCACAGGGTGGTCTTTTGTTCATAGGGAAGAAGCATGAGTGGGGTGAGGCCTTCCAGGTTCATGTCCTGTCTGCAGTGTGGCTGGACCTGGTCATGAGTGGATGGGGGTCCTGGGAACACCCAAAGTCCTCCTTCTGAAGTTCAGGATTCACTCCACGAGGAGCAGGGGGGAGCTCTTATTTTGTCAAGTAGAAGGTGGAGGAGCTTGGGGGTCCTTTGGGTCAGCAGTAAGTGGCTACTTAAGACCCTTTCTTGTAGTTTGTTTGCATACTGAGTCTCACACCACAGGTGCACAGAACTGGGCTGATGGGACTAAGGTGACCACCCCCCCAGGCTTACCTGGCCCTCATCTGGCCCTGTGCACAACCTGCCCTGGTGGGAGTCATCCTCCCGTGGTGGATGCCCACATGGGACCACTCCCTTATACCATGCTTGTGTCACACACCTGTGTGTCCACCAGCCGCAGGGATGCTGCAGGGAGACAGTGCCTTGGCCAAAGAATGCTATTTTATTCTGCATTTTTCCTTCTCTAATCTACTTTATGTCCTCATGTTTACAGGTGCACATCTGATTTATTCCTGGGTGGCTGTTGATGAATATAGACCCACCATCCGTTTTCCAAACCCTGTGGGTTCAGCTAAAGTTCAGGATTTAAAAGTTGCTGGGAGTTTACGAGAAACACATTTACCAACCACGCCATCAGGCACCAGTGGAGGTCCGGGGCAGCACTGAATAATCAATCGCTGTAATGAGGGGGCAGCAAGTCATTCAGGAATTTACACTCAGTGGTACAAATAAAACAAGAGCCTCATGCCAATGTAACTCAGGTTTTGCTGCCTAATGAGCTTTGGGATAAAAACACAAACACCACTGCCCCAAGCACAGCCCTTTGGTCATCAGAGATTTTTTTAATTTCAGGGGAAAGGGAAGAGATTATGGACCTGAATCTCACATTTTATTATCCAGTTTTCTGTGGGTAGACATGTTTGTTGGCCAGTGGACAAATAATGCCTCAGTGGACATTCTTATATCTGTGCCTCTATGGTCCCCCTGGGCAGGGGCTTTGTGCTCTTGGGGACATCTCACATAGAATATGTTCCAGTGGCCATTTCAACTCAACACCAATGCTATGAAGAGGACAGTAACGGTTTGAGGTTTGCTTCACAGTCGCCTAATAGAACATTCCGGAATGAGGAATTCTTCTCTTATCCATCCTCTCTAGTGTGTAACTGCTGGGAACATACAGCTATTCAGAAATTGAAATAAGGCTTGATCCATGAAGAAATTAAATTTTTAATTGTGTTTAATTTAAATTAATTAAAATTTAATTAGCCAAGTGTGGGTCTAAAACTTTTTCTGTATGAGGAACGTGAAAAAAGCCAACGTCAACAGCAAAAATAAAATTATTCTGAAAACAAGGAAAAGTGTTTATCTCTAAACTTGAAAAAGAGCAAAAATTGGTTCCTCGATGTATAATTTGGTGGGTCGCGGAGCTGATTTTTATCCCGTTTAGGAAAAATTCAAGTGCATTTAAAGTAACCCCTTGAAATCTTAAATGAATCCAGAGATGTGCAAGAAGTTTAAATCAGCAAATCAATTACACCTCAGTGTCAATGAATTCACAGTTTCTGTCCAGCAGCATACACTCTTTTAAAGCACCCTCGAGGGAAAAACCTTCATGGTGTAATTTCAGGCACAATAACATAGTGGTTCCTGTGAATGGTCAGGGGATCTGTTCAGGAGACCCAGAGGTCACCAACTACCCAGGAAGATTGATTTCCTCATTAAAGCACAGCATCTGCACAAAACCCAAGCAGACCGTCCCGTAAACCTCAAGTCATCTCTAAATGGTATACATATGTGTGTGTGTGTGTGTGTGTGTGTATGTTTGTACAAATAATGTTTGTGTGCATATAACATGTATGCATGCACACACACACACACACACACACACACACACACACACACAACCACACACATACCTAATTCAATGTAAATGCCCTGTCAGTGATCACTGGACTTTAGGAAAAAATGACAAGAAAAATAAAGTCTGCGGTATTTAGAATGGATTCTTTTCCCCAAACATTTTCAATTCCTGGTTGGTAGACTCAATGAGTGTGGAGCCCTGGATCAGAGGGACCATCGTATTTTCATCTGAACAGGAGCCACCAAAATAGCTGAATTTTCAGAAGCCACGGAGCGATGTGGAGTTAGGTGTTGTCGAAGGTGCTCTCCCTGACACTGCACTGCACACGTGATCACAACTGCTGATGGGGAGGAGGAAGACCTCGGAAGGAGACTGCTCAGCTGTAACGTAAAGCATTGGCAAAACGGGCCATGCAGGAATGGTGGGAATGGGGTCCGAAGAAGCGAACAGCCGCTTGCAGGATGCAGGGGGGTCCCCACATTCTGGAGAAGGGAAGGCCTGGTCCCTACAGTGACAGTCCCTAAGAGCAGCCGGACTCAGGTACTGCCTCCCCCACTCTGGCCAGGACACCTGAGCTTCCGAGAGGAGACGGCTCGGCTGGGGAGACCCTGGAGGTCTGACTCGAGGGAGCAGAGCCTCACTGTTCAGAGGCCCCTTGGTGTGTAACGGGGTGGCTAAGACTAAGGTAAGAGGTGACACCTGTGAGGGGCATTTTTAAAACTGCTCCAGGCCCATTCTTTGCCATCATTTGGATCTTAAATGACCCACAGAGACCCCTGTGTCACAGCCATAGTCCATAGTCTTGGTGCTATAGGGAGATGGTATAAACTTTGGGATATGGGGTCTAGCAGGAGGTCCTAGATTGTTAGGGACACATACCAGAAGTGGGTATTGGACTTTGCCTGCTCTTCCTCCTCTCTTGCTCCATGGCCATGAGGGGATTAGTTTTTCTGCCTTCGTGGTGTCCCTCCTCACCACATTTCCAAAGACAGTGGGGTCTGTTGATCATGAGCTGAAGCCTCTAAAACTGAACAAAAATAAACCTTTTTTTCTTTACAAGTTGATTGTCTCAGGTAGTTGTTGCAGTAACAGAAAGCTGTCTGATACATTTTGGTCATGTGGAGAGATAACCAACCTGAGGGCACCTTTTTGTCCAAGGAAAACTTCTTTTAGATTTTCTCTTTTAATTATATAAATGTTCATTGCCTCAAAAGTGTCAAACAACAAGACCTGATGGTGATAACCATCCATTCATTTAAAACTCTGGGCTCCTGCTATCAGCCAGTTGCTGTGGAGAAGGCTACAAAAAAAAAAAAAAAGAAGGTTCCTATAAAGACAGTACTGTATTCTACTGGATTAGCAAGAGGCCTTACCTGTTCCTCCACCATGTACAAGATGGCTGCTGGAAAGAGGTCATTATTTTGTAAAATGGATCTAATGCCCCCTGGAAGGGAAAGTGGATCCCCTGGGTCCTGACCCTTCAGATTTGGAGTTCAGAGCAGACAGATAAAGAAGGACCAGAAGGCCAAGGTCAAGGAAGAGGCAAGGACAATTAATTTCATAAAATAAAGGAATCTGTAAAAAGATTAGGTCAAGGATGACAACTGAGCTCAACCCCAGGCAACAGGGAAGTTACTTTCCCTTGGCTGGTGCGGAGGACCAGGTGGTGCCTAGCTCAAGCAATATCTAGACATGAACACAAAGCAGTCTAACCTCATGCCCAGCAGGGGTCCTGCAGCCACAGAGCATTGCAGCTGCAGATCTACATGGGCCACACTTGGTCAGTGACACTGGGGGTCAGCATGGAGCAATGGCAGCAGGAGACTGATGGGAGGCCCTTTCTTTCCTTCTTAGCATTTAAAGGGAAACGGATTCCTTTTGGACTCTATTAACCAAAGTTGTTGATTTGATGTAGGAGGAAGAGGCAAGAGGGAGACTCTAGAACTCCCACTAATGAGGTTGGGGCCATATGGCAACATTGTAATGAAATAACAAAGGTCACTTATGTAGTACTTATTTCATTTTCCCATGCAAACAGCACCCTAACATTAGTCAGGTGCCCAAAGATACCACTGTCCCTAAGCTGAAAATATGAATTGCATTTGGTCTCACCTTTTGGGATAATTGTGATGGTGTCTGCCGTGCTTTGTCTGGGGGAGTCTATGCACCTGATTCTGTCAATGATCCATGAGAGAATTGTCGGCCGCTCCGGGGGAGTTCCACGAGAAGGGAGAGGGGTCAGAGGTGGGTGGAGGTCCCTCTGTCTTCCCTCCTCTTCCTGCTCTCCTGGAAGGATGTGAGGTTTGAAGCCGTTGAGCCATTTCCAGTTGGTAGGAAACCAGCCAAGGAAATCGGGAATATGTGATGGAGGTCTCCCGCTGCAGTGTGGAGCCGCAGGTAGCCTAGGACTGCTGGGGCTTCCCGATTTGCTTTGGGGTGATTATGTGTCTTCACCCGTGGGCACACTTTAGTTTTCTTACTATAATACAGAGGCATACAGTTTCCACATACCAGGTTTCCCAGGTACACATCCTCAAAGCAGCATGTGTGACAGGGTGGTTGCATCACAATTTCCCTTTAGAAACTTACTTTCAAATAAGCACTTTCAGATCCCTATCCTTAGCTCTCCAGTAAGTTCCATTATGGGGAAGAAACAGCCTAGAACTCCTCCCCTTCCCAGTTTCCAACACACAGGGCATGCCCCCAAACACACATTTTAAAAATGATCTAAACTGCGGTTTCATTATTCTAGGAACATTAAAGAAAATCATTAGCGAGTACAAATGCAGGTGAGTACAAATGCAGGCTGAATCCTCAACACAGGCACAGAGATCTTCAGAGGCCCGTAGGTAGGAAAACGACTCTGGGAGTGGTAGTCCTTCTCAACCCTTTACTACAAAGCCCTGCACAGATTCCTCCAAACCTTCAATGTTTAAAAAACAAATGGTCAATACCTGCTGCAGCAATCACTCATGTTTGATTGTGTGTCTTTGAAGGTGACAAAGTACAAATAGCTTGAAAAGAAGAAATACACAGAGGAGCAATCGATCTGATTTACCTATTCCAGTGGCAAGCCAGGTGCTGAGCAGCAGTGTGGTGGGTGCCCTCGCATCCTCTGAGAGCAAATGCCCAGGACCCTGGCCCTGCTGTGACCATGTCCTGCTGACCAGCTACCCGATAACCATGGAGCGAGAGCATCTGACTAGCAGGATGCCATCTGTTTCCTGGGTGACAGGTCCACAGGTCCCTTGTCATCTGTGTGTGGGTGCCCAGGGGGCAGGTGCAAGCATCAGACCCAGCAATGGATCATTTGGCTTCCCTTTTCCAGATGATCCAAGATATCACCAAGAGAGAAGGCAAGGGAGGGACGGTGGACACCACGTACCCAACACACAGCTTGCCACACTGTGCTGGCTCTACGACTTGCTCTCCCCATGTGAACTTTGTATCCCTGTCTTCACATACAGGGGCTGAGTCACACTGCTTGCTGGAGTGCCCCGGGCAGTGAGAGATGAGCAGAGTTGTGGGTGTACACAGGAAGGCACAATTTAGACCCCAAATGGCCACACTCCTCAACTTGTTATCTAAACTCACATCAAGGCACTCGTTCTGAGTATCTGTGGATAACAGTGGATTTCTATGTCATTGACCCCCAACATCCACTCACCTTGTCCATGGAAACAATGCCTTGCATGTCCTCCAGAGATCAGCAAGTGACCCAGGCCAAGAGAATCAAAGCTCTTTATTCCATCATCATGGTGCCCACTCCAGGGATGGGCATGGCACCCCAGAGTCAGGGAAGCCCAGCTCTGTGGTCTTTTGTGGGAGAAAAGCACCCCACCAAACCACAGGAGCTATGCTCACACTCTGACTCACACTCCGGGGACCCTTGCACCCCTTCAGCACACTTCTGGTTTCAGTTCCAGCTTTAGGGGCAGGTTGGGTACCTTGATACTCACATGATCCTCATCTCATGTCTGGTGTCTGCTAGGATTATTCCTCCTTCACAGGCGGGGGAATACCCTCAGCTCCTGCTTACTGCAGAGCTCAGGTGTGTGAGTGAGAATGCCCCACGTGTGACCCTTCCCCACGTAGGAGGGTGGAGCAGCCTCACAAGGATCCGGTCTCTTGTCCTGCCTCCTGTGATGATCGGAGACCCTGCGGGTGGCAAGCCCCCACTGCCCACAGCAGAGACGTTCCCTCTGGCCTGGCCCACCTCCCAAGCTAAATTACCTCTGCCTAAGTCTTTATCCCAGGCCCAAGTTTCCCATCACCAAGACAGATGTTATCTTTAGAATGCTGGGAAACAGAGGATAGATGGGAAAAATGCAAAAACATCATTCATACAAGATAGGATGGTCAGTGTTCCAGGAAGAGACTGGGAGCTAAGAGGACCCGCCCTGAATGGCGGTGTTTTAGCTAGGCGGCATCACCTCCTCCATCTGCACAAGAGGAGGCTGGAGCATGGGCAGGGGTGGCGTGGCTGAACCTGTGTTTTGTATTGGGCTCCACATAAGCTGAGGCCCTCCTCACACTGGACAGAGCCTCTATCTTAAACCATCGCAAGTCCCATTAGGGTTTAGTTGTGAGGCAACCCGCAAAAGCTCACAGGTAAGGCAATGCAAGAAAGTTTAGTAGTGAGATGATTGTATTAAGAGAGTCTGAACCTAATCAGCACACTAATCTGTGGATGGAGATTAACTACATGGTGACTGCAGACATGGAGGATGTGGCTGGAGGAAGTGGGTTATTAGGGCCAGGCTTTTCACTTAAGTTCCTGGGGTCTGGAGAGTTTAAATTTATTGAGGATCATAATATTGTTGCTTTGATCTTGCCTTTGCTGTATCTCAAACAGAAGTCTCTACTGGAAATTAAATTTTACCTCAAGTATTCACTTGCCAATTAAGAGATTTAAAAATACATGACTCCCAATTTAGCCGCAAGCCCATCTTCTTACCACTTTCAAACTCTATCATAGTGATGCTCCTCTTTGGCCCCTGGCTTGAGGACCTCTCTGGCCTTTTTCCCTCTTGACTGGTACCCTCACTGGCCTGAGAGTTTACTTGCAAGTCACAGTCTTGGGATTCCTGAAACCAGCTGGGCTTATTTTCACAAGTGGTTAAAATTCCTTCTTTGTTCTCTGCGTTTTTACTGGAAGCAGCCAGGCTCTGTATTGTCACCAAAGCTCCTAGACTGGGGTCTCATTCCCCTACTGATAACAAATTGACCATGAAATACTCACTAAAAGAAAAGAGTATAATCTCAGCTCTGGGGCTCAGAGAGTCACTAAGCCTGTGGGGTATTGCGCTTAAATTTTTCGGCAGTGAACCTCCCTGAGTCTGCCACGTATCTGCATCATGCCGCCTGGTAGCATTTACTAAGGGATTTCTCTTTAGCTCATCTGACTCAACCTTGTTTTTTTTCTGTCTCACTCTCCCTCCCATGTTCTCAAGAATTTTTCTTTTTCCTTTTGTTGCCTTGCTTGGGATTGAACCCAGGGCCTCTCGTATGCTAGACAAGCACTCTAGCACGGAGCCACATCCCCACCCCTCCCTGCCTCCTTCTCTAGCTTCAGGTGCAGCCTGGATAGAAGACTTGGGAAGCTCCCGTGAGACTAAATTAACAACTGGTTGGGATCATTTAGCTCTTTGTAACAGTATCGCTCCTAGTAATCAAAGAGCAGGAACAGTCCAAACACCCTTCAAGTGGTAAAGGCTCTATAAAAGTGGTATATCCCCAAACTGGAATATTCTATGACAACATATTCTATGGAGTTCTGACAGGTGCTACATTGTAGATGAACTTTGAGAAAACCACGCCTAGCCAAAGAAGCTGGGCACAAAACACCATGTTGCATATAATTCCAATTACATTAAACGTCCAGATTTGGAGAATTTACAGAGAGAAAGAAGACTATTGGTTATTTGGGTGTTGAATGCAGGTTCGATGTGTGGTACTTTTTATTTATGAGGGTTATCAGGACACAACCCCCTTGTAAGCTGAGGAGCCCCCCGCGGGTCTTTTCAATCATCCTCTAAACCCTTCAATATTCCTTGTGCTTCCTTCCACTCTGCCCATACCAAGGGGCTGTGTCTGGGGAGTTCTTCAGCCTGTTCACTGGCACCATTTCCACTGATGTCTTGGCCCACAGGGAAGAGAGCCCACAGATGAGTGTGACAAGCACAGTGACCTCTGACCTATGTGCAGCTGACCATGTTGCCTATCTACGTAAGGGAAGAATTCAGGGAGATGAATTCCAACATCACCCATAGACATAGGTGTGTGTTGCTCGAGTCTTCCCTGGGAAAGGCCCCTTCCAGACCTGCTGAGTGGGCTTCCCAACCTGCTGATACCAGCAATGCCTGTGGGCAGCCATGGGCCAGTGCAGGCACCTGTGAAGGCCAGTGGGTGGGCAGGGGACAGTGCAGCATCCTGTCCCCCAGGAGCACACTTCTACTGCTTAATGAAAGAAGCAGGCACCTCAAGGAGAAAAGCCAGTCCCCATGGAGAAGCAGGAGTCCCCAGCTGCCAGCAGCCTGTGTGTCCAAATGAGCCAGTAGGATGCATTAAACTACTTTTTCAATATTCAAAAAATAAAATTTGCACTCATAATTTTTGTGAACTTTCTTGGGCAGATTTTCTTGAGAATACTCTAGATCACTGAGCCAGCTCGTGTCACAGGGTATTGCTGGGACCCAGAATGCCTGTGGCCCACACTCTCCCTCACTCCTCTTCTTACTCTCTTTTCACCATTATCTAGTGGCAGGTCCACAGATACAGGAGTGGGTCACCAAAAGGTCCCTGTGTCTATCTCCCAGGCTCATGGGATGATGGCACATTCTGTTCACTGGGTTTCTGATCAAGAAAGTCAACCCAGGAGAAAAACATGGAAGTCTAGGGTAGATATGCAAAATCATGTGCAAACTATAATAACCTTACCACTATGTTGTAGGTAAAGAGGCGACTGAGAGAGGTTCGAGGGGGATAAGAAGGGGAAGAGATGAGATGTTCACAGCTCAGGTGTGTTTGCTTTCTAGAGCGGGGCACCAGTGTGCTGATCAGAAGTGACGCTGGCATCTTACTGGAAGGAGTCAAGGAAGGAGTGGGGACCTGAAAGCAACCTTCTCACTCACTGTGGGAACGGGACAGGTGAATAAAGAACACCTTCAGCTGTAAGGGTCTGCAGAAGGTGCAGTAATGGTCTAAAGTGACAGGGAAACACATGGATAAATTTGACTGGTTGAACTGCCCTCACTCTGTCTCAATCTAATGGGGGAAAGTGTTTTGCAGACAAAAAGCTTTATTTATTTATTTTTCTGATCTCCTTGAACTTTTCTGTAGCCCTGAGTGGGTAATAAACCAAAAACAGTTTTATCAGCAAGTTAAACTATTTTTTCTTTTTTCCCCATTTTGAAGGGGTCAAAGTGTGCAGAATGGGTAAGGACAGCAGGATTATCTTTTGTTCTTTGGAAGAATTTTCTGAGGCTGTGGCTGGTGAGTTTTGCCTTGAGCAGAGCCTGGGAGAAATTGCTAAGTAGGTACCCTGCCTCTGGACTCTTTGGGTTTGAGGAGTTAAACGTCGCAGGCTTTCCTGACCACGCAAATAGACACACAAAATGGTTTGAGGATGTTAAGTGAGAATGCAGATGACAGGATCCAATGGAGAAGACTGGTCCCTAAGGCTGGAGGTGGGCTCTGGAGGGTCAAGACTTTAACAAGTACTCTGTGAGGTTCATGGAGTCTCCCAGGTTTGGACTCCTCTGACCTAAAGCAGAATATCAGGGTGGGGCGTGGTCTCAATCCCACACTTCGAAGGTGTGGAAACATGGCCAGATTGAAGCAAAATTTGCAGCACAGAGAATCAAACCATTCCAGACTATTGTGATGGGGAGAGAGACCAGAACTCAGCCTGAGCTCAATTTCACTGGAAGAAAGAGTAGCATGGGACCGAGTCCTACATCATGGCTTCTTCCTATGCTGAATATTCTCTGTCCTCATGGGAAGGGCAGATTTATAGCCTGAGGCTCTTTCCCTCCTGTAGAGGCCAGTTTTCCTTGAGGGCCCCCTCTTAGGGGGGACAACTCTCAGGTCCCCAGCAAGATACGCCTAGGCTGTGAAGTGAAAGTGTCTTCTACAATGATTCGCCTCTCAAAGGAGCAGAGGAAAAGCAGACTCTGGTGAGTTTTCAAACTCAAAAGCTTGGAGACCAGGGTGGAGAGGAATCTCAGGGCTTGGTCACCTGTGTTCTGCAAGATCCAATGAGGGCACTGGGGCCTGTAGGCAGGGTAGGTGGCCACTTTACCACCCACAGCCAGTTGCCCTGGCAGCAGGCCTCTCCCTATGCTTATGGTTAAGATGTGACAAGAAGAGAGAGTAATTTTCAGAGGTGACCAGATTCGGGGGCCGCAGCAGCTCTAGGTCCATGAGTGCCTTGCCTGGTACCATTTGGGAGGGGGTTTCAAATTTGAGGGTCTCACTGGCTTCATGGGGCTGCCATGGAATCACCAGTGAGGGCAAGCAGATGCTTTGACCCCACAAACCTTCCCTCAGTTTGCCAGTGTGACCTGTGAGCAGAAGCTTGGTCTCCCCACCATGACCTCTTGGGGGGATGATTGAATATGGAGTCCGGCCACTCCTGATGACACCACATAGCATCAGGAAGGAAAAAGAAGGCAGATAGAATCAGGATCGGGTCCCACCGTATCCTCCTCGTCTGGATGGAACAGGTTTGCAGCCATAACACACTGAGCACGGGCCCTTTCATATAGAGGATTTAGAACTCTTCTGATGGAAGCCAAATCATAGCAAAAATCCTTCGTAAGAGCAAACCCAGCATTTACTACAGGCCTCATACTGCTACTGTGTGTCCACTCACTAACCCAGCTAACCTTCACCATCACCCTCTGGGTTAGAAGACACTCCATTCTCAAATTACAGATGGGAAATGGAGAGCCAGGTAGATGGCATAACTTGCCCAACATCACCCAGCTGGTGGGTGTTTAGAACCTCAAGCTGGGGAAATTCCCCTACTTAGTAGAAGAAAGTCCACTATCTTTAGAATAGCACTAAATTTTTCAGTGTAATTGTCCCCTCCAGCTCTGTTACCCATATAACCAAATAAAACATATGCATACATTCTAGGTATACAAATATTGCTTATTAACTGGCTTCCCTTTCTTCAGAAGTACCATTAAAATATGGCAATGTTGTAAAGGAATGGAGGCCACAGAAGCCCAATCACAGCCCAGTGTGTGGTGGGGAGGAAAAGCAGGCTTCACACTGCACTTCTGGGTGTGACTCATACAGAGTGGGAAAGGTGGAAGGTCATTGCAGATGATCCCCAGAGCAGGGAATGTCATGAATCTGTAGAAAAGAATGATCATAGAACCCCTCAGCCAGACCCATTCCTCTCCAGGCCCATGTCCTTTCTTCTGCTCCTCGGAAAAGAACTGAAGCCATGGAGGGGGTCATGCGAAGGTTCCTGGTCTTGCCTGGCCACTTTCTGCTCTGCCCTCCTTCCCATCAGCACCTCACTTATTCCTCAGGGAGCCTCAAAAGAGCCCTTTAGGAACAGGTACCAAAGGGCCCTGCCCTACCCTGGCCATATTCCTGGGACCCGAGCCTGGCCAATCAGAGGCTCTTCTGGGGACACAGAGCCAAGAGATGCCAGGGGAGGAGGCCTGGGGCTGAATCTCTCCAATGGGGGCTCCCCGAGTGGTCTGTCCATGGGGGGCCTCCCCTAAAGGTGTCTGAAGCTCCCAAACCCAGGTCCTGATCTCTCTGAAATCTGTTTCTTCAGACTTTCCCCAGTCCTTCCTCACGTCCTTGCAGTTAGTGGAGGTCAGCAGGACTGGTTTCCTGAGGTGAGAGCATCATGAGACCAGTTTCAACCTGGGTCCAGTCTTCTCTCATGATACTTAGTACATTTATTGAGCACCTGTGGTATTCTTGGAGGCCCTCTAGGTTCTGGGGGGCTGAGGTCACCTTGGCTGGGACTTTCCTTCAGGGAGATCCAGGCAGGTAGGTGAGGTCATGCTCTCCCATGAGCTCGGTTGCAAATGGAGTGTGGGTAGGTTTTGGGAAACATGCCGGAGAAAGAAGCACCTTCCTCCTGGGGAGCTCAGGGCTGCCCTCATGAACACACAGATGTTTGATTTAGTCCTTCGTGATAGTGGAACTTCATAATAGCATAAAGCACAGAGAACACGGTGGGACCAGACACTGGGCATGGAGACTGCAGACCCATGTGGGGTACAGAGCAGAATTCAGGTGCCTGGAGCAGGAATAGTCACAGCTCTATTAGATCAAATACTGGCTGCATGCTATGTAATTGGGATACTGTATGGGGTACCGTGACAGAGGACACTCTTTGGGTCTTCATGGAATTCCTAGTTTAGTCCAGTGGTCCTCAATGCTTATAGTGCATTAGAATCTCACTGGAGAACTTTACAAAAACATTTCCAGCAATTCCACAACAGATTGTTAGGCTGGAGTAGGGGAAAGTCCTTGGTCTTTTACTAACCTGCCCAATTCCAGGGCTCAGAGGTGGTTCTCAGGGGTTCACTCCAACGTTTCTTAGTCCTCCCACCCCACCACCAACACTCGAGCTGTCAAGCTCATCTCCACTTGCAGCTGCAGCCCTAGCGGCTGTGTGAGCCCTGGGTTTACAGTGTCCCCCATACTGATGAGGCTTCCCCTCCTCCACTGGTTAGGACCTCTGGGGAGGTGCAGCAAGCCTCTCTCCCCTCCTCACTTGACTTCCTCATCTGTACAGCAGGAATACCAACTCCACAGAAATGTCCACTGTGGTAATGCTTCCTGGTGATGTAGATAAAATGCTGTCTGTGCACAATAAGAGGACGTCATTATCCCTGGCTTGTATGTGGGGTGATCACAAACTGTTCCAGAGATAGGTTCTCCATAACAGGTAGAGAAGGCAGTGCAAATAGATGTAATGATAATTTCAGGTAACATTTATTGCACATCCTCACAAGAGGCTTATGGGGGAGACAATTATGTCCATTTCTCGGTTGGAGAGAGAGGCATGCAGAGCAAGCCACTCCACCAGATCACAGCTGGAAGCCCTGGGGAAGGACTCACGATGGACAAGCCTGGCTTCAGGTCTGCTCTTGTAGCCATTAAGCCACTCAGACCCTGACAAATCATGTTTCTAGGAAGCAGTCTCCAGAGGCTCAGATTTGCAGATGAGAAATGCAATCTGTGGCAGGTGGGAGTTTGGAATCACGGTTTTCCTTCATGGCATTATCCCTGGGAATAGGTGACATTACATGGTAAAGGGAGTTAAAGTCTTTGATCAATGGACCTGAAAGTATGGGCATTATCCTGGATCATCGAGGTGGGCTCTAACAATAGAGAGGGATGCAGAGGAGTCAGAGGTCCCTCAAGAGGGCAGGAGCAATTTGAAGCAGAAAGATTGAATTGCTGTGGCTGAATTTGAAGATGGAGAAAGGGAACCAGGGGTCCAGGATTGCTGCCGCCTCCAGCAGCTGACCACAACCCTCAACTGACATGAGGAAGCAGAACCCAGGTTCTACCATGGAAGGAATGGAAACTAACCTCCCAGATATCAAGGAAGCATCCTCTGGAGCCTCCAGTCAGGACACGGTCCTGCAGTGCCTTGCTCATAGCTTGGCGAGACGCAGCTCAGACTTCTGACCTACAAACTGTGAGGTGGTGTCTTGGTGCTGTCCAAAGCCTGCCCTGTGGGCTTCTCCCCTTGCTGTTCTGCACAGTGCAGGGACCCTGTGCCCAGCTCCATGCAGAAAGATTTACCTGCAGCATCACATGCTGTGACAGACCCAGGATGGAAACCATTGCTGGTGCCTTCCACCATGTCACAGCAGAGGAGACAGAGGATTCCCGGGCTTACAGACCTAAGGTTATGCTCCAAATAATGTGTCTGGCCCAAGATCCCCACACAGGTCTGTCTGCACCAGCCTCACTGAGTCCCGCCACCAGATTCAGAACAACATGGGGACAACTCACCTGCTCAGGTGGCTGAGTGACAATTTCATGGTTTGTGAGAAAGCTCTTCATGAATGACAAAACATTGCACAAACAAGGGCATCTGTGATTAATAATAAACCAGTGAAAGAATGGCAAACGAGTTCTTCAACCATCAGTCTCTGACTAGCAGTAACCAAACACACACTTCATTTTTATTTATTTCTCCACTTTTGGCTAATTTCACCTGATGAAGCCATGATTTTGATATCATTCATTCCCTTAGCCTGCAGGCTTTTGGTAATTACAACTGCCTTTTTCCCTGATACAAATATCTCTAAATTGGATCTGAAAAGGCTCTTTACCTGAAGGACTTGAATATAGGGGCTGGTGTCATGGCCCAGGGGGGCTGCTGCCCCTCTGGCTGACTCTAAAGGGGCCTCTCTGGCATCAAGGCAGAGCTCGAGGCCCTGGCCCCATGCTTGGCCCCACAAAGACCTTCCTTCAGCCAGGGCCACCTAGTGAGGGCTTCTTTCCCTTGCCTAAATAGGTTTCCAAGTGTGCCACAATAAAGCGCTCCATTGCAAAGTGGACCTCAGGAGCTACTTGTTTTGCGTAACTGACAACATATATCTACTAATGGCAATTCCTCAAGTTCCTAACCCAGCCCCTAAAAAACAACATTTACTCTCTGCTTCCATGGGTTTATTTTATATGCAGCCTGTAAGTGACACTGTGCAGAAGTCCTTCCATGTCTGGTCATTTGGCTTAGCTCTAGGTTCATCGATGTTGTGACTTGATGACAAGCCTAGAGATGTCAGGCACAAGGTAACGAGTGCATGGTCTGCACCAAGAAGCAAAAAATTCAAGGGATATGGGAGCTACAGAGGGATGTTGAGCAGAAGTATCACAAGGGCAGATATGTGCTCTAGGGCTGCCACTCTGGCTGCTGGCTGGAAATTGGATATTAGTGTGACTCCAGCTGACCCCCACAGAGCACCCAAAGTGCTTTAAATTGCTGAGTTACATTGACTTATTTCAATGTATCCTTTTAGAGAGTCACTCCCATTTCACAAGTTAGCAAAATGGGGAGCAAAGAAGTGAGTTAACTTGCCCAGCCTCAAACAACCACTAAGGGGTGGAGCCAGGACCACCCTGGAGTGGCCCCAGGGTCTTTGCTGTTAACTGCAATGATCAACTTTAGGAACTGTTTGCACTAGGAATCTGCTTATCCTGGGCAGAGAGTCCCCTGAAGGAACACAGATTCCTGCAGAAGCCATTGGAACTCAGACCTGCACACAGGGAAAGTTCAGAAAAACTAAGTCCCTAATTAAGAGTGGAAGCAATGGTTCTGCTGGGCATGTCTGGTGTGTCAGGTGACTTGCGCAGCTCTTGAACATCAGTGTGCTGCTCTGATCTGCAGAACAACTCTGGTGTTACAGAGCTGATTGTTTCCATTTTATAGATGAGGAATCTAAAGCCCAGAGAAGTTAAATAACTTGCCCAAGGTCACAAGGCACTTAGATCGCAGAGTGGTCTTCTCTGAAATTTTCCCTTATGTCAGGAAGGATCCAGGGTCAGGTAAGAAGGAAGATCTAAGAAAAGGAGAGGTGAGACTAAGCTGTTAACAGTCCATCCAGAAACAGAAATGACAAAATAGGTGAGCTTAAAAGGAACCCACCAGACACCATCTCTGTAAGTTGGAGGCCATTGGTCTCCTTTTTCAAAAAATGTTTTTGTTGTGCAGTAGAGTCACACACAGCGGTGGGTTCATTTTGACCTTATTATACAAGCATGGGGGTATCATTTGCTTCATTTCAAATACCTTCCCCTTTCTCTCTCCTCCTCCCTCTCCTGTTCCTTTTCCTCTATTGGTCTTTCTTCTGTTTATTTCTTGGTTTTCCAACTGGTGCATTTTAGATATGTGTAAAATTGAAACTCTCTGTGGTGTATTCATATAGGTTCACAGTGTAATTTGCTCAATTTCTCTGCACTGTTTGTCTCTGTTGCTCTCCCTCCTCCCTCTCCTCCCTGTGCTCCACAAATCTCTCTTCTATTTTCATGGAATCCTCCCCCTCTCCCTTTTTAAAAATTTCACTCTAATTCAGGAGAGAAAACATTTGACTTTACGAGTCTGGCAGATTTCACGTAGCAGAATCTTCTCCAGTTCTCGCCTTTTACTAGGAAACTACATGGTGTCACCCCTCTTTGTGGCCGAGTTGAATTCCATTGTGTACATCCACCACATTTTCTTACCCACTCATCTGTTGATGGGACCTGGTTTGGTCCACGAGTTGGCTATTGTGAATTGTGCTGCTGTAAAACTTGACATTCTTGTTTCACAATCGTATACTGACTTTAGTTCTTTTGGATAAATACCGAGGAGTGGGATAGCTGGGTCCTATGGTGGTTTCATTTCTACTTTTCTGAGAGTTCTCTCTACTGATTTCCAGTGCGGCTGAACTAATTTGAAGTCCTACCAACAACATGAGTGCACCTTTCCCCACCCCATGCTGAGGAGCATTTTCTTGTTTTTGTGTTCTTCATGATTGCCATTCTAATTGGAGTGAGATGAAATCTCCATATAGCTATGGTCTGCATTTCCCTCATTTTTAGGGATGGTCAACATTTTCTTTTTACATATTTAAACATGTCTTTATATATTTCTTGGCCATTTGTTGTTGTTCTTTTAATAAACATGTTCAGTTTTTTTGCCCATTGAAAGATTTGGTTTTTGTTTTTTTCTGGTATTAAGCTCTTGAGTTCTTCATATATTCTGGATGTTAGTTCCTTATCCGAGGAGTGGCTAGGAAACATTCTGTGGGTTCTCTCTTCACACTCTCGTTTACTTTACTTTGCAGACACTTTTTAATGAATGTCATCCCATTGACTGATTCTTGGTTTCTTTCTGGAATCTGAGGGTCTTGCTGAGGAAGATGAAGTCTGCGCCAATATTTTGGAGTATTGCATTGACCCCGTTTCCTCCTGGCACTCACAGGTTTCTAATTCCTAAGTCTTTGATCCATTTAGATTTGACTTTTGTGCAGGGTGAGTGACAGGGACCGAGTTTTATTCTTCTACATGTGGATATCTAGTTTTTCCAGCCCTATTGCTTAAAAAACAATCTTTTCTCTGGCATATGTATTTTTCACCTTTGTCAAGTTTCAGATGTCAGGAACTATGTGGGTTTGTCTCTGTGCCTCTATTCTATTGGTCTTCGAGTAGGTTTGGATGCCAATACTGTGCAGTTTTGGTTACTGTAGGTCTGTAGTACAACGTGAAGTCAGGAATTGTGATGCTGCCAGTGTCACTCTTCTAGGTCAGGATTGTGTTGGCTATTCCAGTTCTCTTACTCTTTCATATAAATTTTAGGACTTTTCTCATTCTGTGAAGAATGTCATTGGTATTTTAGTTGGATGATATTGAACCTGTGTATCACTTTTGATGATATGGCCATTTTAACAGTGTTAAGTCTGCCTGTCCATGAACAGGTGAGGTTTTTCACCTTTTAATGTCTTCAATTCAATGTTCTGTAGTTTTCATTGTAGGGATTGCTCACCTCCTTAGATTTACTTCCAAGTATTTTTTTAAATTTTTTTGAGGTTATTGTGAGCAAAATAATTTTCCTTATTTCTTTATTGGCACAATCATTATTAGAGTATAAGAAAGATATTGTTTTTTTTATGGTTGTTTTACATTGGTCTTGAATCCTGCTACTTTGCTGCAATTGTTTATCAGACTTAGAATCTTCTTGTGAAATTTTTGGGTCCTCTGCATATAGGATCATGTCATCAGTCCACAGATCATTTGACTTCTTTTTTTCCTGTTTGTCTCTTTTTAATTTCCTTCTCTTGATATTTTCTCTGCATAGAACTTCAAGAATTATATGGAATAGGAGTGGTGAAAAGTGGACATCCTTGTCTTATTTGTGATTTTAGAGAAAATGTTTCAGTTTTTCTTCATTTTTGTATGATGTTGATCTTGGATTTGTCACAATAGCCTTCATGCAGTTGAGGTGAGTTCCTTCAAACACTAGTTTCTTGGTGTTTTTAATATGAACAGTTGCTGGATTTTGTTCAAGGCTTTTTTCTGCCCATATTGAGATGTTCATTCCCTTCCTGTTTTTAATTCTATTTATGTGCTGAATTACATTTGCTGATTTGTATATGTTGAACCAACTTGCATCCCTGAGATACAAGCATCTTGTCTATGTGGTATGGTCCTCCTAATGTGATTTTTAAATTTTTTAATACCTTTTTTATTTATTTATTTTTGTGGTGCTGAGGATCGAACCCAGGGCCTCATACATTCGAGGCAAATGCTCTGCCACTGAGCCACAATCTCAGGCCCTCTTAATGTGTTTTTGAACACAGGTTGCTAATGTTGTGTTTAGGATTTTGGCATCAGGGATATATTTTATTAAGGACATTGTGTTAATAAAGGATATTGTTCTGAGGTTTTCTCTCCTTGTTGTCTTTGTTTGGTTTAGGCATCAGGTGACAGGGCTTCATAGCATGAATTTGAGAGTGTTAAATCCTCTCTTTCTATTTCATGGACTAATTTATGGGAGATCAACATAATTTCTTCTTCTTAAATCTGGTAAAGTTGGCTGAGAATCCATCTGGTCCTGAAAAAAAAATTTTTTGGTCAGATTTTTTTTCAATCTAATTGCTTAATATTGTTCTGTTTAGGTTTTCTTCATTTTCTTCGTTTGTTTTGGGTAGGTCACATTTGTCTAAGAATTTGAAAGTATTTTGTTGGTTTTCCAGTTTATTGGAGTATAAATTTTTAAAACATTCCTAAAGATCTCCCAGATTATCAGAAGAATCATTGGTGATATTTCCTTTCTCATCTCTTTTTAATAATTTAACTCTTCTCTCTCTTTTGGTTAGTTTTGATAAGGGCTTATGAATCCTGTTTATCTCTTTAAAGAGCCAACTCTTTGTTTCATGAATCTTTATATTTTTATTCTCAATTTCACTAATTTTGGCTCTAAAATATTTTCTGTATTCTACAGATTTGGACACTAACTTGTTCTTTCTATTCTAACACCTTGAAGGGTAGTATCAGATGGCTTATTTTATATCTTTATTTTTTTAATGTAGGCACAGAATGATATAAACTTTACTTTTAGAACTGCCTTCATGCTATCCCATAGATTTTAATGTCATATCTCTGTTCTCATTTGTTTCTCAGAATTTTTAAAATTTACCCTCTGATTTCTTCTATGATCCATTTATTATCCAGAAGTTTCTTATTTAATCTTCAGTTGTTAACAATGTTTTCTATTTTTTTTAACTTGTTTTTGATTCCTAATCCAATCCCACTATTACCTTATAGATTCAAGGAATTATCTCTTTTTTTTGTATTAGCTAAGACTTGCTTTGTGTCCTAAAGTATGCTCTGTTTAAGAGAAAGCTCCATAAGCAACTGAGAAAGAAGTGAATTCAGTTGTTGATGAAGTATTCAAAAGATGTCTGTTCAGTTCTTTTGATTAATGGTTTTAAAAAGATACTTGTTTTAAAATTATTTTTAATTGTTCTGGAGAATCTTAGGTTTTCTCTGGATGACCTATCCAATAGTGAGAGGGGTGTGTTAAAATTATCCAGTATTATTGTCCTCGGGCCTATTTGAGTCTTTACATTTTGTAGGATTTGTTTTATGGCTGAGGTGCACCAATGTTTGGGGCATGAACATTCACTCTCATTACTTCTTGTTCGATGACTCCTTCAACCATTATGAGTTGACCTTCTTGATGTCTTCTGAATAATTTTAGCTTGACTTCTTCTTTGTCTGACATGAGAGAGTACCTACTCCTGCTCACTGTTGGCCTCCATTTGTCTATAGAGTGTCTTATCAACAACATATCATTGGGTCTTCTTTTGTAATCCACTACGTCAGTCTATATGTCAGTCTTGTGATGGGAGAGTTTCAACCATCCATATTCAGTGTTACTAAAGAGAGATAATTTTTTATTTCCTGCAATTCTGTTTTATTATTATGATTGAGAGTGACTGTCCCTTGACTATTCTTCTAGCAACATTCATCCACATGCTGACTCTGGTATTTATTTTTAATTTCTATTGCATATTGGACTTTACTGAGTTGGCTTTGTAGTACGGGATTAATGGTTATGAATTCTTTTTATTTCTGCTTATCATGGAAGGATGTATTTCACCTTCAATTATGAAGTCTAGTTTTTTGCAGGATATAGTAATATTGATTGGCACCCGTTATCTTTTAGGGGTTGGTATGTATTATTCCAAGTCCTCCTGGCTTTTAATGTCAGGCTGAGAGATCTGAAGAAAGCCTCATTAGCTTACCTCTAAATGTGACACACAATTTTTCTTTTATGGCTCTTAAAATCCCTCCTCACGGGCTTCTTCATATTGTCTTTGACTGTTGGGCTGTGAATGCAGGCCCTCTGTGGGCAGGCTGTGGTGCAGAAGCCTCCACCCTGGCTGATGTCCATCCTGGGGTACCATCCCCATGGCAGGGTTGCAGTCGGCCCACCTTCTTCTGAGCTCCCACAGCTGGCAGCCATACATCTCTGAGCTCCCACGCCCCTCTGCTGCGGCTTCTCTGTTGTGGTGCTAAGTGTTTGTTGGTTGTCTGTAACTGGGGGTCCTGTGGATGCAGGCTCTGTGGGCATGGTCTCTGACCCAGAAGCCTCACCCTTGCTCCCGCACACCACCAGGGTTGGCCCATCACTGACAGGGGTGGGATCTGAGCTCTTGTAGATGATGTGGGAGCACTAGATGGGGGTTAGCAGCCTTTTAGAGTGATTAGCTCAGCTCAGCTCCACCCCACTCCCCTTTCCTGAGGTGAGGGGAGGGGGTTTCTGTAACCTTCACAAAAATCCCTATACATGTTTCTTCGAGATCAATTCCTGAGACAACCCACTTCAGAGATGTTCCCTTTGGTTTTATTTGCTGCTATCAGAAGATGGAGAGAAGCTGTGTTCATTTAATTTTTTCTAGGGGGACTGGCTATAGACTGTACCAAGTGGCTGCCCTGCTCAGCATGGCTCTCCGCCTGTATATTGGGTTCAGCTGCTTGACCTCCTTCACAGTCTTTGCTGCTCCTCCCACTTTAACTTACTCTGCATCTCTTTCTAGCTGTTGTTGAGGAAGTGAGCTGCGGGCTTTTTCCTTTTAATCTTTCTCTCTCCCCACGCCCCCCCTCCCCCAGTTCCTCTACTCTACCCTGGTCCGCGTTTGGGGTCAAGAAATTCTGTCCTTATTTTCTACTCCTGTGGTCTAATTTCAAATCCCTCTAAGTTCTTACCTGCTCAACACTGAGTTCTAGAAGTCCCCTCTGGGCCCTTTTGTTGCTTTGCTTCTGGGCTGTGAAGAGTCCAGGGTGGCTTCCTGTACCTGCTCTGCCATCTTCCGGCTGCCCTGGGTCTCTTGTCATCTCATGGTGGCTCCCTCCTCTGTGCTTCCACTTGTGCCTCCTCTGGTCCTGGCTCAAGGGGCTGCAGGTCTGGAACCTGTGACATCACAATACACGTGCCCACCCCCACTGTAGCTTAATGCCATTGAGAGCATCTGATTGGCCCCTGGACACCCAATAGCTTGACAGGTTTTGTTGCATATGTTCACCTTGGACACCAGAGAACATGGCCTTCCTGGAGAACAGCAGGTTGGGAGGCCTCCTATGAACTTTAATTTGGGGAGAGCCATTGAAACAAGGAGGTATGTGACATTTAGGACTTCCTACAGACCCAGGGACAAGTTTTATTAGATATGTGAAAACAGATCCAGTCAGGAAAGTGGAATTAAGCAGCACACAGACAATGTACCCTGGGTGCTGTTGTAACAGTATTTTTTTCCCTCAGCCTCTCTGATCAAATAAGGGTGCCATCTACTTTTCAAACTGGAGCACTGTCTGGTGGCTTTTTCCAAAAGCAACTTATTTTAAGTTGGGGTCATGAAACCTACACGACAAGCCAAATGCCAATAGCTGCTTGGCAGTTTTGGTAAAGCTACAGGGAGTGTCTCTCAGGACAGTAACTATGCTACTACTCTCGGGTGGGAGAGCTAATAGCATCGCAGCTAGAAATCACCTATCTGAGTGTGGTTTGCTCTGCACAAATAACAAGACCCAAGAAACCCCAGAAAATGTTCATTGTTATTTCCTGTATGTGTATTTTATTCTTATTTATTGCTGCTACAATGTTGGATTGTTCTGAATGCTGATGAAAGTCCTGGTGAGTTCTTGAGTAAGCTCAGTTTCCCAAGATTGCACCCACTTTCTCCCTTGGCTGTTCTCTACGGTGAATGAAGTTTTAATTTTTTCTGCATGTGTGCTCATGATATTGGAATCCATTTTTCCCATTCAGTGTTTTCTACTGATATTTACTGAAAAATTGTTTTGTCTACATAAAATCCACTTCTAAGTTGCCCACATTCCCTGGGTGGAAATTCCTTCAAAATTTATGTTTTTTGTTATTATTGCTGCCCAATTCACTCTGCCTCCAAGTAGTGGGTGGGAATTGATGTGGGTGCCAATTATTTCACAGTGCACCTTGCTTTTTAGTCACTGGTAGGCTATGAGCCACTCTACTGGCATTTGTTCTCATAATGACTCCTACAGAGGACAGACTCCATCTCCAAGCACATTTTGGGTATTTGTCTCTGTGTTACAGCACTCACTGCTGCTGATATATTTCTATTAGTTATGTGATTCCATAATTTCTCAGCACTAGTTGGCCACTGTTTCAAATCCAGCTCTGTTTTCTTATATATGATATACAGAACGTTGTAGTTGGATCTGCACCGTTATGTATTTTTCCTACAAAACTATTTTAAAAATAATTTCCCTTGCATTCATGATGTAAAAGTAGTTGTTTTCTCCCATAAATATTTTCTTAAGGAAATAGAAGCATGTTTTATGCTCTGTTATGTCTTATAGAGTCAGAAATAAACTCCTCAATTTATCTGAAAGGTATACTGAATGTGTGAAAGGAAACTCATGTTTAGAAAGCTCTGTACTTTTGTAAACTATCTCAGCTTAACTTCCAATAAGGTTGACGGATACGATGTAAAACACCAAGTTAAATTTGAATTTCAGATCAGCACCTACACTAAAATTAAGTGATGATTTGAAATTCAGGATGAACTGGGCGTCTTGTGTTTTATTTGCTCAGTGTAGCCCCCTATCCTTCGATGATCCTGTGTCGACTCAAACCTGGGTGGCTTTCTCTTGCCCCCCTCAAATCTGTAGCCAAAGAAAAGGATGACTCTGGAATGTAAAAATCTTGAAATACCCTCCAACACAGAGATGGGAAGGCTTAGCATTTAAAGTCCTGTTGGGTATCTGAGAACAGAACAGAATGAAGGCTGTTTTCAGTTTATTCTGAATCAGATTATTAGTGTCGGGTTGGAGTCAGACTGGAATGAATCCAGGTCATCATTTACTCCAGTGTGGTTTCCCAGATGGAGAGAACAGATCTCAGCCCTGTTAACAGCAGGGCCTAGACTTCTAGGGCCACCTTAGGGGGTTACTTCACATAACTGGTGAGTGTTTTTCAATTATGACTCATGTAAGATGTGCAAGATGGCATTTGGGTGACAGGCAGACTGGAAAGAGCCATATCGGCGGAGGCTCTGCAGAGTCAAGGGTGGGAGGGAAGGAGGGAGTGGAGATTCAGGGAGGCTCCTTTGGGAGCAGCCTAGGCATTTTCTCTGGCTCCTAGATGCTGGTGGAAGCCTTCTCAAGCTCTCCACTCGTGTTACCATTTTTCCTGACATTAACTTAGAGGAGACCCTGGGAACAGGTTTCTCTTGCACACGTGCCTTCTCTGTAAAAGGAAACCAAAGGCCAATTTCTGCCACAGACACATCCATCAGCCATTGGGACATCGTTTTGATAGATCTTCTTTTTAATATGAACAGAAAATGTCACTCTTCTCTTGCTAATCTCATTTTGGCTTCACATTTCTCATGCCTATGCAACACGGCTTTCTAATTCCACACCACCCCACATTAAGAATATCCTTTGAGCTAAACTCTTACAGCCCATGATCCATAAGCAAATAGGAAGTCGTGAACCAGGAGAGCTAATGTTTAAAGCAAGAGGAGAATCTGTGTGGACTATAACTATCTTCATATTTATTAATTGTCTGAATGCAAGCTTTTGCAAGTCTTCTCAAAGATAGGCCTAGCTGGAGAGTGAATCATGCCACACTCATGAGCTCACCCCAGGCTACCAAGAGACCATGTTGCTGTTAAACACTGGGCACCGAGCAGCTCTCTTGGAGTGCGGAAAGGGATGTAGGAAAGGCGCATTCAGGGTCTCCAGAGCATTCTAAGCTGATGAAATTCTTTTTTTTTTTTTTTTTTGAAAATAGATGAAAACCAGGGACGGTGTTGGTGACCTAGAGTCTGATCCATGCATTTTTGAAAACACTTGAGATTTGGAACTATTTTCCAGCACATCCCCTGCTGATGTGATTATTAGGAGTATCTCTTCTCACTGATCTTGATAGAGGGCTGTAGTCTCCAGGGACACGGGATCCCATCATCAGTGGATTTGTTACAAACCCCGACTCCTTCTGTTTTGAAAGCTGGAAACAGAGCTGTGCTTTCTGCCTTGGCATTTGCTTCACTCTGCTGAGCCCAAGCCCTGAGGTACTCTGTGGAGAAGCAGTCTGCACTGCTGAGAAGCAGAGGAGCCACTGGTCTGTCTTTCCAGAGGAGACGGCGCTGGAATTTAAATTAAAAATATTCCTTTCACTTCTCCCCGGTTTCAGGAGCAGACAGCAGCTTCCAAAGAGAATGACTTTTGGAAGTTTTTCTCAAATGTTCTCCACGTTCTGTGTTCAAAGTCGATGAAAGTGCCTCGTGTTTGTCAGTGTACCCAAATTTCCACTTAAGATGTGCTATACATACAGCAGCCAGGGAGAGACATGTGCATGTTTAAAGGCAGACACTGGATGTTTCAAAATTATCTTTTTACAAATAAAGCCAAATTATGCTGAATAACCTGAAGGAATTTGGAAGGAAATCAAAGACAAACCTTTTGAGGACCTTTGACTTTCACTTTTGAGTTTTGGGGGCAGGAATGTGAAGAAAAACCTGGGTGAGTGATTTCAGGGGCCTTGGAGCTTGTCTCCATGGGGGCCTCGTCTCTGCCCTAGGACTGGGAGATGCACCTTCAGAATCCAAGACACAGGGTGGTGATCAGGCCACCTGGAGTAATCCTGGCCTCAGTGACTGGGATCAGGATGTAGTCTGCTTTAGTCATCTATTTTGTTGCCATGACTCTAAGATCTGACCAGGACAACTGTAGAGGAGCAGAAGTTTATTTGAGGGCTCACAGTTTCAGAGGTCTCAGTTCATAGATGGCTGACTCGATTCCTCAGGGCTTGAGGTGAGGCTGAACATCATGGTGGAAGAGGGGGTGGAGGAAAGCAGCTCCTGTCATGGTGACCAGGAGGCAGAGAGAATCTCCACTCTCCAGATACAAATATGTACCCAAAGCCGTGCCTGGATTCTCACCACCTCCAACCACACCCCACCACTTCAGTTACCACTCAGTGAATCCCTATCAGAGGATTAAATCACTGATTGAGTTGAGAGTCTTACATCCCAATCAGTTCTCCTCTGAACCTTCTTGTGTTGTCTCACACATGAGCTTTTGGGGGACACCTCACATCCAAGCTATAGCATAATCTCTTCCTCAGGAGGTCACTCACTCTTGGAGCAAGGTGTGTGAAGAAAGAAAGTGAGACTTTCTCTTTACCTGTCAGGTGCTTGGTTCAAGGATCTGAGTCAGGAATTCAGCCCATGCACACACACACAAAAGCAACCATCTTACCTGGATGGCCAAGTAGAGAAAGCTGAGAATGGACCTCATTGTGACAGCACATCACAAAGCACGTGGCTTTCTAGTTCTACCAATTGACTTTTCCCTCTGTCTTCAGATGTCATCTCATATTCCTCCTGCCACATTTCCTGCCCTTGGAGGGATGACTCCATTAATTACGCACCAACTACTGGAAACCTTGGTCGTGCTGAAATTGGAGATCAAGCTTCAAAATCAGAGAGAAGACAGCGTGTTGATCTTTCTCCAGGAAGAGAAGAGGATGATTCTGAGATTCTGAGAAGCTCTAAAAATTAATTCCATATCACAGCTGAGCCAGGGAAGTGGCTGTGATCTGGGATGATGGATGAGAATCACCTGAGTCTGTATTCAGCACCATCATCTGAAGTGATCATGGGGGCAACAGTTTTCCAGAAAATCATTCAAGTGTGTGTACTTTAAAAGTACATTCTTTTATTTTAGAAGTTGTTTACATTTACAAAACAATTTCAAACGGGTGTTGACAGATCCTAAACACCCCTTCTCTCAGCTGTGACAGTATTTCAGATCTTCTCTGTTCTTGATGGCCTCCAAAGCTTTAGGAGCACTGGTTGTGTGCTTGGTAAACTGTCCAGGACTGGTTGTGTCCAGTCTCACATCTAGTAGGTTTCATATGACTGCTTTTTCATGGTTAGATGAGGTTACCTGTGGAAGGCCACAGGGGTAAAGTGCCCCTCCTACCATGTTGTACTCAGGGTACAAAATATAATCAAGTCTTATCACTATGGATGCCATCCTCAATCATCTGACTAAGATAGCATTTTTAAACTTCCTCTAGTGTAAAGTGACTTTTCCTTTCCCTTTCTATACTCTACTCTTTGGAATGAGGTTCCCATCCACAGCCACTTCCCATTTTTGAGGGTGTGCGTACTTAAACCATTAAGAATTCTTCTAAATGATACATTTTCTCCTCCATTTATTTACTTATTCAATTTCTGATTATGCCAGTATAGGTAAATGGATATTTATTTTATATTTGGGAGGAAGTAGATATTTGTTTTAAATTTTGTATAATATTTTGTTGCTTAAATTGTTCCAGCTTTGACCATTGAGAGCACTTTCCATTGTCTCCCTTGTATTGCTTTGACATCACCTCCTAGGGTAAATTTTCTTTTGTTTAATCAAAAACCTTCCTTTCATGTAATGCAAGAGGGCCAGCCCATGTTCATTTTACATCTATCCTGCCCAAGTCCTAGTATCTGGCCTTCTCCAGGGGAACTTGGTTTGCTCTCCTAGAGAATGGTATTAGAAACCACATTCTGAGCATTAGGTTTTCTCACTGTTGCTGGAAGTCATTGCTTCTCAGCCTCTAGACTGGCAAGGGAAGGAAATACACATGTGCATACTAACCCTGCACGTATACATACTACAGACATTTCTAGAAGCAGCTACTAGTGTTCATATTAAGATAAGCCTGAGCACATACTCTTGGGCTCAGCTCTAACTCATTGCTACATCAACCATTCTACCCTTTTCCCCTCCATTATCTGCAACTTTCTATTCCAACCATGAGAAACTTGGCTCCTGGAATCGTCCATCTGCTTAATTCTTCAATTCTTACTTGGCTAGCAATAAATTTACAACCATGTGATTTGCCTGTGTGTTTTGAGATGTACCTATGTGTTTGAGATCTCACTTCCTTCTATCCATGAATACTATTCTGTTGTATGAGTTATAGTAACTTATTATACCTTCTTGTATCGTTTGCTTCTCCTGATTTTTGACAATTATGAAGGAAGCTTCTACAAGTATTCACAAGTGGTGAAATCGTGAATATAGTACTTCAAATCGTTTGGTGAACACCTTGGAGCTTGATTGATGTTTGCTTATTAGTAATATATTTGTGAGAACCTGCCAATATTTCTTCCACAATGGAGAGAGCCTTTTATATTTCTGTCAGTGCTGAGTCAGAGTGGCTGTCACTCTGAATTCTGGGCAGCCACAGGTGTTTGTGTGAGTCATCCAGAACTTCTCTAATGACACACCACAGGGTTAGGACACCAGGAATTTGTTGTCTCACAGTTCTGGAGGCCATAAATCTGAAACCAAGGTGTCAGCAGGACCATGCTGTCCCTGAAGGCTCCAGGGAGGGTTCTTGTTCTTGCCTTTCCTAGCTGCTGGTAGCCTCACGTGGTCCTTAGTCTTCACATCATCTCCCTTCTGTGTGCCCGTCTCTGTGTTGTATGAGATCATGACCTACCCTAAGGATCTCATTGAAATGACTTCATTGCTGCTACAAAGACCACGTCTCCAAATAAGGTCACACTGTAGGCTGCTGAGGGGCAGGACTTCAACATATTATTTTTAGAGGACACAACTCAACCCATGACTGTCCACAGCTTTTAGGACTTTTTCCCACCTCAGTGTGTTGAACTTCTTTTCATAAGCTTACTGGCCACCTACGTATCCTTTATACTAAGGTTCCTACTCAGGTCCTTTGACCATATTTTAATTATACTCTTTGATCTTTTTGAGGAATGTCAAGTGTTCTTTGAATATTTTGGATGAAAGTCTTTAATTAGATATGGGTTTCAAAATATGGGTTTCAAAATATTTTCTCTAAGTCTCTGATTATCTTTTCATTATTTGAACACTGTCACATGGATTTTAGTGAAGTTCAACTTAAAATTTCTTTCAAGGATTATGTTTTTGGTTTCATATCTGAAAATTCATTAGGCTCAAGATTACTTAGATAATCTTCTCTGTTATCTTCTTTAACTGAAAGTACTTTTTATGGTTTTGGGTTTTAAATTTATGTTGGTAATTATTTCAAGTTGAGTTTTGTGCAAGGTTTTAGATCAGTGTCCACATTCATTCTTTGAAGGTGTATGTCCAGGTGATCTAGCACCATGTGTTGAAAAGACGCTCTCCATTAAATAATTTCTTCTCCTTTACAAAAAGAATCAGCTGATTACATTTATATGGATCTATTGCTTAGTTATAACTCTGTTCCATTGACATTCGCTTAGTCTTTTTCCATACAGCTTGATTACTAAGTGGAGAAGTTCAGTCCTCTTACTCTTTTTCTCAGTATTGTGTCAGGCATAAATTTTAGAACCAGTGTGTCAATATCTACAAACAATTTTATAGGATTTTGTTTGGAATTGCCTTTAATCTACAAATCAAACTGAGAAGAATTTATATCTCAATAACATTATTTTTCTATCCATGAGCATGGACTCTAGCTTCATTCATTTAGTTCTTCTTTGATTTCTTTTATCAGAATTTTATAGTTTTCCTCATACATAACTCATATATTTATTTAGATTTGTTCCTAAGTGTTTAATTTTGAGTGCTAATGTAAATAATGTATTTTAAATTTTAAAACCCGATTTTTCACTGCTGGAATGTGCAAAAGCAATTTGCTTTGTGTGTGAACCTTATCTCCTGCAGCTTTATTATAATCACTAAAGCATTGTTGATTCTTATTGTTTGTTTCTTTGTTTGCACATACAACCATGTTTTATTTAGGGAAAAAATATTGCCTTGCCTAGGACTTCAAGTATAATGTTGAGTAGACATGAAGAGAAGGGTAAACTTTGTCTTCTTCCAGATCTTAGGGGGCTGGCATAGGAGACATATCCTTTTTCCACTAGGAATAGACTTTGGAAAAAAAATTTTTGCTGAAGAGCAGTTTGTTATGGAGAACATTCTGGGAATATTCCACAATGATCATTCTTTCTCTCTGGCTGCCAAACCATCAGGGGGCTTTCCTCTGATTTTCACCATCCGATTCTGGAGGGACTGTTGACAGTGAAAGCCATGGAAAGATGTCTTCCCTCCTCCTGTATTCCCAGGGGTTTTGACTCTCACATAAGTCCACAGCAGCCACCATGATGACCACTGAAGTCTTTCTCCCAGCCTGTTCACCAAGGTCTTCTGCTCCAGGCAAACAGATCTCAGCTGCAGCTTCTGATGCACCTGCCTGCACTGGCCTCAGGGTGAAGTTCCTTGAACCTCAGTTCTCTGGTAGACCAAGGAAAAGTTATTGATGTTCCCTTTGTTCAGCTTTTACTTGTGTAAGCATAGAGGTGAAGACTCCCAAGTTATAGTTATGTCAGAGCTGACGCTGGAAAGCTATTTCATGTTTTATAAAGGCTGATGGCAACATACCAGACTGTCTCCTAGCCTGCTGCTAGGAATTGATCCACAACTTGTAGAGCACAGAGCTCGACTGTCTCAAGAAACCTCCCTGCCTTTGGCTCTGGTACAGAGGTCTCTAGCAGAACTCATTAGGAAGGAAATAAAGGTGACTGTTTTTCCATTTTCACTTCTTACACTTTATGTTAGTCTGTTTGCATAATTTGAGCCCATTATTGAGAAAATAATTGTCATGGTTGGGGTAATGAAATGCTTCTCAGTTAAGGTCACACCTGGCTGGAGTTGTTATCTGGTGGTTACAAATTTAATTGCTCAAGAGCTGTTGTGTGGGCTGGATTTCTCAATATCTTTTAAATTCCTGGGGATTTTGTCAAAATGGTCAAGTTTGAGGTCACAGCTCATAAAGGAAAGAGAATTAAGGAAATCACTACACAACTTACATGGATGATCAAGAACAGCAGCCTATTCAAAATCCTCCCTGGAATTCAGAGATTTGAACTTGAGTGCTCTCTATTGCTTGAGGTGATCACTCACATCTTATTATGTATATTCAGGGGGGATTTCAGCAGCTCCCCTGAGACCCAAATCTCAGCAAAACAGCTGTTGCTAGACGCTTCATTAAGCTTCCCAGATGGCAAATAAAATTTAAGGATGTGAGAACTATTTATTTAATTCTTTGTTTATTTATGTATTTTAGGTTGCAAAAGCAAGATAAGCTCATTGGCAAAATTGTTTATTATCATGTCAAAAAAGAAAGAAACTATCCCCTTCCCCTATGTCTTGATTCTGGCACTGTTAACACTTCATTATAATTTTTGTGACTTTTTCTCTGGATGTCTATTTTAAAAAAATAGATTTCCACTCTATGGTGGATAACACAATGCACAATTAGATTTCGTCAGATTTCCCTCATAGTTTCTGTTGGGAAAATTAGAGAGATGCAGCTCATGAGCAAGTGACCCTGCTGACCTGTCCTGGAGTGAGATGTGTGGAGAGCATGGATCCCCTGCCCCTTCCCAGTCTGAATTCCTGATGGCCTCTGGCAGCCTGAATGGCTGACTGCTCTAGGCACTTTACCCCTCTGCTGATGGGAAGTAAGATGTTCTCAAAGTGAACCATGACTGTACCTACACATCTTCAGCACTTCACCTTGCATGCCTTTGGTGGAGAATGGTGGACCCAGAATGTGCCTCTGTGCTGGGATGAGCATCTTTTGGTCTGTCCTGAGAACAGTCAGGTCCTGTGGCATCTTCTCCTGACCCTTTCTCCTGCCCTGGGAGAGTGTGATTTATCTGACAGGTAAGCCTGGGCAGAGTGATGAAGCCTGCTCATCTCTGCCACTCCCATCTGGTGGGGTGTGGTCTTGTCAGGAGGGGCCAGAGTCCTGGATAGAAGGACTGCTTGGGGGAGCTGGCCCTGTGCTGAGCTCAGGCTCAGACTATGATAATCCTGCCACTAGAGGGCAGAAAGTGGCCTCAGGTCTCACTGCCTTTCCCATAGAGAGCCCATTTCCCTCCAGCATGAGCTCCTTCATGAGCTGATTATCTTCTGCAGCCAAGTCTTGGGTGACTGCAGCCCTGGATGACAGATGACAGCAGCCGTGTATAAGATCTTGGGCCACAGACAACTGGTGAAGGTTTCCCATCAACGAGGGTTTGAGGCATGGCTGCTATTCTAAGTCATCATGATTTGAGGCAATTTTTTTTGAAACAATAAAGAAATGAATATCTTAGTACTTGAAAGTTGGGAGCTGCCATAGTAGAAGCACAGGAATTTGGGAGTAGCTTAGAAGTGAGCAGGGGTCAGAGGCAGGGGCATTCTGAGTAGCATATTAGAGAAAGCCAAGGTGGCCTTGGTGGATTGTGGTGGTCTTGGTGGAGGCATCTGCTTCTGGGTACTGAGAGTTCAGGAGAAAGTGGAAAACAGAATTTGGGAAGCTGGCAGAGGGCTTCCTGTTGCATCTCTGCAGGAACTCAGTATTGCCCTCACCTGTGGGCATGTGGAGAATAGCGATGTGACTACTGTGCTTGACCGATCCTGAGCATCGTGCTGAAGGTGCTGTGGATTGGAAAACATACAAGACAAGAGACAAATCAGGAAAGACTGTTAAAAAGAAGCCAGGACCTGATGGTTTGTAAAATTCTTAGCCTTCTGCTGACAAAGAATGGAAGTACTAAAATGGTCCCCAAGCATGGGAAAAATGCAGGGAACTACCAGAAAAAGACTGCTTAGTGATGACCTGAGAGTCTGGCTGTAAGAACATTGGTAAAGACCTTGGAAAGCACAAACATGGTACTGAAGAGGACTGCACATCACACAAAAGGCCCATCAGAGAGACTGGGAGTCCATCTCTTAATCAAACCTCAGGGTTTCTAGAAAGCTTATGGGATTATGGCTTATGTAAGAGATGTTCATGTTTGCAGCTCTTACTTAATGGAGTGAATCTCCGTGGTATTCACAGGAGGTCCATCCAGAGCTAGAGAGAATTATACCTATGGATACACTGTCATCTTGAATTTAAAAGGATAGAGGCAGCATCCATTCAATACAGCAGTTGTGTCCCTCAAATTGACAGGGGGCATGCTGAGAGAGCCACACAGAAACAAATGCTTGCTTTCTTCTGATATTCTCCATTGAGGGTGGCACCTAGGGCCAGGGAGGATTAATCAAGTCTCAATCAGGGAACTTCCACAGTGTTCCCGGCTGTAAGGCATAGTGGCTATGGGCTGGTAGCTCCTTCAGGGCTCTCATGTCCTTTCTTTTGCATAGGAATGTCTATGAAGATTGTTCTACATCTGCTTGAACTTTGTGGTTGGATGTGTGGCCTGGGCAGCAGGTGATTCACCTCTTCTCAAAAGTCTCACAGTTGAGAGGACCTGGGCGCACACAGATCTGTTTAAGATGTGCCATCCCAACAGCCCCGTCAGTCACCTCACCTGGCTTGGATCAGGAGACCCTTTGAGCTGATGCTGTCATGCCATAGTGAGGTGAAACTTTAATAGGCTATGGAGTAGCCAGGCTCTAGTGACCACATCACATCAGCTGACAGTCTTGAGAATTGTCCAAGATAGTTTTTGTGTCTTGTATTTTCCTTTTGGGTCATGAGGAGTGAAGTTTCAGGCTAGAAATTTTTTTCCACCAGTTTTGGCTGTGCTTGGCATCATCACCAGCTTCCCAGATGTTAATTCACCCAACTGACTTTCCGGCCTCCCTTTTGCACATCTGGACCACCTTGGAGCCCTGTGGGAGGTAACCCTGGATGCCACTCTCCTCAGATACTGAACTTTGAACTTGTTTTCATGAATTAAAATTCTGGTCCAGTAATAATTCCTTATCCCAAGCTGCAGCAATTACAGACAGGAATCTGTATTTACTGTATAATTGGAGGATTGCCAAAAAAGGAGCAGGAACTTGTGAAAGCTATTTGACCTAGTATGTAAACAACTGAAGCTCAAGTAATTGTTGCTTCTAGTTAGGAGGAAATCTCCAAAGCTCACTAAAAACCTTCTAGAAACTTCAAGGCACAGGACACCCGTTTGGGAGGCCTGGATTAGTGGATTCTGACTGCTGTTAGGGGTACACAAGCATTCAGGTGATAGCAACGTGTGTGAGGAGAAGCTCACAGGTATACTAAATTCCCAGAACCCAGAACAGGGGGGAGGGAGGATGGGATCCCAGAGCAAGGACCATGGTGACTGCAGACAAATCCCTTGTCTCTCCAGTGCTTGACTTCCAGGTCACGCTGTGGTCTATGGTAAATGTGAATTGAGGAAAGTTGACATGATTGAATTTAAAGTTTTGGTGTTTGAATGCACATTTGAAATTACTTGGACAGTATATGTGAGCACTATACCTTTTTTTATTGTAGAAAGACCAAATGCAACAGATCCCACAAGATCCCCCACACAGAGGCACTGATCAAGTATAATCTATTCACATACTTAATCAATCAAGTATCACGTCACATCTCTATGACGTGTGAATGGCATCATCTGCAATACTGATCCAACAGCTCACAGACCTGGTTGATGTTAGGCTGAAGGAAAATTACGCTATTGAGCCCAGTCTCTGAGGTGGACATTGATGCCCACAGATGGCTGGTATCGGTGTTTCTCCTAATGACTGGGTCTGCTTCCTCCAAGAGCAGGAAGTGGTGGGGGCCAGGAGTCCTGCCAGATGCCCTTGCTCTGCTGCTTTCATTCTCTGTTCGCTCCAATGCCTTGGTTTTGTGGTGGTATCTAGACAGTGGAATCTGAAAATGACTGTGGTGGGCAAGACTGTCCCTCACCAAGATGTGAGGGAGTGGCAGGCCCTCCCCTTCTTTTCTGGAGAAGATCAAACAGACTTGGCTTCCAGTCCTGCTCTGTCACCCTTAGCTGTGTGATATTGGGCAGGTAACTAGGCCTTTCTCGGCCTCCTCATGGAAGTAACAATAGTGTCCCAGGGGCTACCATGCTGGATTAGGTGAGATGCTTTGTTGGAAGGACTCGGCATACACCAGGTGCTCCCTCTCTTCTCCTGGGTCTTGACAGTGCCCTTGCCACTATTTCTGGGATGACATGTGAGCATCTTGGGGGACTTGATTCTGGCTATCACACTTGGGGGTAATTAGTTCCTCATAAGAGAATCCTTTTTGTGTTCCCTTCCCCAGTTTGGGGCTCTCTCTGTATGATATCTACTAAGTAAATGTCATGGAGAGGGTCTCAGTGAAGCAGTGCTGTCCTCTGGCTCATGGGCTTCACCTGTGGTGTCCAGAGAGCGGAGGCTTAGCAGGAAGTGGCATTTCTGGCTACCTTAGGACTGGATGCCGTGTCCTTGATGAGGTACAGGGAAGGGAGATTAGTGCTGTGGTTTGAAATGTGAACCCCACACCCCAATTCTCCTGAGGTCCAGCTCTATGCTTTGCAAAAACTTAACATTCACGTAACATTTTGATGTTTAAATGGCACTGCCTTAAAAACGTACTAAAATTGTGACCCCGTAAAGTCACAACTGGGGAGGACTAGGTGACTTAATACATGTAAAATGAGCTCACAAGCAGACTCCTGAGTGTTGGCTCTTATTACTCTGTGAGAAAATTAAATAATGGGGATTCCGTGTGATTAATTAATTATACTTGCAACAAAATCTGAGCCTTCTTAGGCAATCTTGACATTAATTGGATGGTTCTGTGGTCTTGAACCCACGGCAGAAGCTGGTGAGGGTCACGGGGTGTGGGAGGCTGAAGCTCAATCCCGGTTCCTTATGTTCCCACCAAAGAAATTCAAATTTAAAGTCAGACACCAAAAGCCACTCAAAAGAACTTTATTATGGGAGAAAGTAAAGTGAAATGAAGGTGAAGGTAAAGTGAAGCTTAAGCAGAAAGCACTCTGGAGAGAGAGAGTGGGTGGTCATCAAGCAGAGAACCCCCAAGGACACAGTGCTGTTCTCACACATGTGATGCGGATGCACTGGAGGGGCAGGGACCACCTTCTGCACTCTGCTGATCAGGTGACCAGGTTCTCCTTCAGGTTGCCAGTGGTGGAGTTGGTGACCTTAGCTGGTCCTCTGCAGAACTGTCACGGTGGCCCTCCTATTCAGGGGGCCTCATCTACAGGCAATCCATCCTGGAGTCAGTACTGGTCAGGAGTTCTCCTAGTGTGTCTATCCCACTAAAGGATCCCCTTTTCTGAGATAGAAAGAGGCACGTGCGGCCATGGCTTCTAGTTCTATCTTGACCTTTATGGTCCTGTCAAGAGTTGGTCCCATAAATCCTCTTTTCTTGAAGAATTTATCCAATTAGCTGATTCTCCTTCTGTTTGCTTACTCTCGAGGTCTCTGTACCCAGGGCTTTCCTATGAGTTATCATCTGCTACAAGGTATTTACTCATCTGCTCTGGGCGTGTGAGAACTCACTCACCTACCCAAACCCAAACAATGAACTAGGAGAAAAAAGCCAGGCTTTATACTGACAGTCTTGCATGACAGGGGTCTGGCAGGCCCAAGGCAGTCACAGTCAGTGTTTTATTCCCCAGAGTCCCAGGGTCCCTACCTGGTTTCTCCTCAGGGTATACAGTCTCCCCAAATGTCACCTAGGTCTTACTGTGTCCGAGTGGGTTCTTTGAAGAAGTTAGCCTTTAGCTGTCCTCACCCACCTTTGTTCTCTTGGCTGAGAGCATCTTAGGTTTGTCTCTACCAGTCGGGCTGGCCCTTCCCCCACCTCCTGCTAGTCCAGGGCTGTTGACCTGCCACACTCCAGTGTTAACTGCTTTTAGCTTTCCACTCTGTCCTCTCCTCCTGCTTTCTTTACATCCCAATTTGACATTCAAGGCTAAGTGCTGTACCTGGAAAATGAACAAACAGACTCTCTCTTTCTCTCAAGTCCTCTCTTTTTTTTTGGATAGTCTTGGGTCTACTTTGCATTTTGCTCCC
Source organism: Ictidomys tridecemlineatus (assembly GCF_052094955.1). Classification (NCBI taxonomy): domain Eukaryota; kingdom Metazoa; phylum Chordata; class Mammalia; order Rodentia; family Sciuridae; genus Ictidomys; species Ictidomys tridecemlineatus. The sequence goes on from NC_135477.1 coordinate 207,632,257, forward strand.
ATACCCTTTAGTATGGCCACCCATCCTTGCCATATTAACTTTTCAAGGTGGAAACTGCCCAGGGTCATGATTTTAGCAGTTTGTAGAGCTGCCTAGGTCAGGAGCCCTCGGTACAACCCTTCCCAACTCTGTTGATGCTTGTCTTCTTCCTAGGTCTTGATTAAAACCAAGTAAGGGAGCTGGAGGTGGTGACTACAAACCTCAGAGGAGGAGCCTGAGCAAGGAGCCCTTGATGGGTGATAAAGTGGAACATAGCCCGAGCAAATATTCTTTCAGAAATTGGTCTTTAGTTTCCATGGTAGGGAATTCTGTAGTTTTTCTCAAAGGAGCCCATATAGCAGCTCGTAATGAATACCAGAGCTAGAAAATCACAGTAGCAAAAACAAACAAACAACAAAACAAAAAACCAGAAACAGATCAGTCTGCCCACAGAGGAGGGTAGGAAGTTTTGTAGGTCTCAAATAGACTCAAACTTGTGACTCTGACAAGAGATTTATCAGGAACTCCTGCAAAAAAATACTTTCTTTCTAAACTTCCAGTTTAGAAAGTTTACTTACTTTTGGAATGACTGACATAATATACGTCTCAATTAACAACATGAGGACCACTGTGTTAACTTTTAAATGTCCATGGTGGCTGTGTTCTGTAACATTCTCCTGCCAGGTGTTTAAGGCCAAATTGGTCTGTTATTAAGAGTCAGCTAAGACTGGCCAGGAATGGCTCTTGGGAACTCATGAGAAGACTCTTGGCTCCTTTGTCTTGTTTCTACCATTGTGCCATCTGCCAGGACAGGTCAGGGTCTGGGTGACCATATGTGGCTCCCCTTGGAAGCATCAGGGACATTTCCTCTGGCCCTAATCCTTCTCCGGGCAGAAGGTGCACTGATTCTCTAGGGTCCTCTCAATTGCCCTGATGGGGAGGTTGGGTGACCCACTGGAGATTTGGGACCCTTAGAGAGGGCCCTGGATCCTGGCTAAGCCTTAAGGGCAAGAGGTAAAATCTGAGTTTTACTTGACCATTTTCCTTCCTTGACTTTTGTCTCTAAGTTTTGGATTTAAATATCCAGAAGACTGGGTTTCACAGTCCTGAAGTAGGGGTACTGGGCTTTAACTCTGCGACTATGATCTTACAGTTCACCCTCCATTTAATGAGGGTCAGCACTAGTACTGGAAGTCACCCTAATGTCCTGTCTGTCCTATAGCTGATGGCGTATTACCTGAAACAAACCCAAGTTGTTCTGGAAGACAAAACACTAGCAAGGAGAAGTTGTAAAATTTTACAAGGAAAATTCAAAATAAGTTAACAAGGAGCAAAAACATATTAAATTGTATAATAGCTTTGAACCAATAAACATTATATATATTAGGATTAATGTACTTTTGATATCTATCTTGCCTCCACAAAGATCCATAAATTTATCAACTCTATCACATATGGATTCTTTACAAATTTTATTTCTTTTAAAATTTGTTTCAACCTTAAATATTTTTTATAATTTACCCCCAAGCTTTCTTTACTTAGTTTTGTATCATATGCCTTGTTTTTTTCGAGGTCACAGTAATCTTTATAATAAGTCTATCTTTTAAACATAACTTTAAGTGAGTGTAAGTCCAGCCTTTCTTGGAGCCATGCTGACATGGAATAGGGTGAGGGGCAGAGCCTTATCTCAGGTGCTGCACTCTTGACAAACAGCCCAGTTCAACACTGCATCTGCATCACGAATCGAACAAAGCTGTGAGAGCTCCTAACTCATATCCATTAAAAAAATGTAAAAACATTTCTATGTTCCACATTGTCAACAATTAAACACTTAGGCTTCTCCTCATTATCTTTCAAAAATGCATGTAAATTTCCATCCCAGAGTTAAATAACAACACAAAATATTACATATAATTTACTGATAAAAGGTAATCTTTATCCAGTAACAGAACCTTAAATGAAGGAAATAAACACCAAGCAAATCTGTTACTTTTATATAAATCTGAAGAAGAATTTCACTACAGATAATTTTATTTTGAAGAACACCAACTTGGTAAATTGCTCTTCTCAGCTTTACATTGGAAAAGACTTTTTGTGTACATAGAGAATATGAATATGTGGGATACACAAAGAAGCCAGTAACAGTGTCACATCACACAGAGGTCCTTATATTAACTAATAACTTTTAAAATAAGGTTTAAAATCCATAGTGCATGATAACTGTAGTCACAGGTCTGCATAGGTTAGCGGCACTAGCAAAAAGCAAAGGACAGTCTTAAATCTCACACACTTAGGAAACAGTATTAATGATCATAAATAGAAAAAAATAGCATTTACTGGCCACCTTGCCTGTAAACCTATATATGCTTTCATTTTACAAATTTTACAGAACATTTAGACAAGCCTCAGACAGGCATATTTAATTTCAGATGTATACCTATCTCTAGCTCCATAGATTTATGGTCTCAACTACATTGTAATAAGTGAAAATAACTATTATTTATTTAATTAGTAGTAGAGTATTCATTTAAAAGACTTTAAAATGAGCACAAACCATAATTCTTTTGAGATTTCATTTCCCTAGTAAATAACACCCAAGGGACTCAAGAAATTATCTTGATGAAAAATAACAGATCAATGTTTTTGATTTTTGTTTCATATCAGAACATTAAAATTCAACCTTAGAAAATCCCTTAAATAATTTTGGCTGCTTGTGCTAATTATAGCCAACTTAATCACATGCACAAACTTTTAATTTTGCTTTTTGCAAATCTTCTGCAACCTACTTAGACATTCTACAACTTGTTTATGTCCTAAGTTTTGCCCTTTTTTTATATTTGACTTTAATACACACAAATCTGTACTTTATCATATAAAATTATTTCTCAACCAAACAACATTTTTTTTCTTTCCAATGTTTCATAATATATTTTTATACTGATAACATCCTTATATCTCTTTTTTTTAGTTTCAAACCCTTTCTTAAATTCATATTATGAAAAAAATCCTCATGAAATTTCTGAACTTAGAAAATTATTTCTTTTTTAATAAGAGGAAATACTCTGTGCTTTTTACAACACTTTAATCAAAACTGAGCTGAAATGTTTTATACTCTTTGCATATAGAATTATGTTTGTTAGAATTTTAATTTTTAGTAACCTTGATTTAGTTTAGATCCAGAAGCAAAGCAAACTTATGAAAGCACATTTACCAAACTTATGAAAGTACACATAATAGATTTACCAACTTTTCCATTTATCAATTTAATAGATCCAAGTATATTTTACCTTATATAATTTAAGAAGACAATAATACCTAAATTTAAATTTAGTAGTTGATGCTTTAGTATTTTAATTTCACAAATTGACAAGATTTCTCATCTAATAAACACATTTATAAATGTTTATTTCACTTATGTTAAATCTAATTTATTCATTTTTAATTTAGGTTACCCATGAAAACCAAAGTATCATAGAAGTTTAATTCACACTTTAAGTCTGCTGTTTCTGCCAAAGACAAACTCTTAAAAGCAATGGATATGCTGATTTTTTTTTTTGTCCTTTTGGTGTAAACCAAGGAGTGGGATAGCTGGGTCAAATGGTGGTGGTTTCATCCTGAGTTTTCTGAGGAATCTCTGTACTGCTTTCCAGGGTGGTTGCACCAACCTGCAGTCCCACCAGAAATGTCAGTATTTAAAGCAGCTTAATTCACAATAGCTAAACTATGGAACCAAGCTAGGTGTCCTTCAGTACATGAATGGATAAAGAGAATGTGGTATATATATATATATATATATATATATATATATATATATATATATATATTCAATGGAATATTAGTAAGCTTTAAAGAAAAATGAAATCATGGCATTTGCCAGTAAATGGATCCAGTTAAAAAATGTCATGTTAAGCTAAATTAACCAATTCCATAAAAACTAAAGGCCAAATATTTTCTCTGGTATGAAGATGCTAATTTATAATGGGGTAGGTGACAGCACTCAGGGAGAATAGAGTTACCTTAGATCAGGTAGAGGGGAGTGAAGGGAGGGGAGGGGAGGGGATATGGGGTTAGGAAAGACAGTAGAATGAAACAGACATTATTACTTTATGTACCAATGTGATTCTAAAACATACACCATCAAAAAATGATAAATTATATCCCATCTATATATGATCTATCAAAGTGCATAAATGCATTCAACTGTCATGTATAACTAATTAAAACAAATTAAAAATTTAAAAAGCAATGGATGTTACACTTTAAACATTTTATAGAAAGGGATGTTTTCTCTATTGGCTGGACACAAAAAATTTCTATGTATGTTAATAATTTCAAAGATATTGTCACACCTACCAATGTAAATTGACCCTTTAAAAATTAAAATGGAGCCTGTCATAGGTTCTTACAGTATGCGCCAGACATGAGAAGGGCCTGTAAGATTGGGAACAATGGGGACAGCCTGTCAGCTCTGGGGAGGCTGAAACCAAAGGTTACAACAGCCACTGGGCCTCCATGGGGCAGATGTACTCCCACTAACCCAGTGTTTTCCTCCTCAGAATTCAACAAAGGAGAAGACCTCTTCCTTTTACAGTGCTTTTGAGAGCTGAATCTTGAATAGTTGGTCTCTGAATAAAGAGAGCATGAAGAAACTGTGTGCAGCTAAAAAACATAAATAAACTCCAGTTAGTAAAAACAAAACTAACGAGTAAAATATATAACTTTAGGTTCTCAGGACCCAAGGTGAATACACCAGGAAAACCATGAGCTCAGAAAAAGATCAAAGTTTTTTTTTTTTTTTTTTTTTTTTTTTTTTTTTTTTTTAAAGGGGCAGCTGTAATTACTCTGGTAAAGGAGGCCGTCCACATCAGACCCGAGTGCCCTTTTGGATCAGATGAGTAAGCGCAGATATTTAAAGAACGGGAGAGGCCATGAGTTCCTCAGGAAAAAGTTCTTAAAGAAAAGACTTGTGCCTGTGGGACCTTCTTTTTTCCTTCCCTGTCCTAGGACTCGAGTTCTTACACACCGTCATTGGTAGGTTCCTGTATCTGAGCTTCCCTTACTGGAGACTTCTTACACTCTGAGCTCACTGTGTGCTCAGTCTCCATAACTGGGGACTTCTTGGACACCCTGAGTTCTTGCTCCATCTGTCTCTGGTCAATTATTTTGGGGGAGGAGAAACTGCCCACCAGGACTCTGCACTTAAATTCTCCCAGGACTCATCTCCTTCCCACACACTCACCCTCCCAATTCCTGACTGCCAAGGCCCGTTTTCTACCTTGGCTCATGAATGAATTCACCTGGTTGCTGGCGACTTTTTTGCTTCTGCTGTGCTCCCTGATACAATGGTCCAGGTGTTTGTATTGACTCTGTCGGGGCCAGGACATCCAGGCAGAGCAGATCCCACAAAGTGGGGTGGGGTGTATCTCTGCTCTCCACCAGGTTCACACTGCACACAGACACAGAGATTTAGGAGGAGCCCCCAAGTCCTGAGAATCAAGCTCATCTCTCCAAACCCGAGAATCCACTAAGAGACACGAGCTAGGGCGAGAGCAAGGCTTTTGACTGACAGTCTCACAACACTGGGTGTTTGGGTGAGCAGGTGCCCTCAGAGCAGCCACCGTCAGCCTCTACCCCATGGTGTGCAGGGGTCCTTCTCCTGGTGCCTCATTGGCTGAATATGGTGGGTGCACAGTCTAGTGTCACCTAGGTCACCTGTCTCCTATAGGGTTATTAAATAAGTGTACCTTTGTTTGTCCCAACCTCACTGTGCTCTTTGTAGCGGGAAGGCCTTCTTGGACTGGGCGCATCTTAGGTTTGCTCTGGGGTCAGGCTGGCCCTTCTCCCACCTCCTGCTTGTCGAGGGGCTGTGGATCTGGTATACTCGGTGTTAACTGCTTTCCACTCTCCACTCTGCTCTCCCTCCCGCTGCTTTTCTTACCTCCCAGGCAATTTTACATTAAGGCTAAATACTGCATTCTGAATTCACCACTAGATTTTCTGTATCTCGCAGCAGCAACTTAAAGGAAACTATACCAGTGACTTAAAGTCAACCTGCGACTCTCCCGTGCATTCCTTGGCTCATTATCTACAACTACATAAGAGTGGGCTCTCAGCCGAGGCTGTGGGCTGTCTGCCGAGATGCTTCTTCTGGCAGTGAGCAGGAGAGAAACAGGCCGAGGAGGACAGTGGGCACCCTAGGTGGGAAGGTAGCAGGAAGGTGAACCCTGAATCCTAGACAGCGGGTACCTGGGTCCTTTCCCACCCACACGGGATCAGCACCTCCAGGACAGACCAGGAGCAAGCCTCGTTCCTAACTGGACCATGGGTGGCTGTGCAACACAGTGTCTGCTGAGGTCCTGGGTTGGGGATCCTGGGGGAACAGAGGTGGGACTATCCATTTCTTACTGCCTCATGGCCTTGGGGTGAGGGTCTGCAGGGCCAGGAGTGTCATACTCACTGCCAGTCAGTCATCTGACAAGGGACTGTGTGTTAGAACCCAGCTCCTGGGTTTGTAGATGGTGCCAAGCCAAATCCACCTGGCAGTGGGCATCTCTCTGCCCCTCCTCTGCCCTCCTTCTTGGGCACCAAGCTCCTGGACACACACTGGCAGAGACGTGGGGCCCAGTGACCTTAAAAGGCAGATTTGGTCTTCAGGAGTCACTAGAACAGGCTGAGGATCCAGGGGACACCACTCCCATGAGACAAAGTTTCCATAGAGCTCCAGAAACTGGGTCCTTTACAAATGTTGCTCTTTACAGTTTTAGCAGAGAATTTTTCTCCCAAATGCTTCAGCAAAGCTGAGAATCACATCCTTTGTACCTACTTGTTCAGACAGAGGGTTGGCAAGTGAAGACCAAGCAGGAGAGCAGTGGTTGCCTTCAGAAAATTGTGCATAAGAAGATTCCTCAGCAGAGTTGAGCACATCTTGATTTTCAGAAGTGCAGTATTTGCCAACATATGGTGCTAACACCATTGGGCATGCAAAGGCCAAAAAGTGAAATTCGACCTCAACATCACACCTTAAACGAAATTCAACTCAGAATGGATCACAGATTTCATTTCATTTATTTATTTATTTATTTATTTATTTATTTATTTATTTATTTGTTTGTTTGTTTGTTTGTTTGTTTGCAGTGGTGGGAGTTGAGCCAGGGCCTGGCACAAGTGAGCAAGCACGAACCACTGGGCTACCCTCCTGCTCAGGGATCCTAGACCCAAATGTAAAATGTCAAAACCATGTAACTTTTAAAGGAAACAAAATTATTCACTGTTCTTGGTGAATAATTCTTAACTATGAAGCTGAAAGCAGGATCCATAAAAGAACAGGAAACAAAGATGCACTGGGCTCTGGCCACAGTCAGAAGTGCTTGCTCTGTGTAAGCAGATGAGACATGGCAATAAAGTATTGGCAGGCCACACACCTGGTCAACATTGATGGTGGGAAACCCCTCCAGTGAGAACTTGGGCAAAGAGAAAACCTCACTGAAGAATGTAGATGGCAAACAAGTGTGTGAGGAGAGGTGCTCACCTTGAAGGGCCTTGAGGGATTCAGTGAGTCCAACAGGAAATGAAAAAACCACACACCTGTTGGAATAGGTAGACAAAGACAAGAAAACCGAGACAATTCCAAGTGCAAGTGACAATGTGGAGAAGCTAGGTCTCTTGTGTTGCATAGGTGGGTAGCTGAGGGGTTAGCGATGGGGGTGGGGGTCCAGGCTGGAGGCTGTGATGGTTCATGCTTTGCTGTCTGTGTTCATGGAGGGAGAGGTCATGCCTGTATGTTGGATGTTTTCTGTAGGCACGTGCGCGTGCTCCAAGCAAAGTTCTACATGTGGCAGTTACATTGACCCAAGCCCTCTGGTTCATATGTCCCTGCCAGGATACCTGGTGTCCTGGTGAATTCTGGACTCTGTAGGTTGTGAGCTTTCCCTGAGAAGCTTCCTGGGGTGTCCCAAAGCAAGGTCCCCTTGCACTGCCCACTTCAGGAGACCTCCTTGAGCTCTTCTGGGTGCACATAGTGGGCTCTTGCTTTCCCTCGGAAGCTCTGAACTTAGTTCTTTCTATGACACATGATGAAGGCAGGGACTGGAGGCCCTTTGCATTTGGCCTCTCGGAGCCTTTCCCCTGCTCCCCTCTTGGGACATGGCTCATGCAATGGGGTGGCAAATGCAATGTCAGAACTACCAGGGCACATTCTGCTCTATGTCTCTTTCAGGGCCTGGACAGCAGTTGTGTCAGCTGCCCACGGGGCAGACTGCATTTGGAATTAAACGGGGGAGCGAGGGCTTGTCCAGGCACAAGGACCTTCTCCACACATCCCTGGGGCTTCATGAAACCTTCCTAAATTCTATTTTGCATTTTGCAGGAAGCGGTGCTAGGATAAGATGAGGCCCATCATCCAACATTTGTGACCTTCCACACAAGCTTTCAGACAAAGTGTCTTACTTTTTACAAGAGGTATGGTACGACAGGTGTGGGAACTTCCCAGAATTCCCAGAGGGATTCATCACAGCCACAAAGACAGGGGACGCTGCCTTCAATTTCTGTGAAGTCAATGTCTGTGAGGCGTGTATTTCTGGACAAGAAGCCACACAAGATGGAAAGCAGTTGATGATCTGCACTTCCCTTCCTTTCCTCCTCTGCTTGTGACACTTACAGAGGACTTTAATGTCTCCTTGAAGGACAAAATTTTGACATTTTACCCTCCAATTTGGTTGTCAGTGAGCCTACTTACTTCGAGTAGAGAGCATTCTGATGCAGTAGCAGGGACTGCAGGGAATGACACTCCTGCCTCCCAGGTCTCAGCATGTGGCCTGCTTATGGCTACTGGGGATAATTGCTCCTGAGCCCCTCAGTACAGAGGGCTGGAAAAGGACCTATCCTACTAACCCATGCCAACATGTGCAAATCTATCTATCTATCTATGTATCTATCTATCTATCTATCTATCTATCTATCTATCTATCTATCTATCTATCTATCATCTAGCTAAACTTGCCATCCATCCATCCATCCATTCATCCATTCAACCATCCAACTGTCCATCCACCCATCCATCCATCCACCCATCCATCTATCTACCCATCCACCTATCCACTCATTCACTTTTTATCTTTCATCTCTCTAACCAGCATGTATCTATCTATCTATCTATCTATCTATCTATCTATCTATCTATCTATCTTTAATCCACCTATCTAATCTGTTCATCTAGTCTCTCCATGTTTGTGTACCTTTACAAACATGATTTGAATTGATGCCTCTGTTTCTGTCCCAGGTCTGTTCTAGCCTCCCTTATTTGTAACTTCTTTTTCGGAAAATGAGGAATCTGGCTATCATGTCATCCTGTAGACTCACTTATTTGTTCAATTCTAGGTCAGTTATTTCAACATTGCTGTACAGGGCTTGCTAGATCCAGTCAAAATACAGTTGATAAGCTACTCAGCCTGGTGCCTTTCTTTATCCTGTCCTTTGTGTGGCTGGTTTTCATCTGTGATATGGGCGGGATGATCATTCCACATGCCATTTTAAAATCCCAAAACTCTGGTTTCTAAAACTCATGCATTTATTTTTAAATGTATGAAATGTTGCTGTGGTTCCATGAGCGAGCTCTGCCTGGGAGACGTGGCCCCTCTTGCCTATCACACGGAAGAGGTGGAGTGCACTTCTTTCAAATCTCCTGCAGCCCTTCCGTCTTTTACTTTCTGGTTTATTCTTCCTATAATTATTTTCAACAAATACTGATGCCTCTGCCTTTTCTCAGACTCACTTTTTTCTCACTTGGAGGATAGTATGGTATTCTGTTATTTGGGTACTTCTCAGTATATCCTGGAAATTACTCCAATTTAGTTCACAGCATTCTGTATTTTTTGGCAGTTGCAGGGCACTTGATTTGCAGATATGCCATCATTCAACCACTGTGCCCTGTATAGACATCTTTATTGTTTCCGGTGTTTTACAAGTGTAAGCAATGCTAAGAGGAGTAACACGTACACAGACATTTTCGAGGTGTATCTTCAGGGTGGGTTTCGAGGAGTGGGTCATTGAGTCAAAAGTTAAGTGCATTAAGTAGAGCTAAGCATAGCCCACTTCTCCCGCCAGCAGGGGTGGGTCTGTCCACATCCTTGCCGTCTACCTATGCAGGTATGGGTTCCGACAGCCTATCCTGAGGGATGCACTGGGGTAGTTCTCAATTTTGCCAGTTAGGTAAGAAATATTACCTCAGTGTTGTTTAATATTCCCAGAAGTGGCAGTGAGCTTGACCACTTTTTCTGTGTCTGGGGGACATTTCTGTATCTTTTCCTGTGAGTTTTCTGCTCAGGTGTCACATTAAAGAGTTCAGTCCGAACTTGAGAAGTGAAAGTTGCAGCAAAACTTCAATTTCTTTTTAAGCCACATATAATTCGGTTCAGGTTTCATGTGGGGATCTGTGCTTGGCAATGCCCTAAGAACCTCTGTCAGTGGTTGGGAGGGGTGTGGGCAGGGGGCAGGGTAATGTTGGGCTGTGATTGGGTTGAGCTTGAAACCTGGAGATGTCACCCCTTGTTTCTTAAGAATAGTCCTTCCTCAGTCCCCGAGGGGCGCTGAGGACCTGAGAGGTCACAAAAGGCAATGGGAGATGGCACCACTGAGCTAGATGGTCTCTCACCACACAAAAGCCTCCCAAGGGCTTCAGGAAGTGACGTGGGCAGGATGTGACATCAGGGAGGCAAGGGTCAGTGCTGCCCAGGTGGATAGCCAGAGGAGCCTTCCTGGAGGAGGTGATTTGAAATGAAGGTGAGCAGGGATTGACCTGAACCTGGTGTGTGTCTAAGGCTGCTCTTGGGACATTAGTCAAATGGAAGCACCATGCCCTGGAATATTCAACACTAGACACATTTTGGAGTTTTTAGAGCCCCGGAGGTCCATTCACTCCTCCTTCATCTTTAAATCTTCTCATGGGTTTCAGAAGTTCTCATAGTTATCACCTTCACCTTCCAGGTGAAAAAACTGCATCTCGGGAAGGTGTGTGGCTTTCCCAGGGGGACAGAGAAAGGGGGCCAGATCTGATCCAGGTTTTTACAACCCAGGGTCTGTGGGGAAGCTTGCTACTGTTCTGGGATCAGAGGTGGCATCACAAGACAGTTAAGCTCAAGTGCTCAGGAGCCTGGACACACACACATACACACACACACACCCCCCACACACACCCATGATGGAGCAAGGATCACTAATTTGCAGGGGCGTTAGCTAGAGCTCCAGGCTTCCACACAGTCAATCTTCCCAAGCATGGTGGTAGGGACTTGGATGGTACCATATTTTCTGTGCTAGGTACTTACTGGCTGGTACTTTTCATAATTATGGATTTCAAGTCCTCATGGTACAGTGGTCACTTTGGCATGTTTTCTGTGAGCTCTGAGACAAGAGGCTTCTCTTGGAGAGGTTGGTGAATAAACAGAGGCCGTGCCTCAACTAAGCTGAGAGTGCACATATATATTTAGTCCACGGGGTTGAATCCTGCCCCCACCTTGCCAGGGCTTCCCTGGCAGAGAGAAACTTGACAAAGCTGCTTTCTTATTCAGTCACATGGAGAATGTTTTTTTTATACCTGTGCTCAGGATTCCCAAGTCAGTGACCCAGAATTCAAACTACACACCCAGGGAGACAGGCCATAAAATCCAGGAAAAGTGATAGTATTAAGGCTTGGAATAAAAGAGTGCCAGTCATTCTTTCAACAAATAGTTCCTAAGTGCCTACGGTGTGCCAAGAATTCTACACAACCCTGGCGATACAGCGAGAACCAATAAAAATGTGTTCCCTGCACTGATGGCACACACATTCTATCAAGGAAAATTCCCTCCCCTCAAAAGACAAGTGAGTCACTCTAACCTATCCACAATTAGCAACTGAGAAGGTTAATTAAACCATCGCCAAAATAAATGCATATATTGGCAATGTCTGATTTGTGTGCAATTAAGTAACAGCATGCATCATTTATTAAACATTTCATTTATTCATCATTATGTGTTCACTTATTAAATATTCATTTGTGCTAGCTGCTCTCCTGAGCACTGATGTTCAGCAAAGACCTCAGCGCTGCCTGTCCTTGGCTTGATGGAGTCAGAAGCTCATCCCTGTGCCAATTGCTATAGCACAGAGGAAGGACTATTCTGATTTGATAAGCCAGCAATTCTGATGGGATAAGCCTGTCCACCTGGAGAGTACTTGGGCTCCTCCCACACCATGTTTGCTGACTGAACTCAGGCCGGTTGCCCAGAGTATTACCACAAACAGGGGAGGGATCTAGTTGTTAGGTCCTGAGACACCTCGGGTCTCCATAGCCTTTCCAGATTCTGGAAACACATTGTGGACCAAGATTCATCACTTGACTTGGGTCTGCCATGTTTGATCATGGATGGATAGATTCTGGGGACATTAAGGCATGCAGCTGGGGCTCTAAGGAGAAATGAAAGGCTCCCTTCATTAGGTTGTATGTAGAGGTTTCCTCTAATGTAGTGGGTCTGTCCCACACTCTGCTGTGCCAGGGTACATCTCCAAGCAGAGGGAGTCATCTGCTGCAGCTCTGCTGCAGGGCACTGAGACAAGATGGGAGCCAGCGTACTGTCTGTGTTTTAATATTCCTGGCCTGTCAATCAAGTTGCACCTAATTGATGAGGACATCTGCCGCTACTTCTGCTTGCCTCTTTATGGATCTGAGCTTATCAATTCCTGAGAATCCTCAAAGATTGACAAGCTCTTTAATTTGGGCAAAACATTATTTTCTGCCTATTATTTCATTACCTTTCTACTCCTTCCATAACAAATTACCACAAACAGTGACTTGGAACAACACAGGTTTATGATCTTACAGTTTATCTGAGGTGACTTTCACCAGGCTGAAATCAAGGTGTCAGAGGGCAGCACGCCTTCCTGGAGGAAATTTGGGGAGAAGCAGTTCCTGTGCCCATTCAAGCCCTGGCTTGTGCTCTGGGATGAGTATGTGTTTTATTGTTGGCCTCTGGAAGACGCCCTCAGCCCCTGCCTCATGCGTGGTCTCCTTACGGCTTCTTGAAAGGCAGCCATGATAGTAGAGTCCTGCTCATACCCCTCAGCTCTCCCAAGTCATCTCCTCCAGTCTCCCTGTCTCACTCTAGTCTTCCTCTTCCTTTAAGGATTCTGTAATTATATTTGTCCTCCACTAGAATGCTGGGTAATCTCTCATGTTTAATTCCATTTGCAAAACTCCTTTTATAGTACAATGCAACATAGTGACAGGTTCCAAGGATTAAGTCATGGGCATTTTGGGGGGAAAATGGAGAGCAAATAGTTACTCCATGATGTGTAGAACAGCAGCTTTCAGGCTGTGCCTGATCCTTTGCTGTGCCATCGTATAAAGCAGTAGTTTGCTCTGTGTCACTCTGTTTAGGGTTTCAGGGCTGAGATGGAATGTTTCCAGTCCTTGTTTGTACAAGTAAACAACCTCCATCTGACCAGCACAACCCTAAGGCACAGACTGGTAAATAACTCATGTGCCAACTTACCAAACTGAATCAAGGAGCACCTGCTTGTGTGGTCATCCCAAACCCTACCAGGAACGCTAGGCATGGGAGCTTATCAACCTCACCAGAATCAACACGCTCACCTCACACCCACCAAAGGAGAAATCTCCTGAGACTGGACAGGTCAGCACCTTGACCCTGTCACCTGGTGGCTCATCGTGAGCCTTGCCCAGAAAATTGCCAGAAACTCTGAATCTCCCTCCTGTGACTTGAGCAGAGCAGCTTCTCCTGCCCATGATGACCATGCAGGTCCCACTCCAAGATGACATCTCAAGCTGACACTCCAAGGTGACACTGTCAAAAGGCTGTCTGTCAGGAACCTCGCCTAGCGTAAGTTCCTGCACTTGGGCAGCTCTGCACCCTGAACAAGTTTTTAGGCTGGTGCCTAATCTTCTCTGACAACCCTCAGAGACTCTGCTTTCACATCTGTCTCTGCCTTTGCTCTCAGTTCATCCTCTGAACCCCTGTGGCTGCCTTAAACTTTTCTTGGCCTTTCTGTAACATACATAAAGTGTGATGTGTGACTTGAGTGTGATAGACATTAGAGATTAAGATTGGAATGAAAAAATTTGTGATTGCCCTTCATATAACTACCAGGTGACCCACATGTATTCAGTGAACTGCCACAGATGAAACTGGTGTGGCCTATGAATCTATTGTCATTGAATAAGTTTTGACATTGTGGAAAGTCACAAATGTGTTTGGTCTATGTTAATGGCAGAGCTCTTTCATGACAGACAAAGCTTACCTCAAAAGCTAACCAAGATGTCAAGGTTCTGTGGATGGCTAGGGCTGGGGTGGGAGTCTGAGGTCACCGAGCCACCCTCTCACTTTACCTCCTGGTCTCTCACTTGCATTGGGAACCAGCTGCTAATGGAGCAGACATATTTCTACTCCTCCCATAGAAGATAGAAAGAGCTCCAGGTCCCCACAGGCTACCCTGGGCTGGCAAGGCCATTAGCAAAGCTCCCCCCACCAGGGTGTGAGTGAGGAGTCTGGTCAATGTGCTGGTAGGAACTGTCTGGTTGGAATCCCAGCAACAGCAGTCACCTGCAATGGGTCATGTAGCTTCTCTCAGCCTTGGTTCCTTCTTCTACAGCATGGGGAGGTTCTAGAACTTATTCTGTGTAAAACTCAGTTACAGCTCATGAGGATTTACCAATGTCCCCCAGCTGACCAAGTTCTGCTCTCAGGGTGTTCACATCATGGTGGGAAATAAGCACAGATGTCAGTGAACCAAGAAGCTAATCTGAAAAGGCAGCAAGCAACATGAGGATTCCCAGCAATCGGTGGTGGTTATCAGGGTGGGGAGGGAGCTGGTCAGAAAAAGCAATCAGGAGGGAGAACCTCTGTAAGGAGAAGGAGCCAGGCTGCGCAGGGCTGGGGGAGACCCCAGCAGAGAACCCTGTCAGGTTGCAGCCTGTGGCAGGAGGATTTAAACAAGTGCCCTGTGTGAGAAAGGATGGGAGTCGGAAAGGAAGGAGGAGGCTAGGGGACAGATGGGAATCTAAGCTAAGCACCGTTCTTATAGTTCTTACCAGTTGGTAACCTGGTCCTGGGTGAGAAACTGGGGAATACTGTCAAGTGATTGGCAGCTGGCCCTCTGTAGCATTTGACGATGTCCATGGTGTAAATACTTCCACCAGGGTGACCTTCAGCCCCAACATGTCCTGCAGCTTCAGGGGGCACTGGGGAGCTGGTGCCGGAGGTGAGATCTAAAAGTTCTCAGAGGAGTTAGGAGGAGTCTAGGTCCCCTCATCATCCAGCCCCACCCACTGCACACAGCTTTCCAACGTGCTTTCTTATAGCCTCACCAGACATCTATTGCCATGTCCCCGTGGCCTGAGCTGCGGCATTTGGCTGATCTATCTCAAGGGCAAGGACTGTTTAAAAACCTGGATATGTTTCCAGACCCAGAAAAATCAGGATTCTGTTAGAAGGAATCATCGAAGGGTTTTGGACAGAAACCTAGCAGCCCCTGGTACACAGATGTCCTGGAACACAGATGTTCTGGAAGAGGTCAAGACAAAATCGGTTCTTTCAGGCAGTCTGGCAGCGAGGTGTGTAGGAACAGGTAACCCACACCTGAGAGGGACCTTGTGTCTAGCTCAGAGTTTTTCTGGTTTTAGAGAGGCTGAAGGGGAGCTGACCCATGGAAAGGCAGAGGTGAGGCTCTGAGTTTCAGAGTCTTAGAGGTGGACAGGGCTACTTCCTGCTAGCCAGTAAGAATCTGTGTTTCCCACATGGCTTTCCAAGGATCCATCGGTGTCTGCCTTCCTTTTTCCATCGCTTTACAGAATTTTACTTTATGTTTTTAAAGTGCTTGTCTGCCCAGTGGATCTACTTCATTTATGTGCAATTTTGTGGTCAACTCCATGATGGATAACTAGTTTAATTTGCCTCTTCTACATGAAAGGTTTAAGGTTGCTTATCTTTGGGTTGCCACCTACCTGACGTCCAAGAGCACTGTGCTGAAAAAACCTTTGAAGTGCGTTTTGTGATTTTCTTGTCCTAACCGGACAGCTATCATTTGGTGACAGTTTCCCTGGATTTCTTCTGTAATTGGTGTATATCCTTTAGCCTGATTAATTCTACTAAAAATAGAGTTCTGTCATGTTTTGGGTGGATTATTTAATGAGAGAAAGAAATGTACTACTTCCTGTTAAAATTTATAACCCTTAATTGTGAAATTAGGTATTTTAAATAGGTGAGTCTGCATATTTTCTGAGCCTAAATCTGCAAAACTCCTTCAGATAATTTTCTGTACCCTCTCTGTCCTCTTTGCATTTTATTCAGAGCCTTATCTGAATGGTGGCCTGTAACTTTTGATAATGAGCCTATTGTAGACAGTGGCTGACTGGCTGTGCCTGCGTCTCAGCACAGGACTGGCAGCTTGTTAGAGCTCATTAAATATTTGTTGAATTGAATTAAATTTGAAATACTGTATTAAAAAATCTGCCAATCTCCAGGGTCCTTAGCAATGATTTTTGTTGTCACTGTGGTAATATACTTGCATTCCATTTATATTAACTATATTGCAACTCTCCCTTTACATGAAAATCAAAACTTTTATCTAGTACTTGTGCTCCTCTGGGTTTAGCCTAAAGGCAATTCTACCTGCCTTTGGGGGTAGGATGTCAGATCAATGTCAGGATCCACTTCTCTGGAAGAAAAGGAGACTTTGCTGGAGCCATTTTGAATTGCTTAGTATGTAGAAATTCTAGCCTAAAGAGTGCTAGTTCACCAATAATAGCTGTGCTGTGTTCATGGTATACAGTGCAACATTGTAGACATGTGGAGGTTGTGGAAGGACCCAATCAGGCTAATTAGCATGTCCACCTACCACACATGTTTTTTCTATTAACAAAACGTGAAGGATGAGGAGAGTTGGTGAGGATGTGGAGAAAAGGGAATTGGATACCGTATCAGTGGGAAGGAGGTAAGTTACTGCAGCCTTTTTGGAAAACAGTTTCCTCAATAAAATAGAAGGAGAGCAGAGCTCCTGCATGACCCAGCAGAACCCCCACTGAGACCCAGGCAGAGGACCTGATTCAATGATGGTATTAAGCTGGAAATTTGGGTTGGGAGCAACGTTGAAAGGTATCTTTTTTTTTTTTTTTGGCAATTTTGAGAAAGACTGGGGTTTGAATGAGTCATGGCAGAAGTTGAAGAAAATCCAAACCCTTCACGTGCCTGCCCATGCCCTCTCTAGGTCACCGCCAACCCTGGAGTCAGCCCCGCACTCCTGCCTTCCAGGTGTGTGGACCTTCTGCAGGCTCCTGGGACTGCCAACCATGACCCTCTGAAAGAATCCTGTTTTCTTACCTGTTTAACACCTGGGGCCTTCTCTAGAATGCCAGCTTCAAGTAGGCAGGAGCTGTGCCTGTGTTACTCTGGCTGGGAATGGTGTGTGGCCTGGGTAGGCACATGGTAAATGTTGGCAGGATGGACGTTCCTCAGCTTCCCATTAACCCCCGTGCTGAGACCACCTGTGCTAAAGACAAATAAAATAGGGTTGATGAGCCCCATCCACTCTAAGGTTCTCCAGGCCAGACGTCCCCTGTTTGTGCTGCCTGCTTGGCTCATGGTTGTCATGGTGGTTTGTCACCCACTGGAGACCTC
The DNA here is from genome assembly GCF_052094955.1 of Ictidomys tridecemlineatus. Lineage (NCBI taxonomy): Eukaryota > Metazoa > Chordata > Mammalia > Rodentia > Sciuridae > Ictidomys > Ictidomys tridecemlineatus. The sequence continues at coordinate 207,649,896 of NC_135477.1, forward strand.
AGGAGGCTGGCTTTTGGTTGTGGAGCACTTTGACCTGTTAGCGCCTCTGCTTGGTGGAAGCGTGACCCAGGAGGACTGCTCCAGCTTTGGGGTTCCTTGGGGGGTTTTCTTTTAGGAAAGAGGTGGAGTTGTTAGTGAACAGGAAAGGAATCAGCAACAGCCTTCAACTTTCTGGTATCCATCCCTCCTGAATGTCTTCCTCTTTAAAATCAGAAATTACTAAGGCACCAGGAAATTCTCCCTTATTTCCATCCCCTTGAGGATTTGTCCAGTGCACAGCCCAATTGCAGGTTGGTTCTGCTCCCTGCAGAAGCGTGAGATGGCGGGTCCTGCACGGATAGGCCCTCCCCAGTCTTTCTCCCTGCAATTTGCTAGTTCTGTGGGTTTTTAAATTTTTAACTTTTTTCCTATGGTTCAACTTACAACTCTGTGTGTGTGTGTGTGTGTGTGTGTGTGTGTGTGTGTGAGAGAGAGAGAGAGAGAGAGAGAGAGAGGGAGAAAGCAATTACTGGACTACAGCTTTTCTGGGGTCTCCTTCCAAGGCTTCCAGGGCAGCTCTTCCTACAAAGCCCCCCCCCTTCCTCCTGGTCTCGCCTCACCCCTGCTTGGAGTACTTTTGGGTTTTATTTGGTTGGCGTGCGTCTGTCTCTTGGTGCTCACTAGCCCCTTATAATTACATGTTGGGATGAAGGAAAAAAAAGATCATTTGTGGCTTGATACATAATGAGTCGGGTAGACATCTTCTTTTTTTAAGCAAAAATTCAATAACTCAATTTTTGTGCTTCATAATGCAGAATAAGAAGCTGGCAGAGCTGGCTGGCCCTATTCCTAGGGAGCAGCTTGCATAGCTCAGTCCATAAGATGCGCTCTCCCTGTCTCCATCACTGGGCAGCTTAATAAAGCCCCTAATAAGATTTTCTGGCAGTAAGAACTGCAGACCATGGGGCAGAAGCAAAGTTGTGCTCATGTGCCATCTGTGTGTCAATTTCACAGGTGATGGCTACGATGGCTACTGTGTCAGGGGGTTTGTGGTATCAGCCCAGAATGACCTGCTGTATCTGACGGAGCTGTGAAGCCCAGCAGCTCATGCGGGTACGAGAGCACAGGGTAAATCCAGCTCGGTTTTTACTTCTGCAAGCAACTAAGTCTCAGAACCCGAGTCTGCCTGGCGATCACAGTGGTGGAAGTCGGTTGAAAATACAGCTGTCACTCTCAGGCTGGAGGGGGCGGAGCTTCCGAGGGCGCAGGGCCCAGGCTGTGCTCATTAGACATGCTGGGAAGGCTGAGCGGAGGTGGGGTACCACTGACTTCCCTGGAGACTTTAAAAAGTTCTGTCAAGGGATAAAGGACAGCTATTTAGGGAGTTAATTATATATTCTCATGCAATAGAGAAACATTGTTCTTTGCCCATTTTTTTTTTTATTCTAAAGAAATTGAATTGACATGAGGGAATCGGCAGATCAGGATGTAGACGTCAGTGAGTGACATAATTAATTTCAGGCTTGAAGGAGCAGCTGGCTGTCTGGGCTTGTAAGAAGACGACATCATGCGCATGTCACATCTTTTCAAGGGCCTCCTTACAGCAGCTGAGCTATTCATAAGAACACGGGTAGGTGAGAGGAAACGACAGACTCACTTCTTGTGAGATCAGCTCACAAACTAAAGCAAGGGTAGCTCTGCATTCTCGCCGGCTCTCCCTCCTCCCTCCTCAAGGTGCCAGATTGGAGACTCAATTGCCTTAGAATCCACCTTAGTGTTGTGGGGCGAGACAGATCCCAGATCCTATTTTTCATTTCACGGCTGGAGAGACGAGGCCCAGAGCACTGTGATATCTTAACCTGACACATGCTGCTCACTCGGTAGACAGGCTATGACTACATACGACAAAAACTCCAGGAGCCCACACACACAGGATCTGGAGTTAAGCAGCTGCAGGCCCAATTCCTGATTTAAAAAACAAAAACAAAAATAGGAGGCATGGCTTTTGTTCAGGGTCACAAAATGCTTGCTGTCATTCCAACCTTCATAACCTTGTTTCATTAGGGAACTTAGGGACAAGGGGGAACTCTTGTGCTATATGTCTCCTTCACCAGGAAAGCAAAGCCATCCCACGGAGCCCAGCCAAGACCTGGGAAAACAAGCATTTACTTGAGAATCTCTGTGGTGGCAACAGATACAGCACAAGAATTCAGGTGAGATGTTATGAGCTTCATTGGCTTCTGCATGGCCAGCTTTTAATCCTTGCTCCAAAGTGTCTCAGGCTGACATCCTTGGGCTTCCTCAGGGGCTCACACGTTGGATCATCAAACCTACTCTGGGAACATGGTACCTGCTAAACCCAGTGCTAAGTGCCAGGGACACAGAAGTAAGCCTTGCACACGTGCCTCTGGGTGCTATAATAATCGTGGCTTTTGAGGACAGCAAATATTACTATACAACTAAATGGTTAAGTATCTAATTACAGCTTATGAAGGGGGTAGGTCAGAGCTGTATGGAGGCAGAGTCTCCCCTCTGAAAGTCCAGCTGGCCGAGTGTTTAAGAGGGAGCAAAAGGAAATGGAGAGGCAAGAATGGAGTGATCCTTCTCAAGAGAAAGACAGATGAGGCAGAAAGAATGACACTGTCAAAGAGCAAGGAGGCCACAGGCAGCTGTCAGGCCAGCCTCGGGCACCCTCCACATGTCAGCTTTGTGGTAGGAAGTTGCAGGGCGCCGTAGGGACAGCTTATTAGAATTCACATTCAGATTAAAGCCTGCGCACACCCTTCGCCGGCGACAACCTCTCCCTTCCCTGGTTGATAACTGTCTGTGTTTGTGGGTATGCCATGGACCCCATCCCTCCTTGCCTGGACCCCAGGGGCTCTCCAGTATTGCTGGGCTGACCTTACAAAATCCTACAAGACCTTCAGCCACATCGCAATCCACCAGCCCCTGTGGGATCTCACAACTGGGCAGAGCCTGCCAAGGAAGACATCAGAGGTGTTGAGGCCCCTGGGGAAGAAGACAATGCCCTTTTCCAGGGGCTCATTTATTAGAAGTTGGTGGAGTTTGGATGGACCAGATGCTGACTCTCCATCTTTATGGAACCTGATAATTTGATGAGATCAGGCAACAAATCCATGGATGACGGACATCCAGCAGAGACTTCATAAAATGTAAGATGGGCAACGTGCTTGCCAAGCGAAGGGACATGGGCTGTGTTCCATGGAGCTTCAGGTTTTTCCCCTTGGAGGTCCTGGGCATTGAGCCCGAGGGCTCCCTATCACTGAGCTACACCCCAGCACTTGTCAGATGGCTTGAGATGTGGGTGATGAAGCCAAGCTGAGATTTGACACTGATCACAGAGAGAGATTCTGTGGTCGATAGCTCATCACCACAAAATGGAAAGAGCAGTCGATCAAAACCAGGCCCCGCAGAGTGGATAGATTTGCGGGTGCTCAGTCCACAAAGTGAGGGTGAGAGGGCACCTCCTGGGCTTGGGCAAGGTCTTCCTGCGGGCCTCGTTTCCCCAGGGGCTGGCTCAGTTTGCAACCTGTCCTCAGGGAAGGGAACTGAGCCTCAGGGGGAGGGTCTGGGGCTGGTGTCTAGTGGCTGCCCTTTTTCTCATTTGTTGTCCCCCCAGACTTTCAAATAGATGTTTCTGGAAACTTGAAGCTGCCAAGGATGCAATGGAGTCTATTTAGTTCTGCCTTTATGGCAGCTCAAGAATATCCTGGATTCAAGACAGGGAAAGCGTCAGGGCAGACACATCACTGAGAGCCCCGTGTTCCCAGGAGACTCAGGGGCAGGAGGAGCAGAAGGACTGTGGGTGCTGATTCACAGGCACAGGGCCTCAGAGGTGACAGCGTGGAGGAACATGGGACCTGGCAGTGAAGGACAAGGTGCCTTAGCCACGTGTGGAGGTGAGCATGGACCAGGCTTCTTCTGGGCTCCAGAAGAGCAGGCCCTGACCTGTGAGCTCAGGAGCAGAGCTAGGATTTCATGGAGAAGAAAGTCACAGGTGCTCGATGACGGCAATCAACATAAAATATCGACTGAGTCGCGGTGTTCAGACCCTGCCTCTCTCGCCTGCCTGGGCCTCAACCCTGGAGGCCACAGGGACACCCACAAGACCTGAAAGCAGGACAGTGATTTCTGGAGATTTCATGAAATGATGCTTCTCAGTGTTCTTGGTGAGGTCTGCTCCTTGGGCTCATCAGCATAGGCCACCAAACAGCGTCTGAGTGGCTCCATTACAAGGGGTGTTTTTCCACAAGGCCTCATGCATTGATGACCTAGTTACATTCAACGTGGCCAAAGTCACCCCAGTTCACATTTGCTGTAGAGGAAGTTTGGATTAAATTACCTAAAAAATATTGTTGCTATTATTATGTTTTGCAGCACAGAGTTCAGCCTTGAAATGGGAAAAATTGAAGTGATTTAAGAGGCAAGTGTGGGATTTTTGGTGTGCAAAGCTAGGTAGGGCTGCTGTGTGGTGTTGGTACTTTGTGCTTAGGTCTGGTCACTCTGCAGGTGTGACACCTGGTACCTGCTGCCCACTAAGTCAGAAACTATCTTAGGACTTGAAAGCCAGGGGAGCTTGAATCCCAGGGCCCCATCCTCTCCTTTCTGCCTAGAAGGTTGTTTTCAGGGTTTGGGGTTGAACTCATTCGCAAGCTCCGAACCCTGCAAGGACAGAAACTTGTCATCAAAGCACCCAGCAGGTCATTGCCATGGGTTCCAAAGCTGTCCACAGCATACCTGCCTCACCTTGAGCAGAAAATCCGTCTGGAACCGCTCAGCTTTGGGCCAAGCTATGGCCCTCGGGGGAAAAACCGCCTTCAGCTCACGGTGCATGTACTTGGGGCCTGATGCTGGCCGCCATGCTTTTATACATTCCACCATCTTCCCTTCTTCTCTGGACAGTGTGACCTTTTCAGTTCACAGGGGGAAGCCCAGTAGATGCCCATGGACATCTGCTGCAGATGAATGAAGGCAGGACGTAGGGAGACATGGACCCTCGATACCACAGCAGGCTGCGGCCAGGGGTTCTTCTGCCTCCTTTGAAGTTTGATTTCAGATGGCAGAAGTGGCCCGGGGCCTGGTGGCTCTGTGCAGGTCCCTGTCTGGTCAGCATGTGCTGCAGTCGAGGCTGTGAGCCTGCAGCCTGGTATCCCCACCCCACCTCTGGAAACCTTGTCTGGTGCAGAATCAAGTCTCCCAGGATGAGAGTTTCAAAAAGGAGAGAGTTCTCTTCTCGCAGCTCTGGAGAAGCGGACATCTAAGAGAGATCAAGGCTCATGCAGGCTCTGCTCTATCACCTGGAGGGGAGGGACGATGGGTCCCTATGTGGCAAAGACAGAGTGGCAAGCTTGTTGTACACTGAAGATCCTTGATCCCACACATGAGGGAGGTGCCCTGGTGTCCTATCACCTCTCGAAGGCTTCGTCTCTTGATATTGTCACGTTGGCAACTCCTGATTTTGGAGGAGAAATATCAAACCATCACCCAGGCTCTTTGTCTCTCTACTCACCTGCATTCCTTAGGCGGTCTGCCTCACGAACTCCACATGGCTGCAGGCCTCCAGACATCAAAAATTCACCCAGCTCCATCAACAAGAGGGAACGTTGTCCTCAGGTCTCCCATTTTAACCATGGATGAGATTCTCTCACACAATTCTCTGGCAGTTTTTCGCTCAGATCCTGGAGGAGAGGAATGGACTGACGTATTCTCTGGGAGGCAGGTGACTGGCATGATTGACGTCTGTGTTGGAAGCCAGTTCTGCTTCTACCACAGGAGGCTGGTGAGTGGCCCTTGGGGGCAGCCAACAATATCCACCACGTTCTTCAAACCTGGCCTCTGGTAGAGATTGGAGTTTGGTTGGTTCTCTGCTGGCTCTGTAATGGGGTGCTGTGTCACATGGGAGATGTCCCTTGAGGGCTGGGAGCTTCTCAGTGGACATTGTCCATCTATGGTGTTGGGCATTATACTAACGAAGCCCAAGCAGAGAAGGAGCTGTAGTCCTCACACAGGTGGAGATCATGGTGGACGGGCACCAGGGGTCTGGGGTGTGGGCTCCAGCCGTCCCTCATAGCCTGTCCCATCATCCATGGTTGGATTCCTCCCAGTTGCTCTTCCATCCTGAAGGAATATGGTGGCCAGAAGCTCCCAGCGTCCATCTGCTGATGGAGAAGCTGTTCTCCCCAGACAGGCCCAGCACGAGTCCTGGTTGTCACTGTCTGCATGGAGTGACTTGGATCACATGCCTCCCTCACCACCCGCTGTGGCCAGCCCTCTGCCCCTGATGAAGGACTGGGATGAAGGGTGGGGAGGGGCTCTGGGGGCCGTGGACGGTGGGGAGATGTGAGTTAGCTGGGCCACCAGGGCCTGGCAGTGTGACAGAGGAGGGAGCTTGGGGGAGATTCCTGGCTCTAATTCCCAGATATCAGCTGGTGCAAATGGTGATATTTCTGGTCTTGGCACAAGAAGTACATTTTGCTGAAATATGTGACTGATCCAATTGCAATGTCTTTAAAATGAATGGAGTCTCCATCTCTTTGGAAGAGATACAAAGCTCAGGAGGGGGTAATTACATAACTCAAATTATGTAAATGCAGAGCCGGTGGTGTGTCCTCCTTTCTTCTCCTGCTCGGTCTCTCTTACAGGACTCATGTGACTGTAGGAAGCATGTTCTGTTTCCTTTTGGATCATGTTGAATGCCTGGGCACTATTCCTGAGACACGCACTCCATAATGTGAGGAAGTCATTCCCTGCTTGTCTTGGGTGTGTTCAGCTCCCCTCAGAGTGCACGCTGACAGGATGAGGGTTTTCCTCGCAAACCCCACAGCAGGTCTGGTCCAGCCCAGCACTCACAGAAGTCCACGTCTCCGCCCTCTGCTAGCCTCGGCTGGAATCAAGTTCTAGTACAGAACAGTGCCAGTGTGTGCTTTGGAAGTGCTGTGTGCGGGAGGGAACTCTGCGCTTCCTGCTCATCTCTTAGTGCAAAACTAAGACTGCTCTCAAAGCAGCTTCCTGCTTATAAAAATAAAAAGAGTTCTGTAAGGAAAGAATGGAGTTCTGTTAAAGACAGAAAGAAAAAAAAACCTCTTGATTTAAATATCCCGGTGACCTCTCAGTGTGCAGAAATGGACAAAGAGCAGGAACCATCCTGCCGCAGACAGCAGACCTGCAGACACCGAGGCTGGGACTGACCAACGGTGACAGGTCCTGACCTGCAACCAGGCACTGCAGCCACCTCCTGGATCTGTCCTGGGATCCTGTGCTTTCAGACAGGGTGATGGGGGCTGCTCTGGTCTGATTCACACTGGTGTCCCTGGGAACCGGTGCCTTGAGAAAATGAACTGCATCTTCTCCTGTGGCCAGAAATCACAGCCTGCCTTGACCTAGAAACTGGAATAGAAATGGAATGAAAAGCTCAGTGGTCCTCCACAGAAAGAGGGACTTGGGCTGTTTTATGGTAGAGAAGAAAGTAAAACCCATCTGTAGATTTCTTAAAGAGACCACACACTTCCCCGACATAATCCCAAAGCCAGATATAATTAAAATCAAAACCAGATTTTCTTGGAGGGAATAAAATGAAGTAAATCAAATTCCATGCATCTATGACTTTGTCAAAATGAACCCAACTACTATATATAACTTCAATGCTCTAATAAAAAAAAGAAAAATTAAAAGAAGTAACAAGAGATCTCCCTTGGGGTGCTGTTGTGTTTGGAAATCTGAGACTACTCCTTTGACAATTTCTATTTGTATACATTCATTAATGCAGAAAATAATCTATGCAATTGAGCATGGAATAGAATTGCATTATTAACTGATTTGAACATACCACAATTAAATATTTAAACAATGCAAAAAAAAAAAAAAACCAAACAACAACAATGGTAGTAAAAGTAAGAGGCAGACATAATTACCTGGGTGAAATCTAAGCAGAGAGAATCTTTCATTATTTGCTTTCTTTAATTTCTGATGAGATTTAAAATCTATGACAAAACAAAGTGTTAGTAAAATTAAGATAAGTGGGACAGGCGTAATTACCCAGATGAAATCTAAGCAGAGCAAATCTTTCATTATTTATTTTTATTTAATTTCTGATGAGGTTCAACGTCCTTGGATTTTGGCCTTTTTTGTTCGGCTTTGTTAAGATTGCTAACACTCCCCACACTTGCCTGTCTTTGGTTTTGTTATTATCACAATTGCTTTAGAAGAAATTTTTGATTTTTGTGTAATCAAAGCCTTGTCGGGTTCAGTTGGGACCCTCGTGACTGGAGACATTGGAAGGAAGGATGGCAACCTCTTCTTGTTTTTTCCAGATCGGCCTGTTCCGCAGGACACATCTGACCACCTGACCTGCAGTGCTCACCCCTGCTCAGGCCCCAGGTCCTTGAACAGCTCTGGTCTGCTCCACTGTTATGGAAAACCTTGAGGAGCTCTCAGTAGGAACGGTGCAGCAGACCACTGAATGGTGACGTTTCCCTTCCTTTTCTATCTTATCCTGCAGAACAGTTATATCAATGCCGAACTTTTAGAGACTGACTTTTAGGTCTCCCAATAAGCACTGTCCCTGGGTGCCAGCTCTGGGCTGGCGTGACCATCCTTGATGCTAAGCAAGGTTTTGCTTTTCCTTTTTTTGACTTTTAGTGGTGAGGAGTGTCTTGACAAACACAAAACCCAAGTGAAGTGGGCAGCAGTATCAGCTCTACCTAGGGACAGGGAAGCTGAGGCTCCGGGAAGCTGAACAGCTCAGCTGGGCTTTGAACCTGCCTTGAGCTTTCCTGAGCAGTGCAGCCACACAGCTGGCCCAGGTAAAGGCAAGCGCTCAGCACGAATGGACCGGGGACTGTTCCCACAGTTTCTTTGTTTCTACAAACCGAAAACAGCCCCAAGTCCAACCAGGGGTGGGTTTCCGCCAGCCCCCCCCCTCCAACTTCCTGGTTAAATGCCATAGGGTGAAGCCCATCTCTGACACAAATGCTCATTCCGACTTCATATCCTTCCACCAGTCCTCACTGAAACAAGAGCATCGATGGCTTGTTTTCTCTCCCCAATCCAGATCTGATTTCAGTCGACAAGCCCTTTCCTGCAGAGCACAGATTTCTTTTCCGACACAGGATCAAACTCCGTTAGCCCCTGTGAGCAGCTAGAACTGGAACCAGAAGAAGTTGGGCCCTATGTTCAAGGGTCTGCCAACCTGGTGATCATTAGACTCCTCTTTATACCAGATTGGTTTAGTCAAGCTGCCTGGACACAGTTCTTGCAGCTTTGGTGAGAGGTGTGGTCAGAATGCAGCTGAACACAGAGGACCACTGACAGCCCAGGTAGGTTGGAGGGAGAGAGCTTCAGCAAGGTCTCCTTGGGCTCTACCAGAGTGGCCCAAAGAAGGGGGCACAGTCACAGGGAAGAGAGTGCCCAGCAGCCAGTATAGGGGAGAAGACCAAGAGTTCAATTTGGGGTGATTACAGCTTGAGGGACTGAAGAGGCATCCATCCAGTCAGAAATGTTAGGCAGCTGGACACAGATCTCCAGGTTCAAGGTGGAGGTCAGGACTGCAGAGGTCAACAGCGTAGAGATGGAACTTAGCCTCCTGGGTCTGTTGCATCTAGACAGATCCCCCCCCCATCAGGTGGCATTCATTTCTGTGTGGATAAAATTCTGTTCATCTCCAGCTGTGCAGGAAGTGGAACTTCAAGACCCTGGTTCCGGAAATCCATAGCAGACAAGCACCGTCCTGCTGTAGCATCCACCACCTGCAGGATCCGGCTGCCACTCAGGAGGAAGACAGCAAGACCCCGCCTTGCGGTGGGACCTGAGGAGAAGGAGAGCTACAGACCAAGGCTGCACAAGGTCCCGGAGAGCAGATGGTCTTGTGTTTATGCAGAGATTCTGAGCTTATGATGGGAGGTGGTAGCGTCCCTCTCCCCAGGTGCCCATGTGTCTGGGGTCACCCTGTCCAACCTGTGGTTACCTTTCTAAAGGTAGCTTTTTGGTCCTTGGAGGAAAGGGGACATGTAGGCTTTTATCCTGTGGTTGGGGTATAAGAGTCTGAGGCTGTAAGATTGTCTATGTCACTTAAGATTGAAGCCCTGGACTGAGGAGTGTCACCACCAATGCCCAGACTCTCACTTGCAACCAAATCTGGGCTCTTCTAGATTCCTCCTCCCCTCCTCTTCCTCCTCTGTCATCTTTTTCTTTTTTAACTAACCTATTTTGTGGACTCTGACTCTGGTTGGAGGTAGGTGGGGATCATGGCTTGAGTGCAGCTTGGGTTTCCATACTGCGGGGCTAGTTCTGTAAACCAGCTGGCTACTTGCAATAGTCCTCAACTCAAGGACCTCACCTTGACCACGCCTGGTTTAAATCATGTTTCCAGGGAATCTTGACAGCAGACGCTTTTCACTCTGTGTGCTCTGGAGGCTTGAGCTGTGTGTCAGAGCCCGCTACATTCTATGAGCTGCAGAGAGAGCTTCTATGAACTTAGCATATTTTCTAATGTATGCAAGGTAATGTCGTTGTTCTCTCCAGCGACATCACCTTGCAAACTTTAGGGGAGAGCCATAGTTTTCACCTGGTGCATGCACAGTCAATCTAACAGGAGGAACTGTGAGTTTTTGAGAAGATAGAAAACAAGGCATGGATTGTGTCTCAGAAAGGTGACACTCTGGGACACTCAGGCAGAAATGCAAACCCACCTGTGCTGGGAGACTAAGCCAAACAGGGAGCAATGCTCAGAACCACAGCAGCTTTCTCCAGGCTGTGGCTGCATTCCCTGCCTCACTCCATCTTAGAAACACGATGCTTCCACTAAGGGGAAAGGTTTTGGGAAAAAAAAAAAAGACAAATTGCTTCAAGCTTGTGGAAATGAGAAGTGGCTATGACCAGACACTCACCAGTCCACTGTCCAGCAGTGTCCTAGGTTGGCCTTTGCTGTCCTGACTTGGGAAAGGTTCTAGAGAGGGAGAGACACTCCCCACTGCATAGCAGCTGGAGTCCTCCATGCTGGGAGCCCAGCCCAGCTTGGCGTGAACAGGGCCATGGGAACACGTGCTTGCAGACCTCTGGGGTTGGCATACATTTGGTTTTGCTTCCCCCTCTTCTCCTGGCAGACAGGGCTCAAGAAAGTGAGGCCATCCTACCCTGGTAGGTTATTGGAGGCGATTCACAAGGGCCACCAACCAGATGATGCCGTGACCATCTCTTTCAATTTTTTCCAGGCTATTTAGACACAAAACAAAATAGATGAGATGATGGAAATCCACAAACATTTGGTTTAAGAGATTGTAGCATCAATGATCCAAAGAGTGTCTCCCGGGTACCAGCCTCTGTTTACTGCGCAGCTGGCTGAGACCAGCATAAAACCCTGCTGGAGCCAAACTCAAATTTCAAAACGTCTAATAATATTCAATAAAACTTCAGCAGCACATTTTTCATCATGTAGGGTCTTCTTGCTTTTGTGAATGCTGAAAATTGTGCCCAGCTCATCTCATTACAGATGCACCATCTCTAGCCCTCAAAGACCGAAGTGGCTTCAGTCCTCTCTGACTCAGAGATTCCCCCTTGCTGCTGGGATGTCACCTGTGCAGGTGAATACACCCACTTCCAGAGTTCCCTGGACCTCCGCTGCTTCTGGGTGGAGGCCCCTGTGCCAGAACCTCTGGAGTTTCTCACACAGGGAAGGATCCGTGCATGGAAACCTGTGTAAGCATTTCACAAATGAAGCTTGAGTGAGCTACTGTCCCCTCTGATTACCAATTTCACCTGATTACCCCTAGATCCCTGAACTCCCTGCAGAGGGGGAGGAGAGATGGAGTCAAAGAGTGCAGGTCTTGTTAGGGTCCCTTTGTTGTCCATCTTTCAGGGCATTCATCCTCTGTCCCTTGCCACCCTCTTTCTGTCCATCTTGTGCCTACCTGGACCTCACACAGCTCCATGCTTAACTTCTTACTTAAACATGACCATGGGACAAAGCAGCCTGTGTTGGAGGGGAGTGTTTCAAGCTTGAGTGGTTCTGTGGACCAGAGAGCTGAACCTCTTTCTATGTTGGTAAAGTGTCAACTCTGCTTCGGCTGAGACCCCCTGAGGTCTTCCTGTAGGGCAGCTCACATGCCACAGTGTGCCCTTGCCATGTCCCTTCCTCAAGTGTCTCGCCAACAAGATGTGGCCGAAAAATTGGTGAAATCATGTTATTTTCTCATTAAATGACATACATCCTCTTCCTCTGGGCCAATCCACCTCCTTCCTGAATAGTGCTGCCCCATCCTGTCTTCCATTTGTCTCTACTTGTAGTGGTGAGTTGGGGGTGGGGAGGGGGCAAGCGCAAGGTGGTTTTGAATTTGGGAGCCAGCATTGTCATGTACAGGGGTTCAGGGAAACCCTCAAATTCAGTGAAGAGTGTGAAGATTATTTCAATACAATCCACTCTCTGTGTTTTTCAGAAGATCAGTGTCACCTCTGCCTGCTGCTAGCAGTGAATCCCCTTCGCCCAGTGCAAACTGGCAGCTGACCTCCAGTCTTTGAGGCTGGCTTAGAGAATGTGGAGAGGGCTGGGGCAGCTGCAAGAATTATGGGGAGCTTGCCTCATTTTATTTTTTTTACTGAGTCCAGAATGTCAAGTGTCTTTTTGGCAAAGCCATTCAGAGTTGGGCAAGAGAGAGCAGAAGTTAGACTTGGTATAAAAGGATACATTGTCATTAAGGTTGATTTTGTGACTTCTCTGTAATTGCTTTTAGCCAGAAACAAACAAACAAAAAAACCCATCAGGACTAGGAACCCTATCATCCTCCTCTTCCTGGTGTTTGGTATAAAACCTGACATGTACAAGATGTTCATCGTCCACTGCTGAATTAAAAGCTGTTTTTCAGAGTTAAGTGTAGTTTGAGTGTGTTTCAGTGTTATATGGCTTGCGACACACTCGATCTTTTTTCTGCTGCTGTAATATCTTTTTGTATAAAGTAGTTGATTGGCTTTGAACATGACTCAGAATATATTGCTCATTAAAGCAAGTTCCAGACAAGATGCCAAAGAGATTAGCCCCAATGCTCCAAAGTAGCACTAACTCTCAAGGGCATAGTGTAATTATTCATTTGCTAAATAACACAGACACACAATGGCTTAATTACAGTGTTTTTCTATGAAATAGGATTGCAGTGATTTCCACATCAGAGTATCTCATTAATGAGATTTGCTAACTGTTATTGGCAATATTGTGAAATTCTCTCTTCTTTTAAATCATCTTCTAAATTGCTAATGTCATTTGTGGGAGAGGAAAGTTCCCACACACTCTCTACAGACATATTAGAAGAAAATGGAATAATAATTTAAGAAATTTGGAAGGAGAACATGCCAGGAAGAGGGAATAACTATGAACCCTGGAGATCACTGATCTCTTCTCTCCCACCCCACCTCTGTACTAAGGATTAAATCCAGGAGCTACATCCCCAGATCTTTTGAATTTTTATTTTTAGAAAGGGTCTCTCTAGGTTACTTAGGACCTTGCTAAATTGCTGAGGCTGACCTTGAACTTGCAAGTTTCCTGCCTCAACCTCCTGAGCCACTGAGATTACAGGCATGCCCCACCATGCCTGGGTAGGATCTCGTTAACCTCTTGAAGTGCCCCCCCAGCAATGAAACTCCATAACTTCCATACGTGGCATCTCAACAGAGTGTCCATGTTTCTCCCAGGATAGCCAGTAATTTCCCAGGAAATGGGGTTTTATTAGGAGCTTTGCTCCTAAATGCTTTGTCTTTAACTAAGGGTGCATGTATTTTTAATGGCAGTGTCTTGGTCTCTATTTCCAATATTCCTTATCTGGAATTTCCCCACCCTTCTCCCTCATTCAGTGAACCTGGCCAGCTGACCATACATAGGACAACATGAAAACCCTCCCAATCAGAACTTCCATATCCTTGGATTTTCTTCTTAATAACTAGAGCTCACCACGGAGGTGGGTGAGATTTAGGAAGTATATTGCCTTGTTAATGTGCTCAGGCCTGAGGAGGAAAGGTGCCTGAATATGGATTATGGTGTCCATCACTTCAGACTTCGCTGCTGACTGAGGAGTCCTTCCTGCTTTTCCATCACTGTTCTGTGAAGTGGTGGTGGACCCACTGGGACAACTGTGGTAGCTCATTCCATTGGTTCATCCTGGACCATGCTGGCCTGGTCTGAGGAAAACCGGAAAGAGCATCAGGAAGGAGGCTCATCCTAGCTGTGCGCTCACTCGCCCCCTCATAGCGGGCAGCTCTGAGTTGACTGGTGGATCCCTTCACTCATTTCTGCATGTATACTTTCATATCTTCATTCTAAGCACCTTGTCCATGAGGGAAAGTGGTACAAGGTCAACCTCAGGAATGCACGATGCTATCGTCACATAATTGCACCCACACTATGCACAGAAGGTTGCACTCATGACTGGTCTGGGATTTCTTCATGCAGAAATGCATAGGATACGTGTTTTTGCACAATTAGCAAAAGTAAAATGTTTCACCTGCAGCTACATGAGTTCTTCTCTTCTCACTTTCCCCATGGTTACATCTGCTTTCCGGTGGGGAGACACTGAGGTGGCTATAATCACTTTGGAGAACTGATGCAGGGTGGTTAATTGAGAGATCCATTTAACTCTGATTTGGCAGGAGGCAGCTTCAGAGGGCTGATACCGACGTGCACACAGTAGAGTTACAGGTGGCCCTGAAGGTGTGGCTTCCCAGGTACACATGTTGCTGACTCTGCAGGTTTGTCCAGTGTTGGGACATGAATATGTGGGGCAGGGGACATGTCAAAACATTACTGTTGGTTCATGTCACCCTGCTCTGGAGCAGGGCAGGGAGGACAATATTGTAAGATAGGAAATGAGTGGAGCTCATCAATGGAAAATTCTTGAATATCTTCCAAATCTACAAATCTTCCAAGTCTTGAAGAGACTCAAGATAATATAGGACAATCCTAGAATTTGCATGATTGGGAAAATAATGGGTTTTAAGATGCGACTAGTCTAAACTAAAACATTTCCAAAACAAACAAAAACATATGTTTCCATGAGCCACACCAGAGAGTAAAACAAATTATTTTTCTTTACTCTTTATAGGAAATTGCATTACAAACTTGCTTGTGTGGAAGAGACCATCGGAGCAAGCATTGAAGAAGGCAGACAATATGGGGAAGCAGGAATATTATGGGGGTGTGTCTGGTAATCAGTTAATAAGAGTATTTGTGCTATTTTTAAAATTTTGTGGCACTTGCAATGTTAATTGAGCTTTTAAATTTTTATACTTTGTTGTGATTTTTTTCTAAATATGAATGTTGTTTCATGCCTAATGTTATATTTCTCATGCTATCACATTTATTCATAGAGAACATCACCTTCCAATAAGTAATTACATGAGTTTCAGTCCCAGTAAGACCTGGGTTTGCCGTGCCTGTGACTGATAGCTCTCTGGGTCGGCCGTGCTCAACAGAGAACCGATTGATAGGCAGGGAGCGTCAGAGGAGGCTGGTGGCGGTCACCTGGGCCGTGTGGTTGGCAGGGTCTGTGAAGCCCAGTGCGGGCTCCCCCTTCCTCGGGTCTCAGGGAGGCATTCATCTTCCCTCACTGTCCAGAAGGAAGAACCATCTCTGCTTCAGCTGCCTCCAGTGGCTGGTGTGGCCATGAGAGAGAAGCAGCAACTGCCTGCCCAAGGGCCCCAGGTAACCTCCAACAGGGACAGCTTCCAGAGCAGAGCCTGATCATGATCCGCTTCTTGTTTAGAGCTCTGCTCCGTCCCTGACAGCAAGGAAGGCCCCGAGCCTGGAGCCGTGTGTGGACAGAATGGAAACTCAATGCTTGCAGAATGTGGGAGTCATGTTGTCAAACCCTGTGACACTTCACTGTGACATTGCTGGGGTAGGCCACGTGGCCAGCCTGTGCAGGAAAAGTCATTCAAAGCCATAATTCAGAGTGACATCTCACAGATAATGCTTACATTCAGTTTTTTTAAAAAATAAGAGACTGGTGACATACAAAGTCCTGTCCATTTTGTCTTCATGTTTATCTGCCACCTCTGTCTGATCTAGCTCACCACACTGATGTGTGCAAGTACATATAATATGCACACATGTGCACATACAGACTCACACACTGGAGTGTCCATGCACATACCCACACATACATACTGCCATGGTTAGGATCTGGAATGTCCCCCAGAGGCTCATGTGTTGAAGGTGTGGTCCCCAATTCATCCACGTTTTAGGTGGGGCTTCTGGGAAGTGCTTGGCTCCTGAGGGCTCTGACCTCACCAGTGGGTTAACGATCTGATGGCATTATTGAGAGGAAAACATTGTAAACTGTTGGAGGTGGGACCTAGCTGAAGCAGCAGGTCCTTGGCAGCATGCCCTTGGGGACAGTGTCTTGTTCCTGGTCCCTTCTTTTCCTTCTCTGTTCCTGGCTGCCATGAGTGGGGAGCTTCTGCCATGATGGTCAGCTCAGACAGAGTCATGGAGCTGCCAGCCTTGAACTGAATCCTCTGAAACTGTGGCCCAAATAAATCTTTCTTCCTCTTAAGTTGCTTCTGTCTGGTGTTTGGGCCACAATAACAGAGAGCTAACACACGTGTCCATGTCTGTGTCCACATCCAGAGCCATCCCTTTGCCCGTTCCAGCTGAGATTGACTGTCACCTCCAAACTCACAGTGCAGTGGGTGTGTGGGCTCATGGTGACCCTCTTCTGTGTCACGTGGACCCGTCAAGATGTTTGTATCTGGATCCATTGGACGTCCAATGAATAGGACTGGGAGGCAAAGGAAGGAGCAGGTGACCGTTTCATTCGCAAGAATTAAGGGTGTGTTAAGGATGTGCTTGTGGAGAGGTGTTGGTCAACACTCCCGTTGTTTGAAAACATGGATTTGCTAAATTCAAAGACAAGCTGGCCAAGAACTTCAGCTTGGAGCTCTCTGTGGCCACTGTCTCTTATCGTGAGCTTGGCTGACGAAGTCAGTCAGATGTGAGACATGGGGTAGGAATTCCTTAGGTTATTTCATGAGTATGACGGACCATTGTACCTTAAGAGAGTCAAATTTCTGATCAATGGGTTTATTAATAACTTCCATAAAAACAAATGAGTTTAATTGCTTCAACTTAGGAAGTGGTAATTTGAGGAAGTAAGATCTCACACATCTGTACTAATTTATTTATTCTCTATAAATTAAGATCAAAAAGCAACTAACCTGATAATCCCTTGGCAGACTAATAAATGAGAAACAGATTTTTTTAAATGGGAAATTGATATAATTAGAAAGCTATTAACTTTTTCCCCTACTCCAGCATCATGGAATAAGTGAGCCACAGCGGACCTATCCTTCAAAATAATTAAATTCCAAAGATGTTTCTGGTTTAAGAACTATCTGATTTTTCTAAGTTGTAGTATCGAACAGTGTGTATTTGGAGATCTCTGTGTGTGTGTGTGTGTGTTCTTTCCCCTCTGTGTTTGGGGAGCTCCAGCATTGTGCAGCCAGGTCCTGCTATGCGCTGAGCCCGGTGCTACTGCTGTGTGGGGTATCTGGTCTGACAACCGCAGTGGGGTAGCCAGTGGCCACCACCTTCAACAGTGGGGAAACTGAGGCACCCAGAGTTGAGGCTGACTATAGGCTCAGGGTGTGAAACCATGCTCTTAGATTCTTTAGTCTTCTGCTCTGATGGATAAAGACCTAATAAATGGTGAGCACACTGAAAGGGAGAATTGGGTTAAATCTCTGGCAGCACAAGCCAGGCCTGTTGAGAGAGATTCATCCTTGATTGAATCTCAGGTCACCCACTGAGAAAGCTGGCTTGAGCACCAACCGGGTTCTGGGTGGCTTCTTCTCAAAGCTCATTTTTGGAAAAGCTTCTTATGTGCCTTACCTTGCTCAGCTCAAAGAACAGCTCTGCGAGAGGACTGGTGGACCCGGCAGAGGAAGCCAGGTAGTATGCACTCCAAGCAGAAGGCTTATGTCTCCGTAAATATATAAATCCATTACAGTATTACTATGAGGTTCTGTTTAGATTCTTATTGTCTACAGCAGAAGACCCAGTGAGACTGAACCCACTGACTCTATCATGGCCAGAACAGCAATCCAAATATGTCCACAAACCGTTCCAGGTGATGCTGTCTTATTGTGATGGCATATGTCTCAGGTGATGGTGACAGGGAGCCAATGATAAGGTTTTAACAATAAAAAAAATACAGACAGAAATATGAAAGATAGGGAGAAAGAGAGGGAGGAAGGGAGGGAGGGAGAGAGAGAGGGAGGGAGGAAGGGAGGAAGGGAGGAAGGGAGGAAGGAAGGAAGAAGGAAGAAAGGAAGGAAGGAAGGAAGAAAGGAAAGAAGGAAGGAAGGAAGGAAGAAAGAAGGAAGGAAGGGAGGGAGGGAGGGAGGAAGGAAGGCCAATAATTACCCTGGTTGGGGACTAGGTGACTCAGGTGGCTGGAAAATGTTTGTAGGATTTTCACTCCATCTTTTTACCCAACTTCTTTTTCTTTTGGCTTCAACTGAGTCTCCTCGTGTGTTGGAAGATGGGACCTCCACCATTGGGGCATCTGGGGATTATGTTCCACCTACCCAGCAGTCCAGGAGAGAGACATACCAGACTAGTGAATATCCAGTGGATGTCCTTGATTTTGACAGATGGTGTGGGGGCTGTCTGCCTCCTCCTGAGCTGGCCTACAACAGGACCTGCAGGACAGTTGCTGACCATCCTGTGTCTCCGCTCTTTGGAGTTAGGAGCTGGTGTCATTCAGCATCCCTGCAGCTGGGCACACCAATCCCTACTTCCCACAGGATTTGGTGGTCCATGTTGCTCTACGAAACATTTTTCAACAGTAATCCATAGCAAAGATGGGGATGGCTCTGTAAGTCCCAGCATTAAGTACAATTTACTTCATCTTTCACTCACCATTTCTGTAAGCCACACATTCATTAAACATCCCAATTTGTGGGTTGGAGCTGAGGAGGCCCCATGGTGGAGTGAGACTCCTACAGAACGCATTGTATAAATGGATCCCAAGTGCAAATTTCTTAGTTTTTTCTCTCTTTTCTGAACACCAGGGTTCTTCATGATCTGTATCTTCAGAGCATCTTAAATTGTTACTAACATTAGGGGAACAAGAGAGAGCAGAGAGAAGTTGTAAACAAGGGAGATGTGCTAGGAGGGTGGGTCTTATTGGTGGTTTAGTTCCGTCTCTAGATGAACTGATTGTTCATAAGATAAAGAAATAAAATAGTTTGCCTCCTGTGACAACTGTCAAGTATATGTTTTCCTCTGAGATTTGCTTTTCCCTTTTTTTTTGTAGGTCTATCTCCCCGTGGTTGTGGCCGTGTCTGGAACTGCTGGTCCTCATGGCGAATACATGGAGGCAGGACAGGATCCTGGCCAGCTTGGGTGCCAATGCAGGGCAAGTCCCCCTCCATCCACCCCACTGGCTGTCACCCTTACTATTTTCACACAGGTCTGCTTGGACGGAGAAAGCCACAGCTGGTGATCCTTGGTTGGCTGAGCCATGTTGAAGACTTTGATTCTGTTTGTAAATAAAAATGAGGTTTGATTGACATGGAAATGTTTGAGGGTGACAGTCATTGTCACTTCTTCCCTCCCCTTCCTTGGTTCTTTTGAAACTGAGAAACTTTTTCAAATGGAGCCTCTCTCGGAGGCAAATGGACATCTTCTTTCCATATGGAGTAGACGTGGCTATTGTCATCCCTGGAGAAGGAACTGAGTGTGAAGCCCTCTCTATACAGGACTGAATGTGACATCTAGGGGTGGATTTGAGTCATTCACATGTATAACTGTTGTGAGATCTTTCCCCCAGACAAGTTGTGACTTCATCCGCTGGTTCGGGTATATTTTGATTTGAAGCTCCCCCATGCCCTCTCTGCCAACAGAGTTGCAATGGTCTCTGCATCTGCTGTTGCTTAGCTGAGCCATGGGGAGTTCTGTAGGCAGAGGACATCAAGTGAGCAGCATCTCTGAGGTCCAACATGGTCTTCTGGGGAAGGCAGCTGAGTGGCTGCGTTCACAGCTCTTCCCTTGAGTGGAGGGTGACCCTGTGGGCCTCCTCACCTTCTGCTGGGCAACTGAACACCTGCTTCCAGTAGTGTGCCAGGGGATCCACCCCCTAGACTCCTGGGCTGGTAAGCTCTAGGTCCTCCTGCATGCTCAGTGTGTTGCTGACACCTCTGGCCATTCTGTATTGTGGGAAACTCGGGGACTCTTGGAGAGGCCCTCCCATTCTCAGGTTGCGTATCTAGACATAGGTCAGTTCTCTACCTTCCGCGTGCTCTGCTGGTGAGCACTGGATATGGCAGCCAGCAGTGTCCACGGAAGGTGGTGATGCTGCTTGTGAGTCTCACAATTCCAAGCCCCCAGATTTCTACTGCCTGGAAGGACCAGCTGGTCTCAGGGGTCTTTGGAGTCTACCTCACCCATCCTCTTCATATTTATAGATGGTAAAACTGAGATCCAAATGATGGAAGTGGGTTGTTCAATCTTCCCAGACTCTTCATGGCAGGAAGACCCAAAGTTGAACCCCACTGCAGCCCAGCACCAGGGATTTAGGATGGCTGTTTCTTTCCTCATTCATCTCAACAAAGGATGGCAAATGGGCTTTTTCAGGCTGAGCACCTTAGGAAGGCAGGTTTGCATGATCCAGGTGAGCACCCCCCCACCCCAACCCTGGGTCATGCAGAGCTTTGTCGTCCTCACCCTGGGGAGTGTGAACCATAGCCCAGTTCATGTGATATCCCCCTGAATCTGTCCCCAAGCAGCCTAAATTCTTCTCACGCATCTCAATCATTGGAGCAGCTGTGGATGTTTTCATTTTGTGTTTAATAAAGTTTGTTGATTTACAAATGTTAAACGGAAAATTTGGTATCCAATTAATTTTGACAAAAGGATATAGTCACACAAATAACACCAAAATCAAAGTAACAAAGGTTTCCCATCCTTTAAAATATCCCCTGGTCCCTTTACAAACAGTTTCCCCGAACCTGTGACCTCGGACAAGCACCCCCCTTCTTTCCTTCCCAGTAGCATGGACTTGACTCGAGAGAGACACAGGTGAAGTCATTCAGCTTGAAGCCTTTCATCGCTGGCTTTTCCACTTAGCACAATGCCTTTTCCCCAACATTTTTATTAAGGTATAGTTAAAAGTACAATTTGGTAATATATATGCATGCATACATATATATATATATATATATATATATATATATATATATATATATTTCTATATATGTATCTCCGTATCTGTGAAACCACAGTCAATGTAGTGAACATATCTTCACGCCCCCCAAACTCCCCACATTCCTTTGTAAATCTGACCCTCACCCATCGGCCCATTTCTCACTATCCCAAACAGCCACAAATCTGCTTCCTGTCTGTAGATAAGTTTTCACTTTACAGAATTTTCAGTCAAGAAGTGAATCACCAAGCATAGACTACTTTCTTGCAGTACAACTTATCCACGTGGAGAACTGCCATTTAAAGAGCAAAAATTTTAATTTTAATAAAATCATTATCACCTAGATTTTGTTAAGTATTTTTAATACTGTATCTAAGACAGGATCTAAACTGTATCTAGACTGTATCTAATTCAGGATTACAAAGATTCTCATACATATTTTTTTCATGAAGTGTTATTGTTTGTGTTTTCACACTAGCGTTTCAGATTCATTTTGAGTTAGTATTTGTCTATGGTACAGAACATGGAGCAAAGCTCATTTTTCTGGATGTGAATATTAAGTCACCCTGTGCCTATTTGTGGGAAGGGATATCGTCCACTGACCTGCCATTGCAGCTGTTCACAGGCCAGCTGTGAAGGGCCAATAGTTTTAAATTATAGCCTAAGTCAAATATTGCAGAAAATATCCACTAATGACTTGAAGAAAACACTGGCATGATGGGTTTGTACCCCCCCAGAGCCCACCACCAACCAAAGGCCTCGACATAGTTTTCCCCGCTCCGTTCTCTCCACCAGCCATCCCATAGGGAGGTCTTGGTAGCAATGCTCCTAAAACAGAAGCAAAGGTGGAAGTCCAAGTCTGGAAAAGATCTAGAAATAATATAAGTGACTCGTGTCCAGAGTGCCTGAGAAACTCTCCCAAGTTCAACTAAATATGAAGAAATTATGTGAAGAGACATTTCACTGAAGGAGATAAACAGATGGCAAATAAGCACAGAGCCAAGACGCTCAGCACCGTGAGTTCTGGGAAATGTGGGCCAGAGCCAAGTGTGAGGCTCCGAGCGCTCTCAGAAGGCCTGATACTTGAGACAGGCTTCCCCAGCGCTGGCCATTGTGCAGGCACTGCCCACCCTACACTGCTGGTGGGAAGAGGAGGTGGCACCACACTTTGGGCCAGTGTATGGCAGGGTGCAAGGCAGCTTCTTCCCTGATGTGACAAAAAGACCTGACAAGAACAACATACGGGAAGAAAAGTTCACTTTGGCTCATTGTTTCAGAGGTCAGTCCGTGGTTGGCCAACTCCATTTCCCTGGGCCGGGGTGAAGCAGAACATCAGAGCAGAGGCGCCCAGAGGAAGGACGCTCAGGCATGAGACCAGGAGACAGAGCCCCATTCATCAGGAACACCCCATCAGCCACCCCCTCCAGTCCCACCCTACCCGCCCACACTCATCACCCCGAGAATGCACGTCAGCGGGTGATCCACTCATTAGGCTACAGCGCTTACAATCCAGTCTGGCACTTCTGAACATTCTCACATTGTCTCACATGTGATCTTTTGGGGACACCTCTCTGCTAAACCATAAGGAGTAGATTGTTAGAGCCAAACATAATGGCACCCAGTAGCATCAGGACATGCTTCTTCTTACAAAGATCTGTGGGAGAAAATTTAAAGCTAAGTAACTATTTTAAGGAACTTCAATTGAAAGAATAAAGGAACCAAAGAACAGGAATGTGTCCACAAAGAAAAGAAACAGGCACAGAGGGAGGAGTGCTTGAGGGAACGCAGCAGGTGTGAAGAGGAATCTGAATGCACCAAGAGGAAGTTACTGTCTCCTGGGCTTGCTCAGTAGCTCAGAGAACCAAGGGGCCCTGAGAACCAATCTGCCTCCTAACCTGACTGGAGGCGGTCTCTGGCCCATAGGTCTCACCTCTGTGTGTAACTCTTGTGGGAGAATCTGTCACAAAGCCCTGTGTTAATATTGCAATCCATCCAGGCACAGACTGTGACCCAGGTCTAGCAACAGAGTTTCAAGCGCCTTGACCCATCCTTCTAGCCCCTCCAGGGTCCTCAGAAGGCCACAATTCCATCCAAAGGTAGGAGACAGGGTAAAAGTCACTCTTATTGCACCAGACTGCAGATGCATGAGGTTCCCTGTCTGCAAGGTGTGGAATGATATTCAGAGGGCACCATAAGATGCTCACGGAGTTTTAAGAAGCAGCCAGGGATCAAGACAATGCAACTGTCATTCATTTCAACAGTCCAGTAAGCATGACATAGAAAACCACCCTGTTCCCAGTTCTCTGGTGGAAGGAGGAGGAGGTGCAGAGACCACAGACGCCAGGAGGCTGCTTTCCTTTAAAGCATCATCACTCCTCCGAGAGTCACAGTCACCCTCCTGCAACCTCCTCGTGCTGGGAAGAGTTGGCCTGGCTCACTGTCCCTCCAAGGTCTGCTTTTAAACTTTTCCTTTAGTTCAACGGTTTCCCTGGGAAAGAACCTTGCTGTTTAGGAGCCTAAAAGTGCTCTACTTCAGATATTTGCTTTATCTGAAATGGCCTTGTTGGGGGAAGTCTCTTTCTAGACTTTGATGAGGGGCGTTCAGGCTGTAGTGAGAACCAGACACTGAGTCAGAAAGAGCAGTTTCCACTTTGGCCCCAGCAATTCCTCCCCTTGGGCTCTGGGGCCAGACGTGGGGCCTCATTTCTACCACTGGGTCTTCACCTATGGATCTGTGTGTTACAGTAGCTTCTGTGGTTGAGACTGGGGGCTCTCCTCCTCAAGATCCCAGCTCCCACCTAGGTCAGAGAGGAAACCACACTCAGACCCACAATCTGCATCCCACACAGTAGGTTGTGTTTAAGTTTTACCAAACGCCTCCAGAGCTGTTCGATCTTAACAAAAATAATTTATGTTTTTCCAAAGTTAAGTAAAAATCAAATTCAGAAAGAACTATAATTAGCCTCCACCAAAATGAAATGTTTTACTAAGAAAGAAAAGGGGGAATGAGAGGTGATCTCCCCCAGCTGAGGAACCGGGTCCTTGTCTCTCTCCTGAGGCAGGGGAGGGTTAAAGAAGACAGACATCTATCCCATAAGTCAGGATAATTTCACCACTCTGCAGCTGGAAGGCTCTGCTTTTTTTGTCTGATAAACTTTAAAAATTAAGTTATGATTGCTTTTGAGCTTGAGACACTTTATAATTCACACAGCCACCTCTAAGTGAAAGTGAAACATATAGTATTCTAAAAAGAGGGATATGGGCTTGAATTTGATTTAACAAACAGTGGGAGGTAAAGTGTTCATGCCATTAAGACATAAATTATCATTTTCATGGAGAAGATGAGAGCTTCATTCTGACAGAGCTGACATTAAATCAAAATTACAGCAATGTTCCCCGAGTCTGGATTTAAGTACCCAGGCGTCCTCTCCTCTTGCTCCCTCCACCCTCCACATACGGCATGTTTCCATCAACCCACAAATAAAAATTCGCGTGGCGAGGGAGATGGGTTTATGATGTTGCACACAAATTTTTTCTCCCTATTTTGACCAAGTCTCAACACGACATTTAAAATCAGAGTAAGTTTGCAGACTTGGTTCTATGGAGTCACCTGCCTGAGAAAACCATGCTGCACAGAGTCCTGGAGGGAGACGTCCTAGCCTGCTGCCAGCCTTCTGTATGAAGCCTTTTCCTCACTATTTTAAAAAGCTATTTCTTTCGTACTTTCACATGACACATTGTTTTTTCTCATTTTTGGACACCTCTGGTTTTCATGATCTCTCCCCACATATTGACTTAAACCTCAGCATTCGGACCGGACTACCAGGTTACGTTAGCATCTGACGTCAACATGCCAACCCCAAACCAGCACTGCGTGTTATGACAACCTGTGTCCCCACAGGGCACAGAGGTGACATAAGGAAGCTCCCTGCTGCAGAGCGGAGCTGTCCAACAAAGAGCCTCCTGGCTGGCCAGACCTTCCTCTGTGTTGTTTTTCTTGGCAGCCGTGTGGGGCTGTCCAGCAAGGGAAATGTGGCTGGAGCCACCAGGGAGCTGGATTTTTATTTTACTTTATTTCATAATTTCAATTTCAGTGTGTACAAGTCACTTGTGGGTGCTAGTTGGACAGCAGGGCTCTGGAGTCATTTACATCTACTCACTCGCCGGGTGCAGAAGGAAAAAAAAATGAAAAATTCTTACCATCCCAAGAAAGGCATACATAGCACACCTCCATGTCTCTTCTGGGAATGCCCACCATGGGGTGGAAACATGTTACCCTGGGTGACGTTACCTAGTTACTCTCTGTAATGGCACAAATGACAATGGCCACATTGTGGTGCGAACTTTGAGCTCATTCCTCAATATTCCCTTTTTTTCTAATGGAAGAGTAGTTTTTTCTCTTTTTTGGGGAGCTACCAGGGGTTGAACTCAGGGGCACTGGACCACTGAGCTACACCCCCATCCTTATTTTGTATTTTATTTAGAGACAGAACATCACTGAGTTGCCTAGTGTATCACTTTTGCTGAGGCTGGCTTTGAAATCGCGATCCTCCTGTCTCAGTGTCCCAAGCCATTGGGTTACAGGAGTGTGCCACTGTGCCTTGCTGACCTTTCTTTCTAAATCAGACTTTCCTATATGCATATACTGTAGGTGTCCACCCATTGTCCGTCCACCTATCTAAGCCTGGTGGTTTGGTTGCAGAACTGTGGTAGAGGGAGGTGTTGATTCCCTTGTCCTCTGACTCATCTGCTCCTCCGTGAAAAGCCAGGTGTACATCCAAGCCCCTTGACTCCAGGGACACCTCTGCTCCTTGCTTTGCCAACAGAACAGAAACGGGTGTTGCTTTGCCTGCGTGGAGCCCAGGATGGGAAGCCCTGCATGTTCTGAACTGCCATCCACTCTCTTAGAGGCACAATGGACCACTTCTGTGATGGCCCATTAGGAGCCTAAGAGACGCACTGAGCAGAATGGCCCCAGGGTCCTCCCAGCCCAAGGCAGCTCAGCTTCATCAGCATCTGCCCCCAAGGCACATGACCACAGTGGTTTTTGTCACTGATAGTCTTAAGCAGTCCAAATTAGGCAACACCCAAACAAATAACAAAATAGTAATCCTAAATGCGACCTTGTCAACATGTGGGATCTAATGGTCTCACTTATCCGTCAGAACACAGAGCTCACAGGATGAATTAACAACTTTGCATCTTCTGTAAGAAACCACTTTAAAATAAGGACAAACTCCATGACTCCAACTCTGTGTTGTCCTGAAGAAGCCAGAGAGACAGGGACATCGAAAAGACCTGTGGGATTGATGGAGGTGCAGGGAGGAGTGAGGAGATGCAGGATTTTGAGGCGGTGGGACCCTGTGAGTGATGCCACCTGTCCTCATGCATTTGGCAAGACTGGCAAAGCACTTAGTGCTGAGAAGCCCCCTGTAAACCCTGGAGACTGTGAGGGCTGCATCTTAGCAGGCTCCCTGGATACCCAAAGTGCCACAGGTGCCATCTCTGCTGTGGGGTTGCACTGCATCTGGAGGTTGGTGAGCAGGGCACAGTGGCAATGCGGTTCCTTCCACGCAGCTCTTCTGTGAGCCACAAGGTGTCCCGAGAGGTCCTGTGTGAGAAGATGCAAGAGGGTTCAGAGGTGGAGGAATGGGTTAGAGATTCATTAGTCCCTGCAGGGATTAGCTGGGCACCACTGTAGGCAGGTGGGGTGTGGCTGGAGGAGGTGGTCATTTGGGACATGGCTTTGGGGTTTATATTTTGTCCATGGTGAGGGGAGCTCAATACTCCTTCTCTCTCTCTCTCTCTCTCTCTCTCTCTCTCTCTCTCTCTCTCTCTCTCTCTCTCTCTCTCTCTCTCACCTGGTGCCATGTCCTGAGCTGCCCTCCTTCTCCACACTCTTCCACCATGATGTTCTGCCTTATTAAGGCCCAGAGCAATGGAGCTGGCCCTCTACGGACTGAGACCTCTGAAACCATGAGCCCCAGATAGATTGTTTCTGCTCTAATTGTTCTCATTAGGTCTTTTGTTACAGCAACGAAAAAGCTGACTAAAACATACTCTACAAAATAAAGTCTGTGTTAAAATGAGCAAACAGCTGATGTAACTGAACCCAGGGGCTACAGTGTCTGTGTCTGGGCCAGCCTCTCACTCTCCACTCTGCCTGCCCCTGGCTGGGCTTTCCTCCCAGGTAGACTCTCTTCTCATACAAACTCTGGCCCTTCCAGGGCCCCACCCCTAAAGCTCTAAATCCCAGGAGAGAGAGGTATACTGTTTTTGTATCAGGGGTTGAACCTGGGGGTGCTTTCTCACTGAGCCACATCCCCATCCTTTTTATTTTATTTTATTTTTTTACTTTAAGACAAGGTCTTGCTAAGTTGCTTAATGCCTGGCTAAGTGGCTGAGGCTGGCTTTGAACTTGGGATCTTCATACACAAGCCTGCTGAGCCACTGGAATTATAGGCGTGGGCCACTGAGCCTGGCTGAGAGTTGTACTTGTAACCTGTGGTTCTTAAAGGAGATATTCTACCCCTGAGTGTCTCCTGGGCATGTCTGTCCAGGTGGGTGAAATGCTCCAAAGAGACCCTGGGCCCCTGCTGTCCCTGAGTGTGCACAGAGGGCGGCGTTGGCTTAGGAGTTAGCTCATGTGGCCATCCTAACTGCTGTGCCTGGCCAGTTTATAAATGGACAGGCTTCTAGCATAGGGCAGATTTGTGCAAAGTACCTGACTCCAGGCTGGGAAATCTCTCTCCAGGTGCCCAGGGACTGCTTGCTGAATGTGAATGAGCTAATCAGAGTATCTTCAAGCTCTCTGAATACCTCACAGATGGGAGCACTTACATGAGTAAGGACTGACATGTGGCGGGAGACCTCCTCGATGCCACCCATTGGAGACTGTTCTTATGATAGCAAATGTAGTCTGCGGGTCTGGCCTGAAATTTCTACAATATTCTCCAGATGAGATCTTAGAAAGAAAGACCAGAGGCTTCAGCTACAAGTCTTTTTCAGGTTCGCTTTAGCAGGCCTTTTGACTTCTCCAGAATCGGTGCATCTCACAGAGCCCTGGGGCAGGGAAGGGACTTCCACCACAGTGGAGGAAAGTGCCCTGGTTGGAGGCTGGGAAAAATAATTAGAAGGACAATCAATACAAATTTAATTTAAATGAGGCTATTAAGATTTGAATCTTGACATTCTGCTCTTTAGCATTATTAGTTATGTGTGTTCCCAGCCATTTCACTAACAACAAAATGCAGACAGACCAACAGTGTCATTTAGAAGATCCATTTACCCTGTGCACAATGTGCGCCAGCCTCCCTTGCTAATCAGTTGCTAAGCATAATAGCCGTCCTTGGCTGGTGGTGTTTAATTACATTTTGAATGTGATTCTCAGCGTGTATTAGGGATAAGTGGCATGACTTTCCAACAGAGAGACGCATGAGGCTAGGCCATCTTTATGCTATGCCTTCTTATCCCATGATTTAGAAGGCAGCCTGTCTGTTCCCAGGTGAAGGAGGGCCGTGGCTACCGCTCAGGATTCAGCTGAGTTCAGATGGATGCCAGTGTCTCAGGGGTGATTTCCTCAGGAGAGAGGTCCCAGGCAGTCCCTTGCCACTGCTGCCAGGGGCCAGTAGACTCTGAGGTCCAGTCCTGGTTCTGTGCGTCCTTCTTGCTGAGAAGACATTTCAGCAACATGGGCCTGCTGGCCAAGGTCCTGGGAAGGTGAATTGTCCCTGGCTTGGAGCTCTGCAAAATGTGTTGTTAATTTCTAGAGACAAGAACACGTACCTCTCCACCCACAGGCTATTTGGGGTTGTGATTCCTTGTGGTTGCATGAGCGAAGGCAAATAAACACATTAAGCCTGGAGTTAGGTCACTGGGCCCCTCCATCTGTCTGTGTCCATCCATCCACATGAGGATCAGGGATCAATCATGAGAATATGGGTTGCCACCAAGACTGCTGGTCACAGAGACTTGGATTGTGTTTCACTCAATCTAAAACATTCTGTTTAAGGACCATGGCAGAGTCATAAAGCAAACCCGATGGGGAAGCCTACACATCACTCTCTCTTGACTTCTGCTTTCTAACAAGTTAAGCCATAAAGTGCATTTTGATTTTAATACAGGCTAATGGTGAGTCAGATGGGGTTAAATTTCTGCAGACTTCTCTCTGGAAAATGCTCCCCAGTGGACCTCAGAAGCTCTGCAGCACCTCATGAACCCAGCATGGATGCAGTCACACCAGCTCAGCTAGCAGAAGAAACATCAAATTCCATTCGGAACCCATCTGTTGTCTCCATCCTTTAGGCACCAACTCCCACGCAAACCTCAACATTACTGGGAACCTCCATCATGCTGTGTCCTGAACATGGTAAACTCACTTCCCCTCAAGAAAAACAGCTACTCAGGCATTGAGTAACTTCCCTTCCCTATCCTGAGCAGCCTTTCCCAACTCTCCAAACCGAGCAAGTCTTGGGAATGATGGGAAGCAACTTTCTTATTATTTGCTACCATGTCATATAAGCATCTCAGCTTGTAATTGCTCAGAAGAAATCAACTTTTCCTAACCAAACTCCTGCAGGTGCGGGCATGGGCAGAGCCTCACACTGTGATTCAGGACTTCCTGATTGTGCAGCATCAGCCAGCAGTGGGGAAGTTAGAAACTACATCCACACAAATACACGTGCAGCTAGAGCAAGTTACCTTAGACTAATTGTCCTGCAATGATAGTTTCAACTGGGAGCGTCCTGTCTCCAAGGGGACATGGAGCAGTGTCACCCTGGGATGTTACCGGTATATAGCAGGGAAGCCAGAAAAGGTGCTTCAACATCAAATATGCATCCATCAGCACTTGACAAAAAGAAGAACAAGCTGATCTAAAATGTCAGTGCCCAGACTGACAGCCCTGGTCCTATAGAAGGAGTTGGAGGCTTTTGTAATTAACATGATGAACCAACCAGGCGATAGGACCAAATTATTGGGTTCCCATTAGTGGGAGATGGAGAATTTAATTTCTGCAGCAGAAGAGTGCCTCACTCCGAGATATTTACACACTTCAGTTTTATGAGAGTCCACAAATCCCCTCCATTGAACTGTTGCCCTGATGAAAAGTGTTGGAGAGACCTTGAGTTAATCGAACATTATAAAAATTCTGATTTGGTTTTTGACCTAAATGGCATACAGCATACCCTTCTACTCGGGAGCTAATTGTTGGTCCCACACTGGATTCTTCAGCTTCTGGGGCTGGAGTTGTGTCTGTGTATCTGTGCAACCCAGTGCCCTTGCATTTGGACGATGCTGGGAATATATACCATTAACCTCGGTTTCTGTTGCTTTCGTTGTATCCTCTCAGACACACCCAGGCACATGTGTAAGTGTGTGTGTGTGTGTGTGTGTGTGTGTGTGTGTGTGTGTGTGGTATGTAATTTTGGACTAGCTTTAACTTCTTTCTTGTACTGGCATTTAAATAATCACTGGTGATTATGAGAGTCCCCAGATCACTGGGAGCTGTGATTTTGCTTGGAGAGAGATGGTAATCCCTGTCACTATCCACACTCCTTGGGGAAGGTCACCTTGACTGTCCCTGTCAGTACTGAGTCAGTTGTAACAAGAGCTCCTTTAGAAATCTCAGCATTTCTCTGCCTGCCTTGCTGAGGGACATTACCCTGAGCCATTTTCCCTCAGCCGTAATGATCTTTCCCTTGTTACCTGAATGGATTGCTCCCATTTTGAAATTAACAAATATTTATTAAGCTCTGGTTCCCTCACAAAGCACTGGGGGATTAAGCAATAAACTAGATGTGGTTTTCATATCCAAGAAGTGGACCACACAGTCTCCAAAGACTTGGTTCTCACCACGGTTCAGACCTCGGGATGGGGGAAGCTGATGCAAGGGCAGGGACGAGAGCTGCACACCCTGAGGTGCTTACCCAGTGCCCCAGAAGACACGTGGGGACTGCCCACGTGCAGAGCCCAACCTACACTCAAGGGTCCAGGGTGGCCTGGATTTGCTAATTTCCTCTGAGGCAAAGGAAGGTCTGCCTCTGTTGTGGAGGAAGTGGGATTTGATAGGGATGTACTTGGCTGCCAAGATGCTAAAATTTAAACAGCAAAATATTGGAAGGCAGTTTATGGGCAATGAGAGCAAGAGAGAGGAGTGTGAAGTTGGGGTTTGTAGGATAGAACCCGAAATATGTCTCCTGGAAGATGAAAGTACCTAAGTGATTT
Organism: Ictidomys tridecemlineatus; assembly: GCF_052094955.1. Taxonomy (NCBI): domain Eukaryota; kingdom Metazoa; phylum Chordata; class Mammalia; order Rodentia; family Sciuridae; genus Ictidomys; species Ictidomys tridecemlineatus. The sequence continues at coordinate 207,681,299 of NC_135477.1, forward strand.
TAGTCTGCTGCAGACTTACAGTGGTGCTATCTGTCCATCCTTCCATCCATCCATCTGTCCACCTGTCTAACCATCCATCCATCATTCTCTCCCTCCACATTTCCATCTATCCATCCACCCATCAGCCCATCCTTCCATGGCATATTTGCAGAATGCCTACCACGTGCCAATCACTACTAGAACAGCAGCTCTGAACATGGACAATGTCCCTGCCCTCGTGAAACTGTCCCCACAGCGGGGAGGCACACGCTAAAATGGGTGGAATACCTAGCATGTTAGGTGTTCGGTTCTCTGGTGAAAAACAAGGCACGGTGGAATACAGTGAGACCAGGCTGGGTGGAGGGGTCTTAGTAGAGCCATCAGCAAGTCCTGACCCAGGAAGGGGGGTTGGCCAGGAGACCTGGAGGAGGGAAGCCAGTTCATGGGCACAAGTGAGCTTGGGCCAAGGCCTGGCACAGAAACCAGTGGGTGCTGGTAGCGGGGAACACAGTAAGGAGGCCAGAGTGGCTGGGGCATTGTGAACAGAGGAAGGCCCACAGCGAACTGCAGAGGGGCCTGGGCAGTGCAGGCAAGGGGCTCAGGGTGTCAAAGCTGGACAGGCAGGAGGGGCCTCAACTCAGCTGGGCCAGGTGTGAGTGGGTGGAGGGTCCTGGGTTGAGGAGCAGCAGACAGACGGTCACAGGGTCACTAGGCTCTGCACAGGGAGAAGGGGGTGGTGGAGGCAAAGGCAGAAGCAGGAGACCTTTTGGAAAGATGTGTCAATAACCCAGGTGGACAGTGACAGTGCTTGGGCCAGAGAAGAAGGTGGACAGATGAGTGTCCCCAGGCTCTTCCTAGAAGCAGGCAGTTGATGTCTGGGTCACAGCCTGTAAGAATCATACCCAGGTCTTCTCAGATCCCTGTGGCCATTAGAACCTGTGCCACTCCAGTCTACGTAAGGCTAGGAACACTCTAGAACACACTGCTGACTTGATTGCCATCCAGGAAGCAGGCAAGGCTGGGTGCTCATTTGCTCTACTGTGCTTCTTGGTTTACCTTGGAAACTAACTGGCTCTGAAGCTATTTTCAGGCACTGATTACGGGAGATGAAGGTTGACATGTGACAATGTTGTTTTGTGAGTTTTTTTTTTATAATCAATTCTTTCATCTCCCTCTAAACCCCACACACTGCCCTGTTTCTTTCTGAAGGAAAAAAAAGTCTGTTCTCAAAGGAAGATGTCACATGTCCTACGCTCACATAGGGCTTCCAAGGCACCTCTTTCTTATAAATCAAGAATCAGGAGATCAGTAGTTGAGCCACATATTTTTTTGTCTTTAAACAGAGTTGCTCATTCAGAACAGGGCAGCACACATCATCCTCTGGAATATCCCTGTTCTCCATCAATGCACTAGTGGCATCTTTTGGAATATCTCTATTTTCAAATCTTAAAATTAGTGGATTGTGATCACACACACAGTGGGTGGGACCACTCTGCCACATCTGCACATGCACAGACCATAGTTTTCCAATCTCATTCCCCCACACCTTCCCTTCCTGCCCCCCGCTCTTGCCTCCAACTGATCTGCTTGCTCTACTCTGTTGATTTCCTATTACTATTATTATTACTACTACTACTATTATTATTATTATTGCATTATAATAAATAAACATGCAGGTGTGCTCATTGCGGCTGACTTGCAGGTGGACATGGCATAATTTGGCAGATTCCATTCCCTGCTGCTTCCCCATGGCCCTCCTCCTTTCCTCCCTCTCAGTCCCCTGCTCCACTCTATTTCCCTCCTATTTTTCATGAGCTCTCCCTTTTGTGTTCCGTTCTCTCTCTCAAACTTTCACAGATGAGAGAAAACACTCGACCTTTGACTTTCTGAGTCTGGTTTATTTCACTTACCAGGTTGTTCTTCTGTCCCATCCATTTAGCTACAAATGATGGGACTCTGCTGCTCCAGAGAGCCAACTCCATCGTTACATGGCCCACAATTTCTTTACCCCCTCATCTGCTGATGGGGACCTACTTGGACTGGCTCCATAAGTGAGCAATTGTGAATTGTGCTGGGATATCTTTTAAAAAATCTTGCAGATTTACCCATGTCCTGAATTAAAAGCACAGCACAGAGAACAGCAGCTGGAGATTCGGCTAGTCCCTCTGTCCCCAGACTGCCCTTCTGTATTTGGGGGCCAGCACTGTCGGGGGCAGAGTTGAGAAGAGAATGCTGGGAATAGGAACCAGGAGGAAACTGCTGTCCCCCAACCCCCATGTGGAGAGGAGCAGGAGAGAAGCTGGCGCCCTCTCCTGGCACCCACCATCCTCAGGGCATTTTCCCTTGATCTCACACTTAACACCTCATGATGCAAGATGGCGGTCAGCAGTCCAGGTACCATGATTGCACTCAGGTGTGGCCGGCAACCGGAAGGGAAGAGGTGGTGGTGGTCCTCAGCATGTGTCCCTCACTCAGGTGACAGAGGACCTCCTGGGGGCTGCCAGGGAGTGGCCCTGGCATCTCATTGGCCAGCACTGGGTGACACCATGGTAATCTGCCAGGCACTTTGCTCTCATCTGTTGTCCCTGCTCCCAGGAGGCTGCGAGGTGAGCTCTTGGAGAAGAAAGAGAGGGAGAGAATGGCAGCAGAGGGTCAGCCAGCTCTGCCTAAAATTGTTTACTCTCCTCTTTCAGAGCTGACAGCATCTCCTGAATTCGCACATTATGGCTTCCCATGGGGACGCTGGGGCACAGGGAGCTTCAGAGCTTGGCCAGGCCCATGCAGCCCGGGTGTGGTCAAGCTGACTGGAAACATGGCTTTGTTGACCTCAGGAGCCCAGACACCCCACTCTGCTGCCAGAGCAGGGGACCTCTGGCCTTGTTGGATGCCGACCACAGCACTGGGAGAAGGTGGCAATTCCCGTCCTGGGAACACGTGCACCATCGTGGAGCTGAAGGGTGGGCGTGAGGAGATCCACAGCCAGCAGCCATGGGTGGCCGTGGGTCGGGGCCAGCCCCAGCTGTCCACACGGCACTGGGCTCACTGAGCGGAAGCAGTGGGACAGTCAGTCCACAGAGGGAGAGTGGCTGGGCCACTGCCAGGGAGCAGGGCAGCGGGGAGTGAGGACCCCAGGTACGGGGTTTCCTTTGGGGCAATGAAACTCTTCTGGAACTAGATGGTTGGGTGTCCTCCATGATACCACATTACCCCTGTAAACGGTTAAGAGGGTGAATTTTGTGTTATGTGTATTTTAGCGCAATTAGAAAAATAAATAAGACAAAAGAGGAAAGCCCTCAAGTACTCACCGGTCAGTCCTTGAGTGGTTCTTCCTTCATGTCCAGGTGTGGCATCTATTTAGTGTCCACGAGTACCAGTCCCTGCTCTGAGGTAAATGGAGAGTGATAAATTGATATAATGGCGACAGGAGGGGTGAAATAATCAGTACTTCTGTAACCCACGGGGCCTGGTTTTTTTTGTTCTGTGGATCACTATAACTAGCTGTGAGCCCTGAAATCCTGTGCAGCTAATCCAGGGTAAAAACGTGTTTTCCTCTGGAGCCTATAAACCCCTGCAGGCGTCTTTCTGTGACTCTGCCCACTGTTGGCAAGTTATCAGATGCTGTCCTCATATCTAACTCCTCCTCCTCCTCCTTCCCTCTCTACTTGACTTTTCTTCAATTATGCGAGGTTACCCAGGACACAGAACCATGGGACCTTCCAAGTAGCCAAACCTCTTTATGTAGGCTCTAGGGAAATCTGCCAATCAACCTAAACCTAGGTGCTGTTTGTACCCTGATGTTATAGCTTGTGAATCTGAGGTACAGAGAGGATGGGCAGTGTGCCCAAAGTTATGCCTGAAATTCCATGTGGGGACCTAAGTCCGGGCCAAAGAGTCCACATCAGTTCTCTCAGCCTGAACAGCATCTCTGAGCATGAGTGCCGTGGCAGTCTGGGGAGGCCTGTAGAAACTTCTCTGAGTAAAGTAAAATTATAGCCTTGCTAAAATTATAGTCTTGCCAAGAAAACCAATTATAATGACATCAGAATATTCCGTAAAAGCAGCCTGTGGTACAGTAGTGCATGCAGCTTTAAAGGGCAAGACTCAGCACAGATCTGGTGCCCCCACCACTGCCCCACGCTTGGGACCTCTGGTGCCTGCAAATGGCTTTCCAGGGTGTCTGCATCACCAGGAATGGGCATGGGGACTATTATTACTCTGTGTATGTGTGTGTGTGTGTGTGTGTGTGTGTGTGTGTGTGTGTGTGTGTGTGTGCTTGTCTCTATTCATTACTAAAGAACAATGCTAAATCACAGTTAGAGGTTAGTAAAATCAAGATACAAATGTTCTCACTGGGCATGGTGGCACATGCCTGTTATCCCAGTGGCTCAGGAGGCTGAGGCAAGAAGATTCAGAGTTTAAAGCCAGCCTCAGCAACAGCAAGGTCCTAAGCAACTCAGTGAGACTCTGTCTCTAAATAAAATACAAAATAGGGCTTGAGATGTGGTTCAGTGGTTGAGTACCTCTGAACTAAATCTCAGGTACCAAAAAAAAAAAAATACAAATGTTCTTCCTGACCAGGTTCACAGAATTCTCAGACTCCATGATGCTCACCTTCTGCAGACCCAGGGTAGGAGCATCTGGATGCTCTGTACCTGGGGCTCCAGGGTTTTAATTAAGGATAAAATGGATCAAATTCACCTCAAAACACAGCTGAAGTTCACACTTAGCTCAGACCTATGGCATCCCCTTCAGTAATTGTTCCCTGGTTACCAACTCTTTCCAAGCTTCAGGGTCTACAGTGACAGGGCTGGAACCACCCGCATTTATACTCTCATAGGACCAAGGTCCAGAGGCAGACAGAGGCCTGAGGGAGTGGAGGCCTGAGAGAGTGGAGGCCTGAGGGAGTGGAGGCCAGAGGGAGAGGGAGGCCTGAGGGAGGGAAGGCCTGAGGGAGTGGAGGCCTGAGGGAGTGGAGGCCTGAGGGAGTGGAGGCAGGTGCAGACTGTTTTAATATAATGCAGGGAGAGCAGTGCTTGAGCTCTGCAGGACCAGGCCAGGCCAGCTCTGTGGTCCCCAGGAGGCTGCAGTGGTCTCTGGCTTCCCCCCTGGACAGCCTACAGCATACTCTCTGAGGAACAGAAGGGGTGCTCTTCTTCAAACACACATCAGATGGTGTCCTCGCCTGCTTGAACTTTCTAGTGGCTTTCTTTATCTCTTCGAAGTTTCCCTCCTCTTAATAATGGCCAAGAAGTTACCTGAGGGTTCACCCCCATTCCTCCCCATCCCTCTTCCCACCTCCTCCACCCCCTGCCTCTGCCTCCAAGCTTTCCCCGCCCTAGGACCATTGCACCCCCTTGACAGTCCACCCTGGGTCCCCATCCTTGGGAAGTAAACTCAGACTGTCTGCCCAGCATGAACTTAAGGACAGTGCTGGCTCACGTGGCATTACCACAGTGTTCGGGGGGTCAAAGAGATGTTACTTAACATCTCTGTGCCTCAGTTTCCCCATTTATAAAATTGAGTCAATAAGTCACCTTTTCAGGATTGCAGTGAATGGAAAATGTGTATAAGTCAGCTCTCCAGGTCTCTACTCAGCATTAGACTCCCAAAAAACATCAGTGACCATCATGGTGAGGGGGTTTAGAGTGTAACACTTATAGGACAAAACACAGGGCAGTGCACAGAGACAGCCTCACACACCTGGTGCTTGCAGAGCACAGGTGGACATTGAAAGGGAGATCTCCCGTGTTTGGATTCTGGGTGAGGTTTCCTGCACACAGCACAGATTGCTGAGGGTCAAGCTTCTTTTTTTCTGCTATCCAGCTGGTGGAGGAGAGGGAGCACATGAACCCAGCAAGGAGCTCAGCACAAGATTCAGGAGCGAGACCCAGGTGTGTAGACCAGTGGACAGGGTCAGGTGGAAGGGAACTCGGGACAACTGCAGAACCCATCCTGCATGGTGGATGCAGGCTCCAGCCCTGGCTCCAGCTCTGTTTCCCTGTGGGACTGAGCATCTGAATGGCCAGAACCCCCAATTATTTCAAAACAACCTCAGATCTATTGGGTATGTTTTGTGATATTTTAGAAATCCATTCATGTGGATCCAACCAAGCGTCAGTAACAATGTGGATAAAGGGAAGCAAGCCTGGCATGGAGAGGAAATCATACCTCGTCCCATTACATGAGGGACCTGGAAGAGTCAACCTCATAGAAATAGAAGGGAAAGGTGGCCGCCAGTAGCTGCGGGCAGGTGTGATGGAGGAATGGTGCTACAGAGGCTCAGTCCCACAAGGAGGAGGGAATCTGGAGTCGCCCAGTGGCTGTGGTGGACAACATGCAGTATACAATGGAGATGCCTGGAGACTGGGTTATTCTGCCTGGAGACTGGGCATCTGTCTCACATGTACACTCCATGCTGTTTGCACATTGAAAAAAAAAAACTGCCTGATGGTGCATTTTTCGAAAAGTCTTCTGTAGCTAAGCACCACTGGGCTTCACTAGAAAAAGTGGTAAGAGGGTCCAGCATATATCCTTATCACAATAGATACAGAAGTCTGGCAGGAAAGGGATTTTGGGGGCAGTGGGTATGCCCCGGACATTGCTGTGCTGGTAGTTCTGTAACCAGTGAAGCCAAACTACAGGTTCCAGCAAGAAACAATGGGAGATTGGAAGAAATAAAGAGTCAACACACGCAGGTCTTGAAGACAAAACAGCTGGGGTACAGTGGAGCACTGCTCTCTAGTGGAGAAGCAGGTCTGAAGAATTACACCAGCAATCTTTATTATATGTGTCCCTCAATCAGATTAAAGATTGTGCAAGCATTATTCTTTGTATTCATGACAGTTACAGAGTTAGCCACAGTATGCAGCTATTTTCCCAGTTACATCCTAGAGTTGCACTGTGCAGTGTTAGGAGCCTTGTGCAGCTCAAGAAAGTCCATTGTTTAAAGTTACTAATTCACAGGTAGATTCAGGAGCAGCAGAGCTGGTCAACATTATGGCTATCTTAGCAAGGAAGTTCCTTCAGTCCCAGGAGCTGCCCTGCCTGAGAATAAATAAGGTCAAGGCTGATAAGACTCTATCATGGAGGTCATCTCCATAGCAACTTGGCATCCTGTGCCTTTGCACAGAAACTTTCCTAGCACCAAGCATGCCACAGCCATAAAGTCATCAGGGACCCCAATCTCAGACTCTTGTCTCCCAGTCACTGTCACGGATCTCCACACTGTAGCAGTAGTTTTATGGGTGTGCACCTTATTTCCATAGCCACCAATGTGTGCATTCTATATTACAGTTTTTATATGGCAATCATATGTCAGTGACATGGTCTCAAAAATAACATAAAACTAGTTCAAAGGAGCAAGAAAACAAAAATGAAGATCTGCAGCCTTCATGGGGAGCCTTGGTCAATGATGACCCCCATGTCAAGATCAGAGCAGGCTCCAATGCAGTCATAGTAACACCTAGGTGAGGGGTCAGGTTGGAGGTGGTGAAGTGTCCCCACAGGAGGAGGCAGAGCTCTTGCAGTGTTACTGTTTGTGTTGCCTGATCCTGTCATTTTGATTTGGGAATCTCATGCTGGTGAGACCCGAGTCCATCTTCCTCACCGACTGAGACATTAAACAGGACAGCCAGGCTCACCCACATTCTCCTGGCAGGAAGCATAAACCAATTTCTGAATCTAAGGAAAGGACAGGCGTGAATTCCAGAATGTCCTTCATGAGATGCTGACAGAAGGTTGGTGGACGAGGCTGCCTCCTTCTTGCCCATCAGTCGTGTGGTTCGGCATTGCTGGTTATGGGAAATCACAAGAGGGACCCAAGGTGTGGATAGGGGTCCCTGGTTTCAGATTTTAACAATTCCTTCAGTTGTAAATCTTCGGTTCGATAAACTTAGATAACCTTAATCAGTGATTCTCAATAGGATGACAGGCACCCAGGAGACACAAGGCAATGACTGGAGACATTTTTGCTTTCTCAGTTGAGAGTGGAGGTGTTGCTACTGGCTTTCAGTGAAGACACCAGGCTGCATGACATCCTGCAGTGCAGAGGATGACCTTCACAGAGACAATGTGGAAAGAGCCTGCTTCGTGTGACTCATGGCCACAGGATATTGTGGACACTCTGGATTACTCCTGTTCTCCAGGAAGGTGGCCCAGGTGTCTGGCGGTGGCCTCAGTGGTCTTGCTGGATCTCATCTGCCAACACTGTCACCACACATCCTTCATCCACCTGGTGAAGATCAGACCTTTTTTTTTTTTTGAGCAGAAGTTTCATACAGACCCTGAAATCAGACTCAGAGAAGAGCTCTTCCACTGTTCAATGTGAATGGCACGCTGCAGAATCCCGTGTACCATATGGCACTGCTTTGTAAAAGGGCTGGGTTGACACATGTGTTCTGTGGCATATCCTCATCTGTGAGCAGACAGAGAAGCCCGAGAAATGGGTTCAAGTGTGAAAATGGGATTCAAAGCAGGAGTGCTTCACGTTTGTGTTCTGCTTCCGAATCTATGTTGAAGGGACACAGATGGTCCGTTATTATCCCTCCCGCACAAATAAGCTTAATCATGCTGGAAAATTTTAAGTACCCTTTGAATTTATTTATCATGTGCACAGTTTACTGGAAGAAAAAAAAGTCTGAAGTTTAAAAGAAATCTGCAGGTGGAAATTTAGCAGTCAAATCCCTTAAATCCAAACCAAAGCAGGAATCCAAATCCATATGATTTAACGCCCCAAATCACATCATGGCAGAAACGTCATCGGGACCTGCACCTCTGTCTCAGAATCCATTCCATCTTCACTGTGTATCCTGCCTCTCTGAAGATCCTAGTGCCGCAGTGCAGCCCTGGCTACCACCCAGACATCCTGCCCTTGTCATGAGCTCGGGAACGGAGACCTGCATTGGGGACCTTGAGTCTTATGATGCTCATGATCACAGATTGTGTTGGAATCTCAATGAAGGACAGAGAGGGGGAGGTGGTGCCCTGGTACCTTCCAAATTTAACTGCATCTTTGGATGAGCTGAGTACGATCTTCCCCTGAAAGCACTTTCCTGGTAAGTTCCCACAGGAGGACAGGAGATGATGGAGGCTGTCACACCACATCCCCTGGGAGGCTTGCAGCCAGCTCACTGGGTACTTACAGGTGAGCCCTGTAGGCCACATGTGGATGTCTACAAACCCAGATGTCCTGGGAGGACCAGTGGCTTCTCCTGGATGCTGAGTGAGTGCATGGCCAGCGCCAGTAGTTGCAGGGTCAGCTGTTTCTTCCCTGGCTTTCCTCATGCTGAAGGCCGAGGGAGGCATGTTGGGGAGCCTACACTCCTGCCTGGAGATGGGCAGAACTGAATGGAGGCATCTGGTCTAGTTGCCGCAGTGGTTGGCCACTGCCTTTGAGCAGGGAGATGGTTGGAAATGTGTGATGGAGGAGAGCAGAAGGCACAGGGAACAGCAGCTCAGAACACTGTCTGTGGATCCTGAGGACACTAGCTTTGGGTCCCTGATGTGCCTCTGACAGGCTATGAGGACCAGGCAAGTCCATCTTTCCCCCGGAGCCTCTGTGTCCTCTTCTGTGATGGGGCAGGGCACTGTCTCTGGGGGTCTGTCACAGTGCCTGGTGTTCAGTTAACACAGTGGTAGGAGAAAGACACATCTGCTGCCTCCCTGAGCTCTGAGACCCCATGCCTGCCCCACCCAGGTGATGTGGTGCAGGTGCAGCCTGCATGGTGTGCCCAGCAGAGGTGCTTATTTGGTTCACCCAACATCTCTGGATCCAGCCAATTCATTCTCAAGATTAAAACTTGTGGATTTCACTTGACCTGGAAATTTCCAACTTGAGGGTTTAGAAGCTGTGCAGCCTCATCAGGTGGAGCCTCTGCCACAGCCACCTTGAGCAGAGATGCTGCTGGGTGTGTGCCCTTTGCTCTCAGTGACAGTGATGCCAACAAGGACACATGTTGAACATTAATTATGGACCACAGCAACCTCCTGAGCAGAGGGAGACAGGTTAGGGAGCAGGAGCCTCTTAGGACAGGATGGTGGCATCTGGGCCTCTGAGGGTACCCCCCTTTACAGCTCAGGCCATCTGTTCTCCAGCAACTCTTGGAAGCCACGAGGAGACCTGATGTCCTCATGAGGTGGCTTGGCTCTTGCTGGCACTGTGCCTTGGCCTCTGGCTGCAGCAGTTGTTCCTTGCATACTGCCATCTTGCAGACTGTGCTCATTTTAGTTGCACCTGGAGCTCCTATTTCCGGGGATGTTTGGCTCTGGGGAGCCATGTTTCTGGGGTCACTTAGCCTGCTCCGTCTCCCCTGGTTCAGGAAGAGAGAGATTTCTTGGATGGAGCTGACCTTAGTGCCCACATCTTCTGAGTTTTGCTTTTTCCTGGGAATTATCTTCCCCAAGTGGAGAACGTGAACTTGGTTCAGAAGCCCTTGCTGCCTTAAGTGAAATGGCCAACGGCTGCCCAGGCTCAGGCAGGACCCGCAGCCCATCCTTAGTGAAGGACCAGGAAGTCGATTGCAATTGATTAACAATTAGGGAGTCATTTCCATGGAGCCCGCTTTGTCCCCACCAGGGATCGTTCTCATTTCACTGCCAATTGATTCAGCCCTTCTGCCCCCAAACTGCGATGATGACCCCGCCCTTGTCTGTTACTGTGACAATGAACCTCTGTGCAAGGAGACTCCAGCCACCTGACCCCGGTGGGGGTCGATATGTGTCCCTGAAGGCCATTCTGTGGACATTTGCTGAGCTTTAGAATGCTCCAAATAGGCTTCCTTGTGACTCCCACAAAGACAATTAGAGAAGACCCCTGAGATGCATGATCTCATATCAGTCCACGTTTACTCAAATGCAATGGCATCCATTTGGCCACCAGTCATTAGCACTCGATGATGAATTGAATCAAAATCTGGACTTTGCCTATTTGAGAGGCAAAGAAGAAAGCACACACAAGTCTCAGAGGAGATGGCTTATTTTGTACCTGCGAGGTGCACAGAAGGAAGTTAAGGTGTGTAAATTGAAGAAAAATGAGTCAAGTGTCACCTGAAACCGGCTTATGTAGCAGACAGCCTGTGTCTTCCTTCTCGAGTGTCTTCCTTTATACCTTAAACCCTTCTCCTTCCCTCAGCTGTTGCCCACAGGAGGGACTGCCAGGTGGGACTGGGATTCGAATCTCTTGGTCAGGAAGGTTCGATATCATCTCAGTAGGTGCTGCTCTGAGGAGCCAGGTATACTCAGTGTATGTGAAAATGTGAAGTTAACCGTATTTCCTGAGAAATACAATGCATGCTACTTGAATGGGGAGAAAAAAAAGAGGAAGGCAGAGGACATCTCTCTACCTTTCTCCTTTGGGCTCTGGAAAACTAGAAAAGTTTTTTACTCCTTCCATTTGCTCACTGGGCTTCTGAGGACTAAGTCCTGCTGAATTGCAAGGCCGATATGTCCGTCAGCCTTGCACCAGAGTGACCAAAGGGCCGGTCAAGGGCAATGTAGAGGAGGGAAAGTTTATTTTGGCTCTCAGTTTCAAAGGTTCAGTCTGTGCTCAGCTGAATGCAGCGCTTTGGGGTGAAAGTAAGGCAGAACATCATGGCAAAAGAGAATGTTGGAGAAAAGCAGCTCAGGACACGGCAGCCAGGAAGTACTGAAAACTCTTCTCACCAAGCACAAAATATAAACCCCAAAGGTAGACTCCAGTGACTCACCTTCTCCAGCCACACCCTGTCCCCATGCGGTCAAAACCCAATTAATCCACATCATGGAATTAATCCACTGATTAGGTCACACCTCTCATAATCTAATCATTTCACCTCTGAAAATTCTTACATTGTCTTACATCTGAGCTTCTGAGAGACACCTCATATCTAAATCATAATAACTAGGGAGGCTGGCCTTTCATCAAGAAGAGGATACACTTGTCTTAATGTCTGAAGGCTGCCATAATTGGTTTCAATAGCAAGGATTTACTTTCTTGTGGAAATTTCAGGTCATGGTGTTGGCAGGATGGCTTCTGGGTCTCTCTGTGGCATGTAAATAACCATGTTCACCTGTCCTGTGCCTTCACCTGGCCTGTCTCCTCTACATGTTTGTGTGCACATTTTCTCCTCTGACACAGACCCTGGCCACATTGGATGAGGGTTCACCCACCAAACCTCATTTTTACCTCATTACATCTTTAAAGATTCTAACTCCAAATAGAGTCACATTCTGAGGTGCTGGGAGATATGACTTCAACATGTGAATTATTTGAGGGAGACATAATTCAGCACATAACAATGATAACAGCCATGTTTCCTATTCAACATCTGTGATTTCTTATTCTTGACTGAATTTCCAAATGGCAGAAAAATGCTCACTCAGCATGAGATCTGAGCTAGCAGTGCTGTAAGCTCATCTTAGTTTGGGATGCTATAACAGAATACCGGACGCTGTGTGGCTGAAACAACATGAATTTTTAGTTCTTTTTGTGAAGGTTGAAAAGTTTGAGATCACAGTGCCAAAGATCTCATGTCTGGTGAGGGCTCTCTTCCTGGTTTACAGATGTCTGTCTTGTGTGCTCTCCGGATGGGGAGCAGACAGAAGACACAGAAGCTCTCCCTTGCACCTCCTTATAAAATAAACTCTGCCTCAGGGGAAATACATTGAGGCTGTGCAAATGTCTTGTTTCTCTTAAACTTTCACCTACCAAGTTTAGCACCCATATACATAAATTGGATGCAGCAAAAACACTGTGTGTGTGCACACATGTGTGCGGTGCTAGGGATTGAACCTGAGGCCTCACACATAGTAAGTAAGCACCCTACCATTGAGCCACATCCCCAGACACTCCACCACCTTCATCATGATTTTTATTGTTATTATATTATCTTAATAATCATTTTATTTTTAAGGCAGGGTCTCAAATTACCCAGGCTGACCTTGAACTTGAAACCCTCCAGCTCTAGCCTCCTGAGCAGCTGGAATCACAGGCTCAGGCACCAAGCCCAGGGGATGCAGGAGTTTTAACATGTAATTCCTCCCTCTAGTGGTGACTTCTATACCCCTAATTCTTTTTACATGCAATAATCAAAATTCATCTCTGAGAAAGAGCCAATTTTTCTGTTTTATTAAATGTTATTTTTTAATCTATTTGCTTATTTATTTATCCCCATGAGGTCTCCGAAGGGCTATATTCTTTGGGATATAACCTAGGGCCATCCCTGTTGGTTTTGCTCCTCCAGTGTTCCCATTTCTGGTGTCTGCAACAATTTCACGGTGGCCTCTGCAGCTTTAACACACCTCCTCGTCTCGTGAACACTTTGTACTTTCTAAGTCTGCGGGATGCTGCAGGCACATCTGTGCTTTCCCTGCCTGGGCCAGTTGTCCCACCACTTCTTCCAGGAGCCCTGTCTTATTTATTGAAGAACAGTGTTTAGAAGCCAAGATGGCTGTCCCATGTACCTGTTTCCACTGAGTGCCAGGCCTTGGTGGAGCAGAGTGTGGGAATGCACATTGTGTGCATTGATCCAATGTGAACGGACAGATGGTCTCTCTACCTTCATATTTGCCTGCCCAAAATCCATCTACTTATCTGCTTATCTGAGTCTAGATGAGTCTCTCTCTCTCTCTCTCTCTCTCTCTCTCTCTCTATATATATATATATATATATATATATATATATATATATATATATATATATATATATATATGCCGAGACACAAATGCAGCTATATCCAGATATAGACACGGATGTGGATTCATACACAGAGGTTAGAAAGAGGGCCAAGCTTTAAATATCTATTTATTCATTGAAGTCTCATAGAGATTTAAAATAGCTTAGGAAATCCTAACATGTACCAACATGGAAAGCAAATGGACTCATAGAATAATCAGCACCATCTGTCTGTCTCTAACATTACAACCTCCAATCAAAATGGTGCTATTCAAAATTACTTAAATCAATGTCTCTACCATTTGCTCCAGGTAGCTGGTTAATTTGTAATGTAGAGATGTTACTTTGTCACAGTCTGCATCCTGGCTTGCATTTACCTACTTGCTCATCAATTTTTTTTTAAGTTTACATTCATGAAAATTTACTATTGCCCCAAAGTAGGGGATGAGCTCCCTCTATCCTGGGTCACTCACAAGATTCTGCTTGCCCTGGGGCAGCCTCTGTCCCATACATAGAGTGAGTCCTAATTTAGTTCTTCTGTCTATAACCAGGATGTCGGCTATGGAATTCAGCAGTGTGAATCTCGTTCTTGCTTCTCCTGCAGGGTTCTTGCTGCAGGGCAGGTGCCCTGTAAGCCTTTGCTGAATGAAGGAGTAAAGTAATTGTCAAGCAAAACCACCTCAGAAGGACAAGGGCTTCCACGGTCTTCCATTTCACACCAGCCCTGCCCTCGCAGGAAGCATTAAAAAAATGAAGAATTGCAACATTTGAAAATTATAAGAATTGTATGCCAAAGTCCAGTTCTTAGTCTTTCTATAGAGTTCAAATGCTCTGACCTCCTGGCTCTTGCTCTGTCTGGCTTCCATCCATGGGCTCTAAATTGAGGTAGCCAGCCTCAGCAGGACATCTGCTCTCAATTTTCCACAATCCTCATGGCTCCTCACTGTGCCCTAGGGAGAATACTGCATTTGGTTCTATGGACTGCATTCATCACCCTGTTTCTGCTTTTTGTTTCTTGTTGCCCATTGTTGTTTTTAAAATAGGTTCCTACTGTGTTACCCATTGTTGTTTTTAAAATAGGTTCCTTGAGGCCTGGACTTTAGTGATCCTCCTGCCTCACCCTCCCCAGTAGCTGGGACGATGCATTGTGCCATTTTTTAAAATTTCTCCTGGTCTAGAGTTACAAAGATAGTGAAAAATTTTTCTTCTCTGGCTCTATTGAAAACTGATAAAACAAAGTAACACCAAAAGCACCAGGTGTTTCCAGAAAAGTGAGAAATCTCACCTTCCCTTCAGAAATTGAAAAATATGACTATTAGTTTAGTGATCTATAAATAAGGTCCCCAAGGAAATTCCCCAGCATGCTTCACTCATTGGTACATCCTGCTGGCCCCTGCTGGCATGTCAGCTTGGGAAGGCCAAGTCCACTGGCCAACGGAGCTGAACATGCTTCCTGGTTCAAAGAGACAGTGAGGATATTTCCAACCTTCCTCATGCCCTGGCATTGGGATGCCTATGAGTGCCCTCAAGGTCACATCAAGGTTAATGCTGAACATTTCTTTTTCTTGGTGAACTTTTATACTTGGATGAACTGAATAAGCTCCTTTTGCAATGCATTATCCTTGTCTGAGTGTTTGGATGATCATCTGGCCATAGAACAAATTTAAGACAGCAGCCAAATGGCTCGTTGAGTTTGGTCAAGCCAGTGTGTCCTCTGTCTCAACTCTGCAGAGTTTCCAGTAAAATTGGATTGTTGGGGATGAAGTCTTTATTTCACAATATTTACTGATAAGTATTAAACAGGAAAATAAAATTAAAGTTGTGTGGAAGATTAAAGCTCTTTTTTGTTGAGAGACATCTGTTTATTGCTTTCATTATAAATGTGCTCTAGCTCCGGAGGCAAAACGCAAAGCAAATTTAAATTAAAGTAAAAAGACACAAAGCCAGACAAGGCTGCTGTGCCCTTGAGATAACAATCAAGTGCAGGCATCAATAGCTGGAACCACTGTGTCAGGGGACAGGGAACACCACGCTGTTCCCAGGAGAGCCAATTCACAACTGAGTTTCTACCTTGCAAGTGTCGATCCTGACGCTGGCCATCTTTCTTTTACTTACTGATTCAACACCTATTAATCTGCACCCCTTGTGCCAGGCATGGGGCAAGGTCCAAGGATATCTTGGTGAGCAGTCACCACCTGATCCTTCTCCGCTTCTGAACCAGGTTGTGCTATCCGGGCCTGGCCAGCTGGAGCCCACGGTCAAATGCAGCTCCAGAGAAGTTAGGTCTTATTTTCTCTTGCTTTCCTTTCATTGTATTTCCCATCCTGCTTTATTTCTTCCCTTCACATTTCTTTATTAAGGTATTGAACTTGGTGCTGAGCATAAAACGTGGATTCAGTCTTGTGTGCTGGAGCACTCCTGTCCCCTACAGCAGGCTCAGGAAGAGGGAGGCTGGCTGTCACGCGCTGTCCTGAGGCTGTCTCTTCTCGCTGTTCACTCCTTTGCTTTTCATTACAACAGAACCTGAAATAAAGTAGCTTAAAAAGCAAAAGGGGATCTGAATTAATGAAAGGGCAAAATGTACTGAGGCAGGGAATGAGCAGAAACAAGAGGGGCTGTGTCCTTTAAGAATACAACCCAGGGAAGCGAGCTGAGACAGGGCTGCAGGTGCTGTCCCCAGGGAGCATTTGCAAGTGAGCACAGGTAAACCATCTTTCTTGGGTTCAGCTGTCAAGAGTCAGGAGGACCCAAGGGGAGGACATCCAGGCAGCCAGTGAGCTCTGAGCCCCCATAATCAACTCCTGGATGCAAGACAGTCCTGGCAAACTATGAAGGGGACAGATCTCCATCAAGTCTTGCAAACCTAGAATGTGAGGAGCAGAGTGCATGGAGGCTGTCTCGAGGCAGAGGAACTTGGAGGTGCTCACCACGGGAAATGACAAGTGTCTGAGGTGATGGTGTTGTTGATCCTCCAGAGTTAATCACTGCCCACCCAGTGTCCACAGGAATCAAAGCAGCACACTCTACCTCATACACAGGGGCAAATATTATGCAGCAACCAAAAATAAATAACAAAATCCAAATAGGATCCCTGCCCACTCCCGCACACAGAACTAGAGAAGATGCTCAGAAACCATCTGACTTAGAGACTTGTATAGCTCCCCTTAGAACAGTTCTAGAAAGATTCAGTATCAGCTAACATAGCCTCTTTTAAAAGGTCTGAAACTTTCAAAGTATGTCTTTTGGTTTCTGAAAAGTGCCAAGAGGTTGGTATGTGGAGAACAGCAGGGTGCATAATTTAGTTAGAAATTCCACCAATGGGGCTGGTTCAGTAATGTCCACATTACGATGACCTTGCTCAAGGCCCGTAGTGCAGAAAAACTCAATTTCACAGCCACTTTATTCCTGGGGGAATTGCATTTGAGTCACCTACATATTTATATCATGTAGCCTCTGAGAGCAAACGTCAGATATTTTTTCTTGTTTATGAGCTTAACACACAGTAAAGCAAATGATCCACAAAGACAGAAGAAACTATTTTATCTAACATGAAAGGATTTAAATATTCAAACATTTTGATACCCAACAGGCAGATAATGGAATCTGGTGTATTTTCTAATAGAGTTTTTACAAGGCTTTTGAAGGAATTTGGCTTAGATACATTGTTTTACTTGTTGTATTGTAAAGCTTTTTCATTTTTCTTTCTTTCTTTTTTAATTTAAGAGTTCCAGTTAAGAAACATTGACATCATCATGACTGTCACAGAGTGTGCTTGCAGAAACTGATCACCATGAATTCTTTTGAAGTTTAAAAAACTGAATTTTGGGTTATGGCAATTATTCTTTTAAACATTTATGGAACTTGTGCATTTTTATTTTCAAAGATGGAAGTTTTAATTGCAGTGGGGGATGAATTGCCCTGGACTTCCCTGGATTAGTTAAGGCAATGGCAACTACACGGGCATAAAAACCCTGGCAGCCCAGGATTTTACTCCAGTAGAAAATTCAGCCATTGCTCTTCTCCATGAGACCCCTCCAGGACCCAAACCTTCCACCACAGGGCCTGACACACTGCAGCCTGGCTGACCTTAGCCATCCTTCTGCATGTGGGAAGAGTGCAGCTAGAACACAGTTCTATCACATGGGAAGGTCCTGGGGTGCAAATCAAGAGTGACCAGCCCCATGAAACTGTAATAGAGGGGAGAAGAGACAGTCTAGCTGTGTCCCCAGGAGAAAAGAAAATCAGATTTTGTAGCACATATAAAGTTTTGCTACACATTAACTACATAGGTTCCTAGTGCTCTGTGTTCAAATTCAATTTTCTGACATAGAAAACACACACAAAAAAGAAGATCTCCAGTCTTCTTCTACCAGGATGTCATGTTGGGTGCACTCAAGGCCACCCTTAGGTTTGGTAATTTCCCAGGAAGACACAGCAGCACACAGTAGCACTCCAAGTATGATGATGGATTATATCAAAAAGATACAAAGCAAAAGCCATAAAGGAAAGGTCCATGTGCTGACGGGCAGAAGCAGCCAAGTACAGGCCTCCAGGAGCCCTCTGTCCATGGAGTCACCCGAGATTTGATTCCTCCAGCACCCAAGGGTGACACTTCTGAGACACTGTCTGCCAAGGAGTTTCATTAGAAACTTAGTGCCTAAAGACTTGACTTAGGGGTAGTCTCCTGGTTCACACCCAAATTCCTGACTCCCTGGGGGAAAGCAGGGGCTGAGCATGGACATTCTTGGTGGCAAGAGTTTAGGCCCAGAAAGCCACTCTCGTGTCTTCCAGAATCAGGAAGCTTCCCAAATCCAGTGTCACAGACGCTAGCCGAGGGTTGCCTTCCCAGCAGACCCGAGCAGGGCAGATTCAGGCAGTCTTGGTGGTGTAGGCAATTTTGATTTTTCAGATGACAGGAAGAAGTGTGAGACTTTAATAAGGAAACTGGATGCTCAAGGAAATTGACAGTTATCATCTGATCACTTTTTGCTGTGGGTGGTGGAGTGTGGCGGACTTGAGGAGGCAGAGTCACTGGGTCTCCTGCCTGGTGTGCCTGGCAAGCCCTCACGGTCACCCAGAGCCTGGATTCCACACTCCTCCTCCTCACTCCTAACAACTCTGTTTGAGCTTCACTAAAAACCCCTTCCTGCTTAAACTGATTGAATCGAACCAGTTTTCTGTGCTGAGAATGTCAAATTGCACAGCCCCTTAGCTTTAGAGTGTGACAGTACAGAAGTTCAAGCCACAGACATTTCTGTCAATTGCTTTCTGAAAGTTGTAGACTATGGTCACCTGAGAAACTGTCAATGTTCATTTTGGCACTTACATTCTAATGTTTTTAGATTTTCATTAAAAACATTTTGAGACTTCACTTGAAAATCAGAATATTTAGAAACTCTGTAAAAGAAAATAGAGTTCAATAATAAATACAAAGGAGTCTATGAAGTACACTCATTTATTATTAGTTATGAATTAAATAGTATGACTAATTAGTTATGTAATTATTGCGCACCTGCACCTACTGTCTCCCAGGCTGTGGACCAGGAGCTATGTCTGCTGTGGTGATCAGAGTACAATGGGGAGAGGGACCAGGACTCTGTTTCCTGATCAGTTTGTTAATCCACTGCGGATATCATTAAATAAAAATGCAAGAAGGTCCTGAGGAGACTATTCTGGATCAGACCCACTTACTTCCTTATTAGATGCCATTTCTTCCTTAAAATACACTAAGAAACAGACGCTATTATCATTAGATGAGGCACAGAGAGTGAGGAGACTGCCCAGCACCACACAGCTAACCAGACACCATAGGTGCTGCTGAGCTGGTGCCCGGGCTCCCTCCTCACCCTGCCCTCTGCATCTGGGACCAGAGGGACTCCAGCCCTACTCTTTAACACATCTCAGTGTGGCGGGCAGGATTGAGCTTGGATGGCAGAATTGTAGCAAATAAATATTTGTTAATTTTAAAGAAGCAGAGGTTGGTTTTGAGGCTGATGCAGTTGCTCTGCCGTGCAGCTGGGGAGTTTTGCCAGTGCGCCCAGGAATCCTGAGGCAGAGGCAGCTTGCCATCCTCTCCCAAGCCCTTTGCTCCTGTCTTTAAGTGCAAAGCAGCCCCAGTTCTACATATACACACTGACTCCATAGTGAAATCCTCCCCTGGGTGGAAGGGCATCCTGCTGGCAGACTCTCTGCAGCTGGCAGGAGAACCTTCCCTCTCCAGGAGAAACACAATCCTCTGAGCACTTGGTGCATCCTTGGACTATGACACCAGCAGACTTTTTCCCACAGCAGGTGAGAGACAGAAACTGGAGGGCAGATTGCCTGTGGACATTTTTGATGCCTGGTGCAGACTGGGGCTCTTCTTGATCCTGCCAGGTGATGATGTACAGGAGGTTCTAAAGAAAGGGATTCCTTGATGTCCAGGTGCATTTCCATAGGCAATGGCAGACCAGCTCATCTAAGCTTGCTTGCGCCTTCACAGACCACGGTCTGCTGAGGCTGGGTAAGTAGCATTCAATGTTTCTAGTGGATTTTCTTAATGTTTTTTTTTTTTTTTTGCACATAACAATTGCACCTGCTCATGGGGCACAATATGATATCTGGATACACGGGCATGCTGGGTCCTGCCTATATCATAGCTGATCTCATAGAAGGTGAGAACAGAACACTGGTTACCAGAGGTCAGTGTTGATGTGTGTCCATAAAACTACCTGTTAAGTCCCTCTGTGATGGGGACTTGCTCCTGTCCTTTGGGATCTAAATATCTTTATCCTGTGCATTGCCTGTTAGGCAGAGGTCTCAGGTTACCCTGGGGCTTCATTCTGCCGTTTTAAAACATCATGCTGTTGGGGAGGAAAACCTTTGACACAAACTGAACTGCCCCTTCCAAGGGCCTTGTGCTCACAGAGGTGCTCAATTCTTGGAGAACTTGTCTCTCAAGATGAGCTTATTAGATGCAAAGGCATTTATGAGGTTTGTAGACTCACTAGAATCATTGAGCTTGATAGCACAGCCACACACCAGAGATGATGATTACATTATCTTGTAACACACACACAAACACACATACACACACAGAGTTTTTTATGTTTTCTAAATCACTTAATATGCAATATCTCATCTGCTGGGACATTAAGGGCAGCCTTTATACTTATAATAATGACCCTGAATTGCATGACAGTCCCATCATGGATATTTTATTGTTCACCCAGTCCTCCTGATTCCAAGGTGCCATGGTAATACAAGGGAAGAGAGAGGCTATAGCGCCATTCCCTCCATTGGAAATTCAAGGAGATGATGCCAGGAGAAATCAGAGCTTGCTCAAGTCACTGAGCACTGTGAGGCTTTCTGTCCCTGGCCAATGGAACCCCATCCTCTGCCCCATCATGCACGCCCTGACCCCCTCACTATAAGGGCAGGGAGAGACTTTACCTCCTACTGCTCCCTGGATCTGTCTACATGTGCCCATCACTGTGGTAGATCTGCAAAAGAGCAGGAGCTGCAGGGAACTAGCACATTCTTCTGAACAAGCCTCTGTGGGAGTTAGGATTCTAAGCTCCATTCCTCACTCCTCCAGGTACCATGTTGATGGACAGGGGCCTCTCTGAGCATCAGCTTACCCTGCTGTCCTAACTGACTGATGATCTTGCCAGCATGTTGCACTTTTGATGAGGATCTCCATGTAACCAGGGTCAGATGAACCCAGCAATTTAAAATGTGCCTCATAATTTTAAAAAAAGGGAAATAAAATCACAAAGTGTGTTGGATAGGCAATCTATAAGCAACAAACTCACAAAGAGCAAAATGATAAATTTTTAAAAGTTCACATTCAATGGTGATTGATGGAATATAGATTAAATCAATATGTAGCTCTCGACTTACACGGTACAGATCCCCAATTATTTCACAAAATGTAAATGTGCATTCCAAACCTTTCTTTCTATTAGAAGTGCAAATTTCAGGATGGAGTTTCAAAACAATTGTGTACCTATAAGACAGCATATCTTTTTGACCAAGTGATTTCTTTAGAATTCCATTACAAAAATAGAGGTATATGTACATGTATGTAGAAAGGTTATTTGCAGTGATTTGTAGTAGTCACAAAAATAAAAACCTTGAAACAGCATGAGTGTCTCAAAATAGAGCATTAATTAGTTCATATCTGGCGTGAGGGAAGTGGTCCACCCCAGTGACACCTGCCACAACCTGCCCCAAGCCCCTGATCACTCTCTAGATCTCTCTCCTGGAACTTGGCTGTCCCTCTAGTTCTCATCCTGCCTGTGTCACCAGGCTCTGTCACCTGGACTAAGAAGCCTTTCTAGGGAACAGGTGCACTGGCCAGACCTCAGCTGCTCCCCTAGCCCACCAGTTGGGGAGGCAGGAGAGTCCATCCAGGGTATTCCAGGAGATGACTCCCCTCTCCAGATAACTGCATTCTCCCTTTCAGGCCAGCGCAGAGCAGGGAGATGGGCATTTGTACACAGTAGTGCCCTTGCCCTGAACAATCAGCATTTTCTTTCACTGTGGGGGTTACCTTATTCTGCAAAGTTTCTAGGTTCCTGAAATCTTGGGTTTAAATCCAACATTTGGATAGTCTGCATTACATTTTGTAAATGGTAAAAAAAATGTGGGTAAGAATATTTGACCAAATATAGTTTTTCCCCAATTTTATTGGTGCATTAATGTTTTACATAGTGGTGGGGTTTGTTGTTACCTATTCATATCCAGGCACAACCTAACAATAGAATTCGTCCAAGTATTTTTTAATTCAGAGTTTTGGAAACTGGATTTTGAAATCAGATGCCTTGTCAGCATGGCCCATTGTTTCTGTGAGAATTTTAAACCATGTGTCCATCCTAAAGCACATCTGAATCTCTTTGGATGTCCTTGCACCAAGTTTCTCTAGTGCCCACCAGTGTCTGTGTTGCCTTTGTGACTCCACAGTACTATCCATCTCCCCACTGGGGCCACAGAACTCATCTCACCAACCACCTATGTGTGGGTGTAAGAATGACTGCTGAGGGCTGAGCATGTGTCCCCTGCACAACTGCCCTGTCCACCCTTCCTGGTTATCAGAGAGATGAGTCCTAAGAATGTGGCAAATCCACAAGCTGGCGAGGACAGCAGCTAGCCCCTGTACCTGGTCTGGACAGAGACCCTTTGAAATACCCACATCACTGGGCTCCTCCTTGGGACAACATGCCCAGGCCAGCTAGCTTTCAGCCCCCATGCTGCACTTAAATTCAGGATCCTTCTGCTGTCAGTGACAGTGATACACAGAATCTCACTTGAGAAGTGTGGTGCAGCCCACAATGAGGGGGGCACTTTAAATACCCAAATTTTCAAATAGATCGGAATCAGTTGTCAACAATTTAAAAATTCAGAAATTTCACATGAGGGAAAGATGTCCCAAATCTCCCCGTGGTTGGTAGAGTTCGGGTCCTCGTTACCTTGGCCCCTGATGTTTTGCCCATATATTGCCTTCTGTAGCAAGAGTTATTTGCAAACCTGATTAAGGTTACTAATTAGTTGGAGAGGACCCTGAGTTCTCCAGGTGAGCCTGGTGTCCTCATCCTGGCCATCCCTCTTGTCAGAATCTAACTCTGAAGTTCAGTTTCCTGCTGTACTTCACACACCACTGTGCCAAATGGCCCACAGCACGTGCAACATGATTGGTGGACAGCATGTCACCTGGACATTCTGCAGCTAATATAAAGCCAGGTCCATGAGCATGCACGAGCAACTCAAAACCTAAGTAAGGTGGAACCGGGCAGTCTTGACCTGTCCTGGCATCAGTGAACCCCAGAACTTTGTGGGTGTCACTGGAGGGAGGGAAACCTGGTTTCAACAAGATATAAACCCAGAGAGAATTAAAGCTAGGTCTGCAGACAGCCGTGTTGCCACCATGGTGGTGCTTTTGGGGCCGAGGGGAGATCAGAGACAGACCCAGAGTCCTGCTCACAACTCTGCTTTCTGTGGGAACTTCCAACGGATGTTCCCAGGGACGAGCTA
The DNA here is from genome assembly GCF_052094955.1 of Ictidomys tridecemlineatus. NCBI lineage: Eukaryota > Metazoa > Chordata > Mammalia > Rodentia > Sciuridae > Ictidomys > Ictidomys tridecemlineatus. Next base: position 207,704,937 of record NC_135477.1, read on the forward strand.
AAAAGAGTCTTGTTTTTTTTGTTGTTGTTTTTTTGTTTTGTTTTGTTTTTTGGGTGTTTTTTTTTTTTTTTTGGTCTAAATCGTATGCACTTGTTTTTATCTCTTGCAAAAGAAAGGGGACTAACGGATTCACTTTTAAAATGCAGAACCACACACTATCTCCATCTTTCTAACATGAGGAACTATGGAAATAAAATGTCTGATGAAAGACAGGAAGGGAAGACAGACGGAGGAAGGAGACCCAAGACGACCCAGCAGGAGCAAGGATCTTTAACTGAACATTCAATCTAAGAACAGGAAGGGTCTGAACTCACATTCTCCACAAAAATGTGTTATGCGTTGGGGGATGCCTCCTGTGACACCATTGCACACTGTCCCTGAGCAGCTGGCACTGGCTCACAGGTGCTTTGTAACCAACCTTCTCTTTCCAAAATCTCATTATTATTTCAGAAAGTCGTTTTTTTTGGATTGTGAAGTATTTGGCTCCATGGAACCTGATCAACAAGCTTGTTCTAAATTGACACTCCAGAAGAAACAGTACTAAAGACAATTAAAAGTGAGCTGTTTTCCCTGCATCATGGGACTCTGGCCCGACGGTCTCATGTGGGACCCAAGGGGCGATATTTATGGCTTCAGCATCAACCCCCACTCCCCAGAGGTTGATCACTGAGCTTTGGTTCTTTATGATGATATGGAGCAAAAATAATTGAAAACATCTGGATATGTATTGCAGCAAAACTTCTCGTGGAAAACAAAAAAGTTTTTATTCCCCTCTCATTTTAAAAGAGGCCATGAGGAGAAATTCAGGCTTGAAAAGAAGAGAATGAAAGCCAGTTTTAGAAACTGGAGAATTCATTGAGCACTTTTGTAAAATGAGGGCGGGGGAGGGGACACAATCCTTTTTCAGATGGCTCTGCACAAGCACTGGAGGGAAATTCTATAGGTAGAGGTCCCCTGAGCCAGTAGAACTGGATGACAGCAGGGATGATGAGCTCGGCCAGGGTCGGGGGCAACCCATGGCTAAAGGCTGCTTGGTCTCACTGCCCAGCTCCATTCATTCCTTCCAGGGAACCTGGGCCCAGCTGTGCCACATTGTCTCCTCCAAGTTTTCTGTGGGTGTGTGACATGCAGCACAAACTTCATTGTTAGAGCAGCCTCTTGTTACCTCAGAGGCCCTGGCCAACAGCCTTGGCCAAATCAGCTGAGCTCCCCATGCAGTGTCTCCAGTTAAATACCAAGCATTTTCATTGTCTTAGAGAAAAAAAAGTGACCAGGGATGAAGGGACTGCAGACTTTGGTGGGTGTGTGACATCCTTACCTGTAGTGATCCCTTCACTGTGTTTGCATAGGAAAACCTCCTGCTGATCACCTTAGGGAATTAAATACATACTCGAATGTGCACCAACTGCTCCTCTCAGCTTGACAATTCAAATGCTTATGAATCTTTACTTCTCTGATTTATTTCATTTTATGGTCCTATTATTGTCCTAACTAAAGAGAGATTGATACCCTACAAGGGTAAAAAATATACTCCTTCAAGATGGTGGAATTGGGTATGATTTACAAGTTTTACATTAAATTATTTGGGGTCCAGTTTCTTTGCAGGCAAGAGTGAAAGCAGGCAAAGGACGGACCCAGGAACAATAATCTGTGTTGAACAGCTACCTGACCCTTGTATCTGATAAACTGGCCACGCCTTGAATTTCATCTGTAGCACTGGAAGGCTCCCAGGATTCCCTCCCCTTTCCCCTTTGCCTCTAGCCAGTGCGGGACATTTCTACTCCTAGAGTCACATTTCATCCTCTGCTGGAAATGCAAAGCTTTCACTGACTCCTGCCTTGATCCCTGTCCTCCTCCAAAGAGGAAGCATATTTAGGGAGGATGCTAGAAAACAGAGAGAAACTAATGAGCTCTCTCAGGAGGGAGACTAATTGCCTTTCATCTGAGGATTCGAGAAAATGTGGACTAAGCCCTCCTGCAGAAAGCACAGAAGCTGTGCCCGTGATGTCCAGCATCTGGGCTTTTATTCCCCCTCATCCTGGTACTGATAAAATGTGGCCCAATAGCTGTCATGTTGGGCGTAAATCTCTACACTTCCCATGGGTGTCCACAGTATCACAGGCTTTAGCTGCTCACATTTCTGGTTTGAGGTAGTAACAGCAAATATTTAGTGAAATGAAATGCTGCTGACCAGCATATTGCAACCATGGGCCTCTGTCTACCCTGTGGCCATGCAGAGCTCCTGATTTCAGGTCTTCTTCTGGATAACAGCATTGGCATTAAGCTCACCCCAGGCTACAGGTTTGTCTCAAGTTACTATTCAGCTACAATCTGCACTTGGAGATTAATTTAGTTACTTTGACTCCCCCGCAGAACCTGCCTCTCACAGGTTTGCTTGCTGTTTCCAATGGCTCTTCAGTTAGAAACCTAGTGCTGGGAGGGAACCCTCAGTTCCCATAGATGGTTTTTCATCTATAAATGTGCTTTGAAATAAGGTGCCATCTGCAACATCATGGAGAGATGGGCGGTCTCTCCAGCCTCCATGTAGAGGCTCCACTTTGGCCTCCCCAGCTGAAATTCCAGGCTGATGCCCCTCAGAACACGAGGCAAATGGTGGGGTCAGGTTCTCCAATTATCTGTTTCCTAAACCCCTCCATCCTTGATCGGGGAGAGGAAATCCAGTTGGATTTTTTTTTCTTTTTTTAAAAAAAATATTTCTTTTTTCTTTTTTAAAAAAGTTAGAGCATTATGGTTAATCATAGTAGTTGGGTTCATTTTGACAAAATCATACATGTGTGAAATTTGGTTTTCTCCTTTTCGGTCCTTTCTTTTTCTGTGTACTAAAGTCACTGCCAAAGTTAGATGGCAAAAAGAAAGTGCATTTCTAGCCGTCCTAAAATTGAGTGATTCTGTGTATCAAATGTTACCTTTGATTACCAAAACTTCCAACAGCTCTGTCTTAATGGACTCTTCCAAGAAAGGGTGCTCCTCTTTCTTGTGATCTCAGTGTGGACACACTGGAGGCTACTACATGGATTTGTCCCCTTATTAAATGGACAAGGTCTTTGAAATCTCACCCTTTGATTTATTTTGTTGCATTTTTACTGATAAATAGTAAATTTGCATATTTATGAGGTGCCAGGTGATGCTAATTAACATATCCATCACCCATGCTTATTCTGGGGAAGGTTGGGAGAGGCTGAGGGGTGGGTAAAGGGGAGATGTTGGTCAAGGGCACAGGCTGAGTTAGACAAGGGGAGTGTGGTTTTGAGACTGCACCTTGTGGTGAGCACAGCTGATAAAATGCCAACCATGCTTCTTCTCTGACCCGTGGCCTTCCAGACCTGCTCTCTGCAGTCACTCTCCTCCTCTTTTGAGGTTTGTTTTTCCAGACTTTCAGTGTTTTTGTGAATGACATCTGCCTGGGAGGCCACATGCCCTCTTTACTGTGTGCTTCCTGAAAGGAGACAGCCTGACCACCTTGTTGATCTAAACTTCAGTAAATGCAGCACCAGGCTGCTTTCAATTTGCCCATGAGCATTGGTGGAATGAATAACCCATAGCATTCCAACTGTTGTGAAGAATCCATGGTTCCACAGCCTCAGTGTCCACCCAAAGTTGGATGGCTAAATAAAATATGGTGGACATAAACAATGGATTCTTATTCACCAGAAAGAACAATGAAATTTTGTCATTTTCAGGATAATAGATGGAACTAGAGACCATCATGAAGTGGGAAATAAGTCAGACTCCTTTTAAGCCCAGGGGCACATATTTTCCTCTCATATGCGGAAGCTAGAGAGGAAAAAGGGAAAAAAATTGGGGACAGATCTTATGAAAATCAGATAGAGGTCACTAGAAGAAAGGGTCCGAGAGGTGAAAGGTGGGAAGGGAGGGTGAACACTAGGAAGGGATATCGGACACATTCTGTTGTTACACTTTGTGCAAGTATGAATATGTAACAATAAATCCCATCATTATGTACAACTATAATGCACCAATTAAAAGCATGTGGGTGGAAAAAACAATTAGTTGGTTCCAAAACCCCAAAGGGATTTCCTTTGTTCAAGGTGCAGGGGTTTCAGCCATGGACCCAACGGGCCTGCACAGCCATCTCTTCAGTTTGGGCTATGGTCTTGGGGGGCAGGGCATGGACATACTACTTTCTCTCTCTTCCCACTTCTTTTGGGAAATTTCCTTTCTTCCGTCTATTCAGTTATATGCAGGTCTTGGTGTTGATAGTCTGGAGAGTCCCAAAAACCTATTCCACATTCTGATGTTTTGTTTCAGGGTCAGACTAGAAAGAAACACTTGCAGAAACCGAATCACAGAGGTTCCTGTCATTTTTGCCTTTTTTGCGTTTTGTTTGTTTGTTTTACAGAATTTGTCTTCAGTAACCATTCTCCTGTGTCAAACCTTCCTAAAGTGTCACTGCTGTATAATTGTACAGGGTCTGATTTGCAACTAGTTCATCAATTCAAATTTCTCCCAGGAAGCAGAATCCCTTTGTTTGCTCTCTGATAACTTACTGAAACGTTGAGATTGATAAAAAGCACAAGAATTCAAGTTGACACTTCACAGCTGGCTTACCTTTCAGATTGTCCATTTGTAGCACAAATGTGTTCTGCTAAACAGAAGGCCCCTGGGACCCTGGCAAAGCCACAGGCTTAAAGGACTGCATTAAATCCATCCAGTGTTTCTTCAGCATGATTAGCTGAAAATCTGAGCCAGGTTTGGGGGAGGATAGGGGTGTTATCCATTCAATAGGTTGAGTCTCAGTATTGAATACAGATCTGGGAAATTTCCATTTTTCACCTTTCCATTTATTGGCACTTAACAGAGACTTTTAAGAAGTTGCTCTGTAGCTTCCTTTTGTCTTGAGTTCATCTGGCAATTTGTGTTGTGCTCTTATAGATGCCTGAGAAATTTCCTCCTCTCAGCTGTCGTGGATCAATCCCTAAGGATTGTTGATTTTCTAAAATGCCCCACAAGGTCTTGAGTGGCCTGCATTTCCTAGACTCTTCTCCATACTTGAAGTTTAGTCCTCTGTTTTCTATGTGCACAGGGAGATTTAATATATCAAGCCTGGCATACACAAAGCAAATAAGACACCTTCAGATTCCTTGCACTAGTGTCCTGTCGATCTGATGGCTGAGAGTTCCCTTAGGACTGATTATTGCTTGTGGTGGGCAGAATGCCCAGCCCCAAGATGTTGAGTTTTAAATCTCTGGGACCTACTACATGTTACCTTATATTGACAAAAGGGATTCTGCAGATGTGATTCAAGTTAGGGACTTTAACAATCCAGATTATCCTGGATTATCATGGTAGGACCCATTGAAAATCCAGCCTCTACCTCAGAGCAAAGCCTGTCCAAAGAAGGGACGTCACCTTTGTCCTTGGAAAAACTCACAGAGCACTCCTAGGCACATTCCCACCCTGCTAAGTTGCTTATCTACAAATAACAGGAGAGATCTGCTGTGCAAGGTTACCCTGACTCAGTCAGGCTAAGTAGGGATCTCATGCAGCCACCAATCAGCATGAGACAGGGAAATACCTGGGATGCCAGATGACCCTCCCAGTAGTTTATGCTGGTTGATAACATGTTGGGAAACCATGTAGCTCAGCAAGTACACCCCTCTTGGCTTAAACCAATCAGTTCAAATGAATACTCCTTTTGTGTGGTGAGCCGTTCCTGCGGACTGTGGTCGCCATTACATGATGGCGCTGGCTCCATTGTGGTCTGTGAAGGACAACTCCATATCAAAGAGAGTTGGCGTGTTCCCAGCTCCTTATCAGAGAAAGTTGGCGTGTCATTTTCTAGCACCCTGTGAGAAGGGTACACGTGGCAGCTTTGCATTGGGGTTCGCGGTGCTTTATTAAGGCTGGGAGGGGCATCCGAAGTTTAGTAGAAGTAGGAGTAGAAGTAGGAGTAGAAGAATTATTAGAAGAATATCAAGGGCCTGAATAAACTGCTGAAAGAAGATTCCTGAGTCGCGTCTTCCTTGCGGGCAAGGGGGTCGCGACAAGTGGTGCCGAAACCCGGGAGAAAAGAAACAAAGAAACACCCAGGAACCAGAACTTTCAGCAGTCAGGGAGGTGCACCGGTAAGTCCCAGGTAATGTGGGACCCGCTGTCAAAAAGCGGGAAGCTCCTCTGTAAAGAGAGGGCGCTACATCTTATAGCAATTGCACTCTGAATTTTTGTTCTCTTTCTGTGTATGTTCGTTTTGTTTTGTGTACTTTCACTTTCGATTTCTGTGTTTTCTTGTGTTGCGTCATGGGTTCTGTGACTTCAAGTCTACTTCTTCTGGCCCTCGATGCCCTTTTACGTTCCAAGGGACTGGAGGTGAAACGCAGTACCTTAGAGAAATTTTTACAGAGGGTAGATACAGCTGCACCGTGGTTTGCATTTTCAGGCAGCCTCACTACACCCAGCTGGGATAAATTAGGCAAAGACCTTGACTTTGCTCGTGAGCTGGGCATGCTAGAGGGCGGGGTGATACCCCTCTGGAAGATGGTCCGTAGTTGTCTTACGGATGGCAGATGCCAAGAAGCGCTTGTTAAAGGGCAGGAGGTTTTAGAACAATTGCATGAAGAAAAATCAGAAACAACAGAGAGCGAAGTGTCTCAGGAAGAGGGGAGTGTGCGGGGCGTGGAGAACGGGAAGAGACTGTATCCAGATCTCAGTGTGCTGCGCACGCCCCCATGCGAAAGTGGGTCAGAGGCAGAAGACGCTGAGGAGGAGGAGATAAGAACGCTGTCCCGGCAGTTAGGGAGTTTAGGTACAGGGAACAGAGATAAGCAAGGGCTCAGGAACGGGCGGCCTCCCGATCCGCCTCCGTATGGCGGGGGTGTTTCAGGCTGCCACTGCTTTCCTCTGTTCCTCAGGGCTGGCATATCATTGCTATTGACATTAAAGACTGTTTCTTTTCTATTCCTTTGCATCCTAAGGACTCACAGCATTTTGCCTTCACCCTTCCCTCGTGTAATCACGAGGAACCAGATCAAAGGTTTGAGTGGGTTGTTTTACCACAGGGAATGTCTAACAGTCCTACGATTTGCCAGATGTATGTAGGGAAGGCACTCGCACCTCTCAGACAACAATATCCTTCCATCAAGATTATTCATTATATGGATGATGTATTATTGGTAGCCAAATTAAAACAGTCAGTTAATGAGGCCTATAAAGACTTGGTGAAGTTGTTAGCTCAGTATGGATTACATATTGCACCTGAAAAGGTTCAAACAGGGGATTCTATTAAGTATTTGGGAGCAACGATTAGATATGACATGTAAAAAACCACAAAAAGTTACTATAAGAACTCAAGATCTCCAAACTTTAAATGATTTTCAAAAACTGTTGGGAGATATTAATTGGATAAGAGGTTATTTACATATTCCTAATATCGTGCTCCAGCCTTTGTATGCTATTCTTAAGGGTGATCCAGATCTTACTTCCCCTCGTACCCTCACTAAAGAGGCCAGAGCGGCCTTTATAAAAGTAGAAGAAGCTATACAACATGCTACTCTATGCAGGCTCCAGAGTGATAAACCTTTCCAGTTATGTGTGCTTGCCACTATGCGGCAGCCTACTGGAGTACTGTGGCAAGATGGGCCTTTACTATGGATCCACCCACATGCATCCCCAGGAAAATCTTTAGAATACTATCCTGATGCTGTTGCAGCGTTAGCACTTAGAGGGATTCAACAGAGCATTCAATTTTTTGGACAAGCACCTTCTTCTCTTATCATACCCTATTCTAAAGTTCAACTTAATGTTTTGTGTGCTACTCTAGACAACTGGGCTATTCTATGTTGCTCATTTCAAGGGGATATTGATAATCATTACCCTTCTCATCCATTACTCCATTTTGTTAAAGAGCATCCTATCATTTTCCCTAAAGTGACTTCACCCACTCCAATTCCGGGGGCTGTTAACATTTTTACTGATGGCTCTAAGTCTGGAATGGGAGCTTATGTGATTAATGACTCTCCCCCTGTCCAGCATCAATTTGCTCCTGGAAACCCACAATGGGTAGAACTACAAATTGTCACTGAAGTTTTTAAACAGTGTTCTTTTCCTTTTAATCTCATTTCGGACTCCATCTATGTGGTACAGGCGCTCAAAATTCTGGAGGCTGTAGGAGCTATTAGTGACACCCATACTGTGTCTGCTTACTTTAATCAGCTTCAACAGCTTATCCGTAGCCGTACTGCCCCTTTCTATCCAATGCACATTCGGGCTCACACCTCTCTTCCTGGCCCGTTATCACAGGGTAATGCCTGTGCTGACTCGGCAACTAAAAGCCAGTTGGTATGCTTGGCCTCCTCCTTAGAAGAAGCTAAATTGTTTCATCACAACTTTCATGTCAATGCTATGACACTGCGTAGACGTTTTTCCATCTCCAGAGCAGATGCTCATCAGATAGTATTACAATGTCCCCATTGTGTCACATTTCTTCATCCTCCTACTTATGGTGTAAACCCACGAGGATTGAAGCCATTGGTTGTCTGGCAAATGGACGTAACTCACGTGCCTGACTTTGGCAACCTCAAATATGTACATGTTTCTATTGACACATACTCTGGAATTATTCATGCTTCTGCTTTATCGGGAGAAAAGGCACGTAATGTTATTACTCATTGCTTAGAGGCATGGGCAGCATGGGGTGCACCTGCATCCCTTAAGACTGATAATGGACCTGCTTATACGGGCAGACAGTTTACATCTTTTTGTTCTACTATGGGAGTACAAGTTGCTCATGGGTTGCCTTACAATCCTCAAGGGCAAGGCATTGTTGAACGTGCCCACCGCACCTTAAAAGAAACCTTAGAAAAACAAAAAGGGGGAATAAGAGTTGACCACACTCCTAAAGAAAGCCTGTCCTTAGCTCTTTTTACCATTAATTTTTTGAATTTGGATATTCATGGCCACTCTGCGGCCGATAGACATGTGTCCCCTCAGCCCTCTGTGACTGGCTATGTTAAGTGGAAGGATGTTCTTACGGGCCAATGGAACGGCCCTGACCCCGTGCTGACATGGGCACGAGGATCTGTATGTGTTTTTCCCCAGGATCGCACGGAACCGCTGTGGATCCCTGAACGCCTGACAAGAAGAGTCTCGAGATCTACTAACCAGCAGCAGGAGGTGCCACAACAGTCCCATGATGAGGAGCTTCATTCTGATGAGTGCTCTGGCTCTGATGCTCGTGCCAACGGTACAGATGGCAACAATGCAGTGGTGGGCAGTGGCACGGGCATGGCCAATGCCAATGCCAGTTCATAGTAATTCTAGTGTCCTCCCCACTCTTTTTTCTACCTCATGTGAGATGTCTGCTCCTTGTACCTCTCCTAGAGGGGACATGGAAAATATTTTTAATCAGTCTCAAGTTAATCTCACAGGAGTTTTTTGTTTCAGTCTTGGGAACACTAATTGTATTAGCCTTAAGACCAAAAATTTGACTAACTGGGAGGACCCATTGCGGTCCAGTCGAGTCTCAGGGAGTATTCTCAGTGCTGTATTGAGCCAAGTAGTTTCAGGGAAGCAATCAGGCTCAGGGACCCCCGCAACTAGCTCTGTTTTAAACATAACTACTTTAGCTATTATCTCCGAGGTACTAATCCCAATGCCTCCTTCTTCTAATAGTACTTGCTATGCCACTCATTTCAAGGCCTCTCCCTACTGTACCCCTAATTTTGGTTTTCCCCCGACATTTACGCCTTGTCAGGATCATTCTTGGGAGAAACATCAAGTTGCTAAAGGTTTCTCCTTTTCCCCCCCTCTGAAGAGATATGTTTATAACTTTAACAACAATGCCAACTCCTCTACAGGAACAGGTTGGTCCTGGTTTCAATGGCTCATTTCCAATGAGAAGGGGGCTTCAGCCGATATTTCTGCATTGGCTCAATTACTAGGAGCCAAAAGTTGGCTGGCTAATGTTTCTGGCACTACTAAGGAGAGTGAATGAGGTAATAGGCTTACATCTGTTTCGTTCAACTCTCTGTTACATTATGCCACATTGCCTCCTGCAATGGTCTGTATCCAATCCCCGTTCCTGTTCCTTTTAGCTAATCACTCCTCATCGGGGATGCTGGATTGTTCTATTATTACCTGTTTCTTATCTGAGTGTTGGAATGGTTCTTGGACTGTAGCAGTAATTATAAAAATTCCAACTTTTGTCCCAATCCCAGTCACTGCGGATCCAGATAAATTTCCTATTGTAGAGCTACTTAGAGTCCGCAGAGATTTTGGAATCATGGCAGCTATAGTGACAGCCGTGGCGGCATCTGCTGCTGCAGCAGTTACGGCCGGAGTAGCCATGGCCAGTCAAGTACAAACTGCTGCCACTATTAATCAAGTTGTTCAACAAACGTCCACTATACTTGAATCGCAAAATGCGATTAATCAACATATTTTGTCAGGGATTTTAGCTACCAACCAGAGAATAGATTTTCTTCAAGCTCAGGTAGAGGAATTGGCTGACCTAATACTTTTAGGCTGCATTGACCAACGTGCACATTTATGTATAACCTCTGTCAGATTTAATGATTCCAGGAATGCTTCCCACATCATTGGTGGATATCTGGCCGGGAATTGGTCCATGGAAGCGGAAGACATGATCCAGTCTCAACTAACCCAGATAGCTGTCTTGAATAGTACCCGTGTCGATCCCGTGACTCTGGGTCAATTCACCAATTGGATATCTTCTGCTTTTTCCTTTTTTAAAGAGTGGGTGGGAGTAGGCATTTTTGGTGCACTGTGTTGTTTTGGTATGTTCCTCTGTTTGTGGTTTCTCTGTCGCCTTAAGGCTCGTAGTGTTCAAGATAAGGCTATGATCATACAAGCTCTTGCTGCTTTAGAAACTGGCAACTCGCCACAGGTCTGGCTTGCGCATCTTAAGCACTAAACTTTTGACATGGTCATTGCACCCCAAGTTATTATAACATTGCACTGGGATTGACATGTCTTTCCTCGTTATTCTCTTAGTGTCAGAAAGCCCTTGCACTCTGCCGGTCTTGCTACCATTGCACGCAGATGGGTTTCTACACTAGTGCCTTTGACATGGTTGTTGCACCCCAAGTTATTATAACATTGCACTGGGTACGACATGTCCTTCTTTTGTCTTTCTCTTAGTGCTGGAAAGCCCTTGCACTCTGCGGGTCTTGTTGCCATTGCACGCAGAAGGGTTTCCACAATGGTCTTTATCTATCACTTTGAAGTCCGTGCCTTTCTTTCAGGGTGCTGCCAACTTGTTTGTAGTTGTACTTCTGCATGGCCACAGTTCAACCTCAGCTATTTCCTCTTACTCACCATCGTCACGATACAGGATGCGAGGCAAGGCACTGCACTTGAGTGATCCACTGAGAAGAGGGACCTCAAGGGGAGCATGTCCTATTGCATGCGGGTTTGACGTGTCTCCGCCCCGCCCCACGAAAAAAGGCGTCGGCTGATATGGTGTCAGGTCTGGGGTAGGCGCCCCCTGGGGCTGGCCCATACTATGCAGCCACTTTTGCACAGTGGGATAGGACCTCTACTCTCGCCTGTATTGTCTTAGTGAAACAAAAAGGGGGAGCTGTGGTGAGCCGTTCCTGCGGACTGTGGTCGCCATTACATGATGGCGCTGGCTCCGTTGTGGTCTGTGAAGGACAACTCCATATCAAAGAGAGTTGGCGTGTTCCCAGCTCCTTATCAGAGAAAGTTGGCGTGTCATTTTCTAGCACCCTGTGAGAAGGGTACACGTGGCAGCTTTGCATTGGGGTTCGCGGTGCTTTATTAAGGCTGGGAGGGGCATCCGAAGTTTAGTAGAAGTAGGAGTAGAAGTAGGAGTAGAAGAATTATTAGAAGAATATCAAGGGCCTGAATAAACTGCTGAAAGAAGATTCCTGAGTCGCGTCTTCCTTGCGGGCAAGGGGGTCGCGACACTTTTGTACTGACCAATCACCCCTACCCAACTTGTTCCCAGCAGTGAATGTGCTAATCATGTATTAGAGTTGTTATTTGATTTTCTTGTGGTGTCTGATGATTTGCTAAGAGATGCTATGATGTATGTGAAGTCCCTGTCTTCTCCAAAGAATGTATAAAACTGCTGCAAACCTGGGCTTGGGGCCTCTCAGCATTACCAGTTTCTGTGTGTGTGCGCAGAGGACCAAGCTAGCTAACAATAAACACCTCTTTGCTGCTTACATCGATCTCGGGTCTCTGGTGGTCTTTTGGGGGTCCTGAAATCGAGCATAACACCATCTTATCCTACAAATCCCTGAATGTGTAGGAACCCCAGAAGGTGGGCATCAGAAGACCATGTAGCACTGGAAGAAGGGCACAGGGGGTTGCAATGTTGTTCACCTGGATGGGGGGAGAAACAGCAACCAACCCAGGAATGCAGGAGCCCCTGGAAGCTGGGAAAGACAAGGAAAAATGTCTCCTTTGGTGCCTCCAGAAAGGAACACAGCTTGATGGGCCTCTTGCTTTTATCCTGGTGATAGATGCATGGTGTTTCTCTCCTACAGAACTGCTTGTTTCCCTCCCTGCGGGTGATGCTGAGCTAAATGACAGCTCTCTACACAGGTGAGCCAGCAGCCGCCTGACCAGCACAGCAGGCTGGATGAAATTCCACTCTATTTCAGGAGCTATCATCTGTGGTGGCTGGGCTCAGACACCTGTGGGCCACCAGGTCAGAACCCTGGGCAGCTCTTATCTGGGTCCTGATCCCTGCTCCTGTCAGTCCCTGCAACATCACCCACTCAAAAACCCATCCATTCCGTGGACTCCATTTTCTTAAGGAGAGCCGTGCCTGTCTTAGAGAGGCTGAGCATTTCCAATGAGTCTGGACCACAACAACTTTCGAATGTGAAAAGGGAGCCTGGGTGAGGAAACGCACTTGGAAAATCTGCTGCTGACTGGTGGTTATATATTTAAGTTTCTTAAAAACAAGGGTGTTATTTTCAAGGTCTGAAGAGTAATTGGGAATTTATCCAAAGTCTTCGGAACATGAAAAAGGATCATAAAAGTGCAGTGCTGTCGGATTCAAAGATGGCCAATTTGTTCTCTATCCTTTTGCTGCTTCCGGATGCTGAATAAGAATGTCTCTCAAGAACAAAGTTTCTCAAGCCAACAATATGCCGTCCTCTGGGAGCAATGTTGGTTCCAGGGTTACCTTTTGAACGAGGAAGAACTTGTTATCTTCTCCAATCATTTGCTTTCCTTTGAGTCCACAGGACCCTCACATGTGTTTGAAAACATTTTCACCTACCTTCGAGAAGTGGGTCACAGGCCTGGCCTCCTGCAGCACTGGCCACATGGCTGGGGCTGCTATTTGCCTGTGCTCAGCAGATAACGTTTTGGATTAGAGAGAAAGCACCAAAAGTCAATAGACCCCTGCTGCCCCCACAACTTATTCCAAAGCCAAGGCAGAAATTAAAGGCATTAGAAATTACAAGAGCCTTCAATTTACCTAGTCAAACACCTGAAATAAATTTCAATGTTGAGCTAAAAAAAGTTATTGTTGGTCACATGCTACCAACAGCCATAACTTTTAAACTCACATTTTTTTCTGCTGAAATAAGCAATGGGGATTTTTCTTGTGCTTTACTGTTACTTCAGAATATTGCTCTTTCTATAAGTACTGTCTTTACTTTCCCTAAAGAATCTTAAAAAGAGTCACTGGCAAAACCCTGTCCTGGAGATATCTGCTTTTAGAGGGAAGTGTGTGTGTGTGTGCGTGTGTGTGTGTGTGTGTGTGTGTGTGTACCATACTTTGCCATTTTACAAAATAAAATACCTGTCACATTTGAAGGAAACAGTAATTATGAGTTATGGATCATTTGCAAGAAGCAATACAAAATTAGCTTCTGGGCCTGTTTCCAAACTTAGTGTAAATTTTTGACAAACTGGATATTGATCAATGATTTACAAAGTCTGTTGAATTTATCAGCACAGCCTATGAGGGAGGACTTGTTAGGTTAAATAAATTAAGTTGTAATGAAATAGATTGTTCCTTTATGAAAAATTAAAATGCATGAGATCTGGTAATTGTAAGTTGAAATCTGAAATCTCTCCTTTGCAGATATTCTCACTGCAAAGTGTGAATTACGTCTTTAAGCTCTAGGGCCAAGAAAAAGACCAAGCTCCAAAGTTTAAAGGGCTTGCACATGTGATTAGAATTTAGGGCGATGAATATCTCAGAGTGGGAGAGAGTCAAATGGTCTCCCAAATCTCCAATTGTGCTTGCAACATTTTATCCTGAAGCCACTTTGGCACATGCAGCTGTTGCTACATTGTTCTCATCGTTCTAGAAGAATATGGTAAGGGGGAAATATTTGCACAGCTCCACCAAGCAATGGAGATAAACCCATTTTCCAGTCCACAGCACTAGATCATCATTGCAGAGATGGTGTCTATAAATATTGAAGCCACAGGAAGCCCTAAGTCCCCGAGCTTAACTAGAGAGGGGGGACTTCCCTGGAGAGAGGGAAGAGTGTGATCTTTCCTTCCAGAGCTGCAGGGGAGCTTCTGTCTCCAGCCCCCTGGAAGTGATAGGGGTTTTGCCTTAATTTGCATTCCTTCAATATCAAACCTGGGGACAAATTTTCACACAAAAGTAGTTTATGTGAAAAGGATTCCCTGGAAGCATTAGTGGAGGGGGGAGACAAGCCAGGAAGGAAAAGCAGTCAAGAAAAACTGCTGAATTCTTTTTCTTTCAAAATTGAGTTAAATTCTTATGCCATGTTTTTTTTAAGAACTACACTGTTTTTTAGTGTATTTGTAGAGCATTTATCACCATCAGCAATCTTTAAATCTAGAAAATTTTCATCTCCTCTAAAAGAAACCCTGTGCCCATAGGCTGTCCCACTTCTGTTCCCCACCCTGGCAAGTGCTAGTCTGTTTTCTCTCTGTGACTTACCTAGTCTGGATATTTCATACAATCGGGATCATATAACGAGCGGATTTTTATGACAAGCATCTTTTGCTTAACGTGAGGTTTTACAGCTCCATTCTGGTTATAACAGGCATTAATATTTTATTGTATATTTTATGGTTGAATTAGATTCTATTGTGTAGATGTACACAACTTTTGCTGTTCTATTCACAATTGATGGACATTTGGTTCATTTCTACTTTTGGATAATACGAATAATACTGGATAAAAAATGTTGTATACGTTGCATGTGTGTGTTCATATGTGTTCAATTCACTTGGAAGTGGAAGAATGTCCGGGTCTTCTTGTAACTGACTTTTGGACGAGCTGTGGTTTTCTTGCTGTGGTTTTGAAAATGTCACCCCATTTCTTAGTCCCAGGAGCACGTCTTCCACTTCCCACATGGGCTACTGTTCCTGTCTTTTATTATCAACATCTTGATGTGTGAGGAGTGGTATCTGGGGTTTTGACTTGAATTCCCTAATGATTAACGATGTTCAGCATCTTAGAGCATCTTGCCATGTACTGATAGAATATTTGAATGTTTTTAGAGAAATGTCTAATCAAATCCTTTGCTTATTTATTTTAGTCATGTGACATTTATTTGTTAGTTGTTGGAATCCCTCAGGTGTGCCACATACTAGATCCTTACCAGTACTGGCAAATATTTTCTCCAATTCTATGTGTTAATATTTTCATTGATAATGCCCTTTGATGTTCAGAACTTTAACTTTGATGAAATTCCCCATTTTTCTTTAATTTTTTTGTTATTTTTGAGAAGATATTGACTAATCCAAAGCCATGAAAATTAATAACTTACCTTTTAAAAATATTTTTAATGAAATTTGGTTACTTCATTCATTTTGAGTTAATCTCATGTGGCTTGTCACACAGTTAAAGTATATTCTTTTGCATTTGGATATCCAGTTATCGGTACCATTTCCTTGGGGGGGAAAAAAACAGTAATTCTCTCAATTGGCTGTCCTTAATAGGAGTCAATTCTTCAGGAAAACATCACAATCCTAAGTTGTGTTCCCTAACAATACAGCTTGAAAATATATAAAGCAACACCTCTGGGAGCAGGAAAGAAAAACAAATATATTCCTAAAAGAATGGAAATCTTCAGTAGCCTCACAGCATTCTTGAGCTCTTCCTCAGACAGGAAGTCGGCCAAGCATAGAGACATTCTTAAATCAGGCAAATCAACAGGGTCCACGTGAAACTGATACAGCACATCACCCGGCAGCAGAACACATATCATTTAAGGTGCATATGGGACATTTGCTGAAGTAGACTCCATCCTATGAAATAAAACAAACCTTAATTAGTCTAAAGTAATGGAGGTGGCATTCTTTTTTTTTTTTTATTAGTTGCTCAAAACAATACAATGATCTTGACATATCATACATTTGATTCAAATGGGGTATGAATTTTCATTTTTCCACGTGTACAGATTGCAGGATCACATTGGTTATACAGCCATGTTTATACGTACAGCAATACTGGTGTCTATTGTATTCTACTGACTTTCCTATCCCCTTCCTATAACCCCCTCCCCTCCCCTTCCATCACCTCTCTCTACCCAGTCTACTGTGACACATTTCTCTCTCTTTTTTCTTCCCCCTCACACCATCATATATGTAATTTTGTATAACGATAAGGGTCTTCTTCCATCTTTCGTGCAATTCCCCTTCTCCCTCCCATTCCCTCCCACCTCACTTCCCTGTTTAGTGGTAATCTTCTTCTCATGCTCTTCCTTCTTACTCTGTTTTGAGTCACCTCCCTTATATCAAAGAAGACATTTAGTATTTGTTTTTTAGGGATTGGCTAACTTCACTTAGCATAATCCGCTCTAATGCCATCCATTTCCCTGAAAATGCCATGATTTTGTTATTTTTTTTAGTGCTGAGTAATTTTCCATTGTGTATAAATGCCACATTTTTTTTACCCATTCATCTATTGAAGGGCATCTAGGTTGGTTCCACAGTCTAGCTATTGTGAATTGTGCTGCTATGAACATTGATGTAGCTGTG
The DNA here is from genome assembly GCF_052094955.1 of Ictidomys tridecemlineatus. Classification (NCBI taxonomy): domain Eukaryota; kingdom Metazoa; phylum Chordata; class Mammalia; order Rodentia; family Sciuridae; genus Ictidomys; species Ictidomys tridecemlineatus. Next base: position 207,721,887 of record NC_135477.1, read on the forward strand.
TCTCTGTGGTATGCTCTTTTTAGGTCTTTTGAGTATAGTCCGAGAAGTAGAATAGCTGGGTCGAATGGTGGTTCCATTCCCAGCTTTTCAAAGAATTTCCATACTGCTTTCCAAATTGGCTCCACCAATTTGCAGTCCCACCAGCAATGTACAAGTGTAACGCTTTTTCCCCTCATCCTTGTCAGCACTTGTTAGTCTGACTTCATAATGGCTGCCTTTCTTATTGGAGTTGAGATGGTATCTTAGAGTGGTTTTAATTTGCAATTCTCTGATCACTAGAGATGGTGAGCATTTTTTTTGTAATTATAGATTGATTGTATATCCTCCTCTGAGAAGTGTCTGTTCAGATCCTTGGTCCATTTGTTGATTGGCTTATTTGTTTTCTTGTTGTTTAATTTTTTTAGTTCTTTGTATATTCTGGAGATTAGAGGTCTCTCTAAAGTGTGAGGGGTAAAAATTTGTTCCCAGGATATAGGCTCCCTATTTACCTCTCTTAGTATTTCTCTTGTTGAGAAAAAACTTTTTAGTTTGAATACGTCCCATTTGTTGATTCTTGATTTTAACTCTTGTGCTGTAGGTGACATTCTTATAAGCAAACCAAACACAATAAAAATTTTAGGAACTTATCAGTTTTCTGGAATCAAACACACACACTTCAGAATCATCTGTGGATCATAGAAGAAGTCACAAGAAAGGTCAGAAAATATTTTTATTTAAAATAATATGTTGGAATTTGTGGAAAAAAGATAAGCTGTTGCTTACAGGAAGGCATGTACCATCAAATGCACACTAAGAGAAGAAGAGAATGATCAAATTAATAATGCAATACTCTGTATAAGAAACTGGAGGAAAGAACAACGTATATGTTTGGCTGGCAGAAAGAAAGCAGCCATAAAAATGAGAACATACAGTAAAAAATAAAACAGAAATGTGGGGGTAGCAGAGTGAGGTGTGCCAGTTCCTCACTGCAGAAGGCCCAGTGGTTAGCTCCCAGTGGGTTTCCTCTTTATGCACATTGGTCATTGTAGGCATTATCCAAGGGGTTCTCATGGACATTTTCTTCATTTAGATATATTTAGCTTTAGCCTCTAAATTTATGTTCCTTAATGCACGTAGATGGGCATATGTGCATACCCATTTGCATCTTGTCTACGTTTTATATATACTGCTGTACACAGTAACAGTGGCTTGATATCCTCTCTGTAGGGTCTCTGAGGGCAGCACGTCAGCTCAGCCTCACTATGATAGGTAACGTAGTGCCCTGTGGAACCGGGAAGTCCAGGTAGGCCAGCTCAAACGTGGCTGGATCCCCAGGCTCAGCAGGCCCCAGCAGCTCCAGGTAGCCTCATCTTCAGAGACTCATATGATGGGGAAAGGAGAGTAAATGATCTCCGTCAGCATCCAGATAATGATTGAAATGCTCTCACTCACATGTGGAGTGTGAGGAAGTTGGGGTAGGAGAATGGTTAGCCAAGGCTTGGGAGAGTTGGGCAGCAGGAAGGCTGGGGAAGGCTGATCAGTGGGGACCAAGTTACAGTTGGACAGAAGTAAGCTCTGGTGGGTTCTTGCACCAAGGGGGACCACAGAGGATGATAAAGTAGAATCCCCCTCAAAAAATCTAGAAGAAAAGGCTTTGCATATTTTCACCAAAAAGAAATGATACCCACCTAAAGAGATCAAATGGAACTGATTTGAACATTATGCATCATGTCCATGTATCAAAACATCACATGGTACCGTATGAGCATGTGTGATTTTCATGTATCAATTCTTAAAAATATATATAATTGACATCAACTGAGTTTTCCCTGAAAAGGGCAGGAGCTAACCCTGAACCATGGGGATGCCACAGAGTTCATGACCCTGGGGCACCTGCTCAACACACTACAGGAGTGACGACCAGGGCTCTGGGTTCAAATACTGCCTGTCATAGTGCAATTTTATTGAAGGCACAAATATCTGCCTGGATTGCCATCTCCATATGTTGTGTTGAATGAGGTGACACTGGAAATGAACTCCATTGGCTGTCCAAGGAGGGAGGACTCTGTGCCTTTTACTGATTCTGGGAGCCACACATTTTATGGCTGCTGCAGAATCTCAGGGCAGTGGAAGAAGTAGCACTCAGAGAAAAGGACAGAAGGCAGAAGATGACGATTGTGCCCATTCTCCGGCTTCTGAGCTGGAGCATCACAAAAGTTGAAAGATGCACAGGTTTCCTTCTTACAGAGGAGAGATGTGAGCTTCAGCAAGTCTGAGCTGCTGGTCCAAGGACAAATGTTTAACAAACAGTTTGGCTTGCACCCGAGTCCAGGTCTGTATGTCAACCAAAGTCTGCACCTGCTCTAGCACTAGGCATCCCCAAACATGCCTGCACCCCAAGAAGCTTGAACCCACAATGGGCATATGGCCCATCCCTAACTCATAGGCTTTACACAAACAGCAGAAATGATGCCTTGGTTATACAGCTAAAACTCAGGTGAGCCAGGTGGTTCCTGCCCTTTCAGGGACACAGGTAGCACAAATCTTCAAACAGCCACTCCCCTGGTGTCACCACAAACACAGTATCTCTGTGGCAGTTTCAACTTGAAACTCGACTTCACCGAAAATAGAGGTAAATCAATAAAGTCCTGAGTGGTAAGGTGTAATTTTAAAAATGGTCCAACAGTCCTCTGTAATCTTTATAAAAATGTGGTGGAGGAAAGGGCACAAAAGAAGGTGCCAGGAAAGTCCACGTCTACCTTAAAAGACTCCTTGAAGACTTAAAATCCTAACACTATAGGAATTTTCACATGCCCTCCTCTGATTTCTGCATTTCCACATAGAACATTTTCTTACTGTGGAAATAGGTGCTATGCATAGTAAAACAATCAGTAATGGATCCTAATGGATTCTATTTATTTAAAATGCATTTGCAATGTATGCTGTATTGTACTATTCAAAATTGACTTTCAGTAACCAAATTGTGAGGTTCCCTTAACATAAAATTTTAATTTAGCCCCTTCACATTATAATTAAAGAAAATCACAATTTCCAGAATCTTGATCTTTGCCTCAACAAAACTATTGATTTAAGAATGGATTTTATTAAAATTACTAAAAGTAGAAACTATTTAGAAATTGTAGACAAAGAGTATTATCAATGTGTTAATTATCTCTAATTTAGGTATATGTGGTCAAGATAAAAATGGTTTTAGTATTAATTTTTTTAGGTTAAAAATAGTGCAGAAATAATAGTAGTTATTATTATTATTATTATTATTATTATTATTATTATTATTATTATTATTATTTTAGGGTCAAGTGTTAAAAGCCAAATGCTAATTCAGAAACTCTTTGCAAAAAAAAAGTTTATACACATGTTTTTCTATGAATTGAGTCTTGTATTGATTAATTTAACTCTTTCCCTGGCCCAATAGCCAGATATTCATTATTGGACTAAAATGTTTGCTGGGTTTGTTTTGTAAAAGACCAGGGCTGCAGAGCTACTACCTTCTTAAAAAGCAATAAGAACCAACACTCAATTTCTAACCCAATCTTGTCAGAAAACCTGACTAATGAAAGTCTAAGCCTCTTCCCAGAGTGCTGGGTACATCTGCTCCAGCCACTGCTATGAAAAAATCTTCCCACAGCCCCCAGGAGGTGTGGGTCCCCTCCAGCTCTCTGTTGGACATATGGGACCTACAGTCTGGGCACCTGTTATTGCTGTTCTAGAACCTTCCTCTTGCCCCGCTTATGGGAGTGATAATGCAGCCCAAAGCAGAAGTGGAGTCAGGGAAGTGCCCTGCTTCCAAGGTGGTGCAGAGCAGGGTCTGGCTAGGAATCTACATGGCTTCCGTCTGTGCAGTTGTAAAGAAAAACCCCCAGGCTGTTTTCCCTCCCCTGTCACCCTAGAGAAAAGAAGGGCTCTGCCCCAGCAGGACTGGAACCCTGTGAACGTGCACCCACATGTCGTACCCATCCAAGAACACGAGGAGTGCTCTGAGATAGGGAAGGTGGAAGCCATCCATCAAACGCCCTTGGGCAAGTAGAAGCAAGCAGCATTGGTCCCCAGGACTCTCTGCTGGTCACATCTGGCCCTTGGCCAGAAGCTTGCAACTTCTTTGTGATTTCTCCAGTTCCAAGGCTTAGCAGTGTCCACCTGTGCAGGGAGCCCCTGATGAGGAAGGAGAGAGGGAGGCGTGCATTCCCAGGGCTGATGCTGGAATTCAAGAACTCCCGGGAGCATAGAGCCACCTTTTACACTGATGGGCTTCTCACCGCCTCCCACATGGAACCATTGCCAGTTGGAATGAGAGGCTGCCTCTTGCAGCAAGTGTGCTGCATCGACTTTTGGAATTCCTATTTAGCCCTGTCACCACCCCAGTTCTGACTTCCAGTTCTGATGTCACCCCAAAACCAACATGTGACTCAGTCTCTGGGATCCCCTGCCTCTCTGCCTTTCAAACAGGGCAATCCTGCTTGTCTTCCCTGGGGTGTTAGACCGGTGGTCATCTGCACTTTCCCAGGTCTCATAAACATTAGGGACTTGTTAGAGAGTGACCAGGTGAGGGCACTTGCTGTTTCTTCCTTACCTATCCCCATGGTATTATCTTGCCTTATGTCCTTCAAGATGGTGAATCCTCACCTCCGATTACAACCAGTGAGAAGAGACAGGTATAGGAAGACAGCCTTCCTCAAAGATGCTTGCCAATGGTGCTTGCCCATCCTCCTTATCTTATTGACCAAACTTGAGTCACATGACCACTTGTGGCTGCAAGGAAATTGGGAAATGCTGTGTTCAATCTACAGGGCTGGCTGAAACCAGAGATGTCTTGAGTGGAAAGGAGAATTTCAGATGTGTGCCTGGGTGGGGGAGGGTGGAGTGGGGGAGCTGGTAACCAGCAGCAGATCATGAATATGCACCAGGACATGGGTAAGCGCTCCATAAATGTAACAAATAATAGGATGGTGATCTGCTATCTGGTAGATATACTCTGATCTTAAACAAGTAGGGAACATTTTTCAAACCACTTATTAAGATTGCTGCTGATGTCTGGCTATCTGCAAAAGAATTGTTGCTTTAAAAAAAATGTTTTACACATATGGAAGAAGCTAATTGCTAGAATATTGCTTTCAAACACAGCCAGTGGTGGCCAGAGATTAAAGACTGTCTCCAGATCACAGTGAGTCAAACTCAGAAAACTTAAAGATGACTTAATGTGTTGAAATTTCCAGAATAACTCCTAATTGCCTGTTATGCTCATACTCTAGGCACATGGCGACCAAGTGCCTTTTAAGAAATAAATGAGTGTTGGGAGCCAGCCCAGTGTGACTGAATGTCGTGTTTAGGATGTGTTTTCAATTGCAAAATTGCAAGAAAGCACAAAGCTAAACAGGGAAGATGATGTATGACAGGACGAGGAGACCAGATGTGAGCTCCCAAACTGATACTTGGATGCAAACTCTTGTGTCAATTCTCCCAAGAGCAAAACATAAAACCCTGTTTTGCCAAGAGTTCTACCTTCCTGAATGACAGTCTCTTTCTCCTCTGAATATAAATGCAAAATGAAATCTGTAAGCCAAATTAAAGGTTATTTTCATGAACTTAAGAATGTCATTGAATTTTTAATGAGCCAATTTTGGAGATAATTTTAGCATAATTTAAATGTAGAAATAAATTACTAATAGGAATTACTTCTCTGGCAATCAAGGGAGTATATTTAAAATTTAAAAAGATGGTAGCTACTTTGCTTAATCTAATTTACTTTATAGTTTAACATAATTTAATTTTTATAATTTAGATGAATATTTTCAATAGGTTGCATATTGCCTAAAAAAAACAATCTGATTTGTATAATTTTCATCATAACTTTGGATTAATAAGCTTTACTTTCAAAACTACCAGTTATCCAGGAACACAGCTTTGGAGTATGAAGAGCTATGCAATTACTTTGGTAATATTGACACAGAATGAGTATTTGGGAAATATCAGCTATAGCATCAGTGCTATCAGCTCTGTGAATGCCATCATAATATCATAAAATTAATATGAAATGCATAATATGAAGGGTTTCACTTTTCCTTCCAGTGGCCCTGAGAGGCAATACCAATCAATCACTCCTTAATGGCAACATGTGCTCTCAGTTCCCTTGTGGGTTTGCCCCAGGATGCCAGAGCAAGTGGATCAGACTGCAGGGGAGCCTCGCTTAGTAGGTGCTCCTGATCCAAGATGATTCTAACCAGACTGGCTGTTCTGCTCCTTGATGGCTTAGTGTGAAAGATGGAAAGATATCCCACATGGCGATGAGATCTAAGCAGGGATAAAACAGCTCCTTTAATACAAAATATTTTTAAATGCAATAATACTTATTTTTTAAAATGCTAAAAATAAATCACTAATTTCATTTCATTCCACCACAAACCCACTGTTAGCTCTTGGAGTCCTGTCATTAAGTTGGAGATCAGTTGGTTAATACTGGGGTTAGGACTCTGTTGTGGGACTGGTCCTTCCCTGGGACAGGTCAGCAGTGACCAAGTCAATAGATGAACAAAATTGTGGGAGAGAGGAACACACGTGTGCACACACAGACATTTGGTAAATCCCTTACCTCCTACTGTGCTGGTGAACTTCTGATGTTCTATGGCCTTCAGATACTTTCAGAAGTAAGAGAATCCATCCTCGGTCTAGAGCAAATATCTTCCCACATCAGGAATGATTTTAGGATGCAAGTTTTCAACATGTCAAAGGATACCCTTTGGGCTGCTAAGGTCTAGGATGATGTTTTGTTAATTTATATCTGTGAGTGGCAGCCACATCAATGGGACACATGACAGCCAAAGACCTGCTTGAAGGAAAGTGGTGGGTAATTCTCACTCTGATAATTTTTGTGGTTGACAATAGTGATCAAGCAATAGAAATACATGAAAGGATGAAAGCATTTCATAATGTGTGTTTGGAGAAACATACAGTGAAGCTCAGTGTTTCCCCATGACATTCCGTGGCTCCATGACTCACATGGCCACTCTTTTCAGTCATCTTTGCCCGACTTTGCCCTCCTGAGGAAAAGGGGGTGCCCTCCCTGTTCCGTGTCAACATCTGGCACAGTATCTAGGCAGGGCTGTGCTTGCACCAGTAAGGGTGGCCAGGCTGTGCTCTGGGTACCAACAGCATCTTCATCCTGTGGCATAAACATAAATGACCACAAGAAAAATTGTTTCATGCTTTTGCCTCAGGTCCAGTTGGGGGTTTGGGTTGAGAGTGGAGGTCTCTGCACTGTGGGTACCAGTTGGGCAGAGGCTCCATCTCAACAGGAGATTCCCACCTGCATGGATGGGAAAGTAGGGAGACTCAGGCATTTCGAGAAAGTTCAACAGACCCATTTTCCTAGCACACACAAGAGAGGCAGATGCGGGGCTGGACTGTGGCTCAGTGGTAGAGCACTTGCCTAGCATGTGTGAGGCCCTGGGTTCAATCCTCAGCACCACATATATAAATAAATAAATGTATTGTGTCCATCTACAACTAAAAATTTTTTAAAAAGGAGAAAGACAGATGCACAGTGGATTGGAGAAATCAACTGGCGTTGGTGATGGTTAGTTATTGAAATGATCTCTGGTGGCCTTCAGGCAGACGAGAGAAGCAGAGAAGCTTATATTTTACCCAGAACTCTACAGGTCCTTGGTGGTAAGTCAACACAAGAAGAGACCTGGGGTGAAGTTGGAGGGGACAGCAAGAGTCCAAGTACAAGGAGAGGCCAGAACAGAGTAATAGAAGTTCAGACAGAGAGGAGAGCGTTTAGTGTTGGAATGATAAAACGTGATGCTGCATTGAATGTGAGAATAAGGACACTTCAAGACTCAAGAATGATCCCCAGACAGGCTCTGAACAGGTGGCAGATCAAAACTAAGAGGACCTGGATGAGCTGTGGGTATGCAGAGGAATCAAGGCAGATGAGTTCGATGACACGGCACCCTCAGGTTTGCTAAACCTTGGGGCTGCGACTCGAGACACTGTTGAGCCCATCACAGCAGAAATGACACTCTCACCTGACCCACAGTGGGTGCCAGTCAGTGTGCAGGGCGAGGCCTGGAGTGGGGGTAGGAAGCCCCACGTGGGCCACAAGGAAGACTTTTGCCCTCTTGGTGCTATTTTAGGAGCTCTGAGCCAAAGGTTCCCAAAGCCCCAAAGGACCTGGGATAGGGGAGGCAGGAGGAGTAGAAAAGTGCTGACTCCCTGGTAAGAGTGGGGAGTAGTGTCCCCAAAGTCCCCTGCCTTCCCAGTAACAAAACTCAGTTAAAGAACCCAAAGACACCTCCTTGGCCCAGAATTCAGAGACCTGGGGATGGATCCACATGATGTCCAGGGGGCTGAGGAGACCACACAGCTGCTGTCAGAGCCAGTATCACATGGCTCCCCATGAAGCCTGCCAGAAATGCCTGCATGATCCTGTCTCTTGTTGATGCTGGACACTCGATCTTCAAGCCTGAAAGCAATGGAGACAAAATGGAACCAACAAGTGGACACACAGGCCACTGGGAATTCTTGGATAAGTCTGGAAAGAGTTTGGTTGTCAGGACTTGAAAGAAGGCATGGTTTCACCCAAGAGAAGAGGTCAGGGATGCTGTACCCCACAATACACAGGATGGTCACCCACGATGCAATCTAGGGTGCAAAGTATCCTACACCAGGTAGAAAATTATCCAGTCCAAAATATCAACAGTGTCATGCTTGTCAAATTCCATTATATAAAGATGGCTTTATTAAGATGGTAGCTAGGTTTCTCCAGATGGAAGGACAGAGAGATCATTTGCTCCAAGGTCCCGGAGCAACAGGCACTGAGAACTTCAGGAAGTGGGGACCTGTCTGAGGTCAGGTAGGCATCTTTGGTAGGGCAGGATGAAAATCAGAAGATGAGAGCATGCACAGTTCACAGGTGGTGGCTCTTTAACACCTGAAGAACAGTAAGACTTGCCACAGGTCTCAGGGACACGCCAGGGGACTGGAAACATGTTGGAGTCAGTGGTGCCTTGGCACATGCTGGTTTGGCCAGGCAGCTGGGGAAGTCTGAGAAAGGAGTGACATTGGGGGAAGTGGTGGGGTGGGCTCTTGTCAGCTTTTGCTCATGCCCTGCCTTGGAAATGCAAGCCACACAGGCATGTCCACCTGCCTGGGGCAGGAGGTATCCCTTCCTCCAGGCTAAGTAGCACCTCTATTCTTGGTTACCATGACTTCAAGAAACCCAATCCAGGACCTTGAGTGTCTACACGAGGGGAAGAGGGTTCAGAGTGGTTGCGCAGTTCGCCAGCACCTCGCCTCTGTGATTGTTTACTGTTACCCTTCGATCTGAGTTTCTTTTAAATTTTTGCCAGAGCACCTATGTGCTCTCATCCTGCACCATTTAGAAATTACAAAATTTCATCTTAATTTTCCAAGAAAAAAGAATTCTGATTATAATGATAGCTCTGAGCCCAGCAGGGAAGATTGCCAAACTCCACAATGTGGGATCCTAATTTGTCCTTGCTCATAATTTTCCACAAGTGATCTTAAATAGACATTATTTTCTTTAAATAAAGGAAATACATTAATTATTTTGCTCATTGGGTTTCTGGTAGATGACACTTACATTTCTGATTAAAACTTCCCAGGATAGAGGTAAAGATAGTGTGCAGAAAAAAAAATGCTAAGCAGCATAAATACTTGCACATTAGCAGTTTTGTTCAAAAGCTGCCAGTAAGGAATGAAATGTGGATGTAGCAGGGTAAAACTTTACTGGTACAAATTGCACCCTGGAACCAAGCAGGACAAGTGTGATCTTACTCCTACCACATTGAGTTCCCCTCAATGTTTGGCCCTGAGACCCACGTGTGATCCATTTCTGGACAATGGAACATAAATACAATCTATTGAGTTTTGAGAAAGACATTTCCTAATTAAAAAAAATCCACAGATAATCTTGTTCACTTGCCTTACATTCTGTCCCTGACTGGTAGGCTCTCTGTGACAATGTGATGGTTGGAGTGGAGGCAGTTCTTTTGGGATCATGAGGCATCAAAATCTAAGGAGAAAAATAACAAGTTGAGTGTGTGAGAGAGGACAAGTGGAAGGAAACTGCTTTTCAGACAATGTTATTTAATTTTGAGGAAATCAACCTTGAGATAACTATTGCTGGACATTCATTTAACTCAGGAGCAAATGTCTTAATATTTTAAATCACTCTGACTTTAGTTTTCCAATGCTTACAGCTAAACACAACATGGAAGGATAAAATTTTTTTATGGCATTACTCTTTTATCTGGACCCAAGGCAAAAGGTCAGGTACTCCAGGCAGGACCTCCTGACACGAACCTCACAAGGCTCCCACCTTCTCCACCCAAACACAGCAACATCTGTAGAAATCGAGGGTGCTGGGAACACAGTTTCAAAACCACCGATCTGTGTGAAAATATGTCGGGAACATTGTGGTTTACCACTTTTCATAATGACGATCATCGTGGGTGGCCTACTTGAAGCTCCACATCAGAAAAATATGTATCCTATGACAGTATTTTTGTTTCAATGACATGATTATGCAGTCATAAAAATATCAGCCAGAAGATCTAGCTGTGTCTGCTTCTAGCAATTTTATAAGGATTATCTTACGGGAAGGTGTAGCATTTTTTTAAAAAATCTTGTTCATTGATACTTAGTTAATTTAGTGCACAGAGAATTGAATTATATAAAAATAGAAGTCATTTAGGAAAAATGAGACATCTACCCATTATCTCATTTTATCTTTATACAAACATTATATTAGAGGTTGTTAAGTTGCCACTTAATGTTAATTCACAGGATGATTTATTGTTGGTGACAATGTTTCCAACAGATTTGAACGTGAAAACCGTGTCATGGTAATGCTTCCCTGGCTACCCGTTGGTGCTTTTGAAATCCAGCATGTACTTGTGTGAGCTAAGATTGAGCTTGTGAGGGACAGATATTTAAAATACCATAAATACTGTCTAGAAACACGACTGTAAGTCAAAATGATGAGACACAGTGGAGAAGTCGATGGGTAACCCTCAAAAGGAGGCATTCCCAGGGTGGCTCCCAGCATCCTAGGAGACCTCCTGAGCTGTCTAGTTCACTAAGTCCTAAGACAGCCAGGGAAACAGGCTTTACCCTTCTCTTGCACAAGTATGCATGTGTGCATAAGGCTGTATGTCTGCATGCATAGCTGTGTGTGTATAATTAGAAAATAACTATGTGCATACATTGCATATGACATATCTGTCCTCCCTTCTGCCGACTCCACAATTCGGTTGTGAAGTTTGCTCACACTAGGCAGGGAACCGCAGAAATTACTTCCTGTCACTGTGCCATCTGCCAGCTCTGCCCTCCCCCCTCAGCCTCTGGTAACCACTGTCCATTTTTATGAGATTCAGCTTTTAAGATTCCACATCATGAGTGAGATCATGCAGGCTTTGTTTTACTGAGTCTGGCTTATTTCATATAGTGTAATGTCCTCTGGATTCATTCTGTTGTCACAAGGACAGGACCTTGTCCCTTTCTCTGGTGTGCCCTGCTGTGCATGTGCAGCACATTCTCCTGACCCAAGGCTCAGCTGATGGACATCCAGGCGGTTCCAACGCCCAGGTGCAGTGAGCTCAGCCTCTGTGGCCTGCAGCCTGCAGAGGTGATTTCTTGCCCTCAGGCGAGTGTTCAGGGCTGGGATGGCCGGGTCATATGGGGGCTCCCTCTTCAACATTTTTGGATGCTCTGTACTGTTCCCCAGGTTACTAACTTGCATCCCCGAAGGGGTCAACGAGTGCCCTGTCCTGGCACCCTCCTCAGCATTTGCCAGCTGCTGTCCTTCCCCTGGGCCGCGGTGACTGTGGGATGGTGGGGATGTGCGTTTCCATGAAGATCAGTGATGTTGAGGCTGTTGGCAACACACCTTCCTGTGGGCCATGGTTTCCATATGTTGCTTTTCATCTCCATTTAGCCGGAAACCCTTCCCAGCTTGGACTTCGAGATCTTCTCGGGATCGTATCACTTACCTTCCAAACATCTGGCAAGTGCTGCAGGTCTCTGAGTTATGGGTTTCTACCAGGGTTCTGTTGTGGTCAGGGAATATCATTCAGGTTATTCTTGGCTATTCCTTGGCTCCCTTCTCAGGAACCAGATGTGGCCCATGGAGGCAGCTGCTCCAGGGGCCTGAGAATGTTCTGTAACCTACTACTGCTGGGAGGGCTGCTTGGAAGAGCCATCCAAGTCCCTTGGACTCTATTGTTCAAGCTTTTGATTCTCTTGCATCTTTTCCTTCTGCTGGTGTCAATCATCCAGAGAGGGTCCTAAGTCTCTCTCCATCCTGACCCCAATGCGTAGGTAGGGCTAGGTTATACCAAAGGACCCCCGAGTCTGAGTTTCCTCTTATGCAGAAGGAATTACCCAAGGAGAACTTCCCGTGATAGACCTCAGACAACTTAGGTCAAACCTCCAAATTCCCTGACCTAATTCTCCAGAGGTCTGTGTCTTCTGTCTTCATTTTCATCCTAACTGACTATAATATAGAACTAAAATAAAATATTACATTATTTATTATTATGTTATCGAAGAGTTTTAGGTTAGGGTTCTTAATTATAAAAACTAATGAGGAGAACATTTCATATTTCTCCAAGCATATAAAATTATTTAATTTGATTTTTACTCATGAGATCTATAATTATTCCCTTCATGGATAATTATCCACATTAGGGAGGAGGGGAAATGGTCCCCATCTCATCACTAAGTTGAAAAAAATCTCATCTATTAATAATCATTTATATTAATAATAATTGCCAACTTAAATATGCCATCTCTTAACAGATTACCCCAGACTTTAGTGAGTTATTGCTTCCCTGAACCAGGAGCAGAGTAGGGACTCATCAGATGAACCCAATGTAATCTAATTTTATTCTGATTCTGAAGACCCTTTCCTTACTCTGACTAGACACTCAGACTAGTTAATATTCAGATTGCAAAAAGCAAGCTTACTCCCTACTTCTGCCCTTAAAGCATGGTGGCCTCGAGGTCCAAAATGTCAGCTCATCCTCAAGGGTGTGGCACCCAAGGGATATCAGCCATGGAGCTGATGTCCTGGAAGCCATGTTCTGCAGACAGCACATGTCCCTCTCTGAGTCATCCATGAAAGGGCATCCACACAACACCCAAGTGGCAACATCAACATGATCAATCCCGTCCCTTGTTTGTTTGATTGTTTGTTTGATTGTTTGTTTGGTACTAGGGATAGAACCCAGGGGTAATTTGCCTCTGAGCTACATTCCAGTTATTTATTTATTTATTTATTTATTTATTTATTTTTGAGACAGGGTCTTTCTGAGTTGCTGAGGCTGGCCTTGAACTACAGTCCTCCTGCCTCAGCCTCCTGAGTTGCTGGGGCCACAGGCACAGCCTGTCTGTTCCAGATGCCTGTTCTTCCTTGAAAAAGATCCGAATGAAATCCTCAGATTTTAAAAATCAAATTCTCTTAATCAAATATCAGTATCTCTGTACATATACACAGACAGAAAAAAAATGTCATACTTACAAAACTTTCAGGCATTTCAACTTTGTGTTCAAGATGGGTGGCACGGGTCTGCAGGTGCCACATGAGAGAGTGAGACTTGTGGTCACCTGGCGAGTATGAGTTCCTGACAAAGACATTAAACATGGATTGAGCCATAAAGCTCTCCATAGTCTAGATCCATCTATGTGATAGCCCTGCCCTACCCTGCCCTGGGAAGTCAACATTAAGGCAAAGGATTTTTTTTCTTTGACTCAATTTCTAAGAATATTGAGCCACCATGACAGGCACCTGGCACTTCTCTCAAAGGACTGGTTTACACTTGAAGATGCCAAGCTGTGGTCAGTGCAAGGCAGCCACACTCAGTGCACTCTCTGATTCAGTAAAGTGAGATGTTTTACTTCCAGAGGAACATTTAAACTTGAGGAATTGGCAGTAAGCTCGTTCTCTGTCCATTTAAAGCTGAAATTGCACCAGGGAGCATATCAGTATCATGTATAGAGAGGGTGCTCAGTGAATGTATACAGAGAGCAAGGTTTCTCCAGACAGATGCTGGTATCCATGCAGCCCGAGTCACCCTGAGAAAGGCTCAGGGTACCTTTGGGACTCTCCCTCCCTCTTCTGGATTCAGGGCACATTCACAGCCTCCTGAGCCTTATAAGCCTCAGCACACCAGTTTTCCATCCACCTTGGCTCCGAGACAAGTGTTCCCACAGTCTCCAAGTGCTGGTTAACAGCGCAAGTTCTCATTCAGACAAACCCAGCTTTAAATCCAAGCCCTGTCACTCACTCCCTGTGGCCGCATGAGACCCACCTCCAGTAAGCCACTTCCCTCAGCTGGAGAACCACGGCCTGCCTTCCCAGAGGAGCATGGACTGACATGATCAAATGGGAATGGGTCTTCCTGGGGTTGACCTCAGCACTGCTGACCCTTACCGCCTTTCTAATTATGCTTCTCCAACTTATTCTCCAATGAAGCTCACCCGGCTTCTTTGCCACGGTTGTTCCATAATTCTCACTTTGATACCCCAAGAGATAATGATGGCACTTGACAGATAAGCCACTGTTCTTCTGCAGTTAGTGTACATTTAAAGTTTTGTCACTCTCTGCAGGGGGAGAAAAGGATGGTTGTGCAGGCTTAGCCACATCGAGGTTAGCATAGGCTTGCAAAACCCAGGCTCCCATCAGCCTCCGGCTGCATACCTTGAATGCTGCCGGGAAAGCTCTGCTCATTCATTCATCAAAATGGGCACCCATCCTGTGACAGACCCCACAAGGTTCACAGCAGAAACCGTCTGTGCAGAACAGGCATGGGGCATGCGGAGACTAGAAATCTGTTCATTCTTGGTCTGAAATCCATATCCATCTGGCTGTGCTGGGTTTGTGTGCTGATCCGCCAGTCCCAGCCTTCAGTGAGGGTGAAGCTGAGGGGTGACACAGTCACATGAGGGTCAGACATGACACAGTGCAGTAGTTCATGGATGAGAGGCTCGGGCTCCTCAAGGAACTGCAGCAGCTCAGCTAATCCAGGATTTGGAGTCCGAGAAGTCAGCAGTTAACCTACAACTGATGTGGCAAGAAGCAGGCCAGGCAAAGGAAGCACATATCTGTCCTTAGAGGGGACAGACAGCATGTCAAATGTTGTCAGTCTCCCACCCTTTCTATAGCTTCTAGAACATTCCATGTGAATGTTCCACCCTGTGCTGAGCTTGCAACCTCTTATGTTTATTTCTGGGCCTGCAGGCCCTTCCTCCTCCCTACAACTGTGAAGTGAAAATGTCTACAGTCTGCAGTGGGGCAGGCAGGAAGTCTGAGGGCAAGGCTTCCCCTGCCCCAGGAACAGCCCTTCAGCCACGACTCTTAAAAGTGGAATGAGGGGGCTGGGATGTTGCTTAAGGGGTAGCACGCTCACCTGGCATGCATGCAGCCCGGGTTCGATCCTCAGCACCACAAACACACAAAGATGGTGTGTCCGCCAAATACTAAAAAAATAAATATTAAAATTCTCTCTCTCTCTCCTTCATTCTCATTCTCTCTCACTCTTTAGAAAAAAAAAGTGGAATGAAGACTGGCTGGTGGAGGAAGAGGCTGCACTGGGGAAGAGGAGACCCAGACCTAATCCCAGAGAGCAGTCCCTAAAGAAAGCCCAGGAGGGGCCCAGGCAGCAGGGGTTCGAGTAGTCCCTGAATGGGGTTCCATCCTGGTGTAGCAGACTAAAACTCAGGCTGGGAGAGACAAAAGGTGCTCGGGAGAACAGACTGAGGGCCGGGCCACAGGTGCATAGAGGATCAGGTGAGGCTGCATAAATCATAATGGAGGTTTGTTACAAGAACCATGTAAGAAATCACAGACCATCACAGAAATAGTGTCCCAATGCAGATGCGTGTTGGTCATATAAAGCAGGTGATTGACACTATTTGAGATTCTGGAAAGATATCTGCTATGTGAATACACAGATGAGGCAGAATCAGGGCGAATCAGACTCTGCTATCTGTGATGGTCAAGGGTAAAATCTTCTGGCTAAACACTCCATGTTTATCACCCATCTCCTCAGCAGGATTGGCAATAGGTGTCAGCCAAGGTTTCAATAACACAGTTGGTACAAGAACTAGATTTTCTTAATGTACCAGAAAGTTAAGTGAAAAACATTTATGAATAGTGGTTACCAATGCAAAGTGCAGATATAATAAACCTGGAATATACTTGTCTGTGTTTGTATGTTCTTCTGTATAGAATTGTACAACTGTACATCTCCACACTCCTATACAGAAGACAACTTAAGTTCAACACCCAACCAGAGTTCACTGTAAGTGATTTAAGAGTTTCACTATTTTATGTTGAAGTTCCGGCTCTGTGTATGGGTGGGTGGTGCTGAGGATGGAACCCAGGGCCTCACAAATACCAGGAAACACTCTACCACTGAGCTGTATCCCCAGCCCTTGCTAAGTTGCCAAGGCTGCCCTTGAACCTGCTCTGCCTCAGTCTGCCAGATTGCTGGGATTATAGGTGTGTGCCCTTTCCCTGAGTAAAATTTCAGCTTTTTAAATACCTCTATCAATCCAAGTATGGTGGCACATACCTGTAATCCCAGTGGTTTGGCATATTGAGGCAAGAGGATCTCAAGTTTAAGGCTAGCTCAATTTAGTGAGGCTCTGAACAACTTAGCAAGACTCTTGACTCAAAAAGAAAAAAAAAGTCTGGGGATGTAGCTCAGTGGTTAAGTGACCCTGGGTTCAATCCCTGGTACCAAAATAAATAAATAAACAAACAAACCTTCATCAGCTGAACTGCGACTCTGGGTGGCATGTCTGTGGGGGCAGTGGAAGTTTCTTGACCTCCAGGGGTCACCCACAGGGATTGCTCTGGGTTGACCTTACTTGTGCTCAGCTCTCTCCCTACACCCACTCTCCAACCTAGCAAGGGTGAACAAGTAGGGAAGTTTTGAAAAGCAACAGTGGGGTTGGGTGGAGTGTCAAAACCTGTAATCGCAGCAGCTCAGGAGGCTGAGTTCAAAGCCATCCTCAGCAACTTAGTGAGGTCCCAAGCAATTTAGTGAGACCCTGTTTCTAAATGAAATATTAAAAAGGGCTGGGGTTGTGGCTCAGTGGTAAAGTACCCCTGGGTTCAATCCCTGGTTCCAAAAAAAAAAAAAGCATAGGTGTTATTGCATGTGAAGAGGCACATCAGCTACTGCCTCCTGTGAAGGTCAAAGAGTAACAGGGAGATGACTATTGTAACCAAGAGCTGAAGGTGGCTGCGTGCATGGAAGTTGATCAGAAAACACCACACCATATCTCATTACCATATTGTGACTCTTCCTAAAATTTCCAAAAAAATCTCTCTGATTCTAGAAGTTCCTAGAAGTTCCCAATAAAATAGAAATCTGCTTCTGCTTTTTCTCAATCTGCCATAATCTCTGCATTTATTATTTTTCAAATCAGTTTCTCCATTACCTATAGTTTATCTTGAGAATGGTAGAGAGGGGTTGAGTATACAATTCCCTACGTTGGTATGTTTTGAGGTGGGTGGGAAAGAATCGAGAGTGGTACAAAGTGTTGCAACTAATTTCTTTGATGATGTTATTTTGACTCCTGTTAAAGTTCTGCTTTGGTTAATATTAATGTGAGGGTTCTCTCCCAGAGCATAAATGAAGGGGAGCTCCAGGGCATCATGCTGTGATCTCTCCTGTCTGCAGGAGTGAGGACTATGTCTAACAGTCTACAGCACCTGCATTTGATGGGAGGCGAACCTGCCACACGAGTTTCTCCACAAGACTGGATATTGCACAGAACATAATAGAAAATAGGAATCCTGCCTTGCAGGCTCCTAGCTCAAATCAAACAGCAAAAATGATCTCTTGGTTTCCCATGTGGAAGAACACCGTGTGTGGCTATGTCTTTCTATCTGAGAGTGAAGGGAAAATCTATTTCATTTGATGTTGAATTTGGTTTCTTCCATGAGCCCTGGGCAAAATTGGAAGCATGCAGGATTTCCTTCACAAAGCAACAGCTGGGCTGTGCTCCATAGCAGCTGTTAATCTAAATGTTTGCCATTAATTGGTTTCAGAAGCGCTCCAGAAACTGCATGTCAAGCTGGATAATGGGATAATGGTGTAATGCAAAGAGATAATATTATGATTATTTATTCTCATGCACCATTGATGGTTATAAGAAATAGAAGACTTGGGCTACATCTTAATCCATTTGGTGTTACTGTAACAAAATTCCTGAGGATGGATGTTTTGTATAGAAGAAAAGTTTATTAGCTTGCCATTTTGAAGGTCAAAGGGCATGGTGTTGACCCCCATGGGGCTCTGCTGAGGACTATAACACAATATGGTAGAAACAGGTACAGGGAGGGGAATACACACAGTGAGATGGGAAACATGGTACTTAGAGAGCAGTTTCACCTCCTTCAAACAACTGTTCTTAGGGGAACTAACCAGGTTCCTCCAGAACTACGAAAGTCACTTCCCAGGGTGGTGCCTCCAGTGACCACTCTCCACTGGGCCCTGCCTCTTGAAGACATCTCTCAGCATTTCCTGAGGGCTCAGTTTCCTTAGGAAAACCTTCTCGGGACACAGAAAACCACATCCAAACTATCCCAGGCTCCAATTCCCAGGTCTAGGAATCAGTGGGTCATGGCTTGAAGTTTAAAATAACAACGTACATTGTGGCCTGAAGTCTCAGATGCTCCAGTTCCAGTTTAACAAGGTCATTCATCCATTTGTCAGGTTCATTTTCTGCCAGGCCACTTAGAGACAATCCATCTCAAAAATTTTTTGAAAAGAAGAGTATCTGGTGTCCCCTGTTGTTCCCCTGATCCATGAATAGTTCAGATGGGGGACCTCTCTGTCCTAGTTCCACTGAAAAAACAAAGGGGACTGAGACAGTCCCCACAGCCCTGGCCATCACAGTGGGGGTGTAGAAGGCTTGAGGTCGCAGTCCACCTGCATGAGTGTACTAAGAGGAAGGGCACAGTGAACTGTTTTGCCACCAACTGAGAGCAGGGAGTTATTTTCAATGGACAGAAGCAGGAGCCGGAAATAATGGCCTGTGTGAAGGTGACAGGGCACAGGAGTGCCGAGCATCCATGTGACAGGACCCAGACCCAGCACAAAGAGGAGCGCACAGAAATGAATGCAGAAGGACAGAAGAAGGGAGACACTCTATGTTGTGGAGAAATGCGGGAGGGAACCACGTTCTCTCAACTGTTTTGGGGTGGTAGGATTTTCATCTTTGTCTCTATTTTATTCTGAAATCTCAGGTAAACATTTTCTAAGTAAAACAAGATGACACCTGTAGCTCCAAACTATTCATGTACCAGTTGAGAAAATGAAAAAAAAAAGAAGAAGAAAAATGAGCAACTTCCTCTGAATCCTGCAGCTGAGTCTGGGGGACATCTCATTGACTAACACACTTGCCCTTTCAATGTGCCCCAGGAGGTGTGGTCCATGCATTGGTCAGGCCTGATCAGGTGACTCCTGCCTCCTCCATTAAAGTCAGTCCCAAATGAACCCAAGGAGCGAGGTTCAGGGGATGGAGAGAGGAGAAAATGAATCCTCAGGAGAAACCATGTGCCAATATCAGAAGGGAGGTTGACAATGGGAAGAGAAAATAGAAACACAAAACTAAAGAAAAACCAATCAGGATGTTTACCCCAAGCAGGGAGTCCTGGAGAGGTTCTGATGCTCTATTGTGTTTGTATGCAGTGGAGATTTACCACAGAAGGCACTGAGCCTGGTTGAAATTTGCAGATATGCTAAGCCCTGGGGGGAAGCAACAGAACAAACAGGGGCAGATGAATAACTTTGTTTGTGGTGTTTGTGGTGTGTGTGTGTGTGTGTGTGTGTGTGTGTGTGTGGTTTTCTTCATTTTGTTTTGCTTTGTTTTCTCTGCAATGAAAATAAAATGCTGAAAATTTCATTTTAAAATGCTGAAAGAGTGATGCCCCTTGGAGGAGAACACCAGCTGGGCTTGGAACACCGGGTTTTGTTGCTGCCTCAGTGTTCACAGCTCTGTGGGTACAGGACAGGTCTGGAGAGGTGCTGGGGTGTTATTCAAATTACAATTCAGTGACTTAGAAAAAATACTTACAAGTCCTCCATACATTTGTAAATGCCAAGGTGCCCAGTGCGGGTGGCATGCCAGTTTCCTTGTCAGGGTTTTTCTCTAGATTTGAAATATTTCACCTAGTATTTATTTAATAAACCCAAGAAAAGCAAAATGCAAAATTATCTGAAATCTCTGTTTTTGCTGTTCTTGTCTTTCTCCTTTCTTTAGTGTGTGGGCTCAGCAAACCAGTGGCTAGGAAGCTGACCAGCTCCTCTTCAATCTTGGGAAACCGACAGCATAATTCCTGTTGCATGAGAAGCGCTGCTCACCAGCATCAGGTGGGATGGAGCTGGCTGCTACATTTGCAGCCACCAGACTCAGTACAGAGTACAGGAGATGGACCCTCGGTCCATTTGTGCCATCTGCTTAGGAAATAAAAATGACTGCAGGTCTTCCACATTTGTGGCTTCAGGGTCCAGCTCAGTAATATTCGGAGCTCCTTTTAGGGAAATCTCTCTCTCCCTCTCTCCCTTTCTTCCTCTCTCCAAATGCTGGAACAAGTCATTGTGTTTCAGCCTCTGTAATACCATCTTTGTTTTTCCTGCTTGGAGGGTTAGAAAAGAGGCAATTTGAGCTGCTAGAGGATGAGTTTTGAACCTCCTGTTTGAATTCAGCCCTTCAGGGTTATATTCCCGCACTTCTGTGAAAACACTTGCATTGATCTCTAATAGCAAAGCCACAGCAGCCTCCACTCAGATGCTTCAGAATCAAATGAGAACTGGGGCTCAGCCACGGATCCTAAGACTCAGCCTGCAGAAACCCTCTTTGTTCTATTCAGAAGGACTGGTCAGTCGCAGTCGCTGTGCGGCAGGTGGGGGCTGTGGACGCTGGCCTCCCAGGGCTGCCGAGCCATGACCACCTCATCACCCAGCACCTGAAGAGACCAGTGAGCCTGACTGGGATTTCACGAGGGAAGACCAGCAACAGGCCCAGCAGCTGTCTGAATCCCTGCTCCCTTCCACAGATTATTTTTCTGGGCAGCAAAGTAATCAAAGTAAAATAGAGGTGAGTGGATAAGTAAACTCAAGGAGCAGCTGTGGGAGACTTGGCAGTTCAATAGTCGTGGGCAGGATTCTCAGCAGAAGGAAGGGAAGAAGGATGGATGAAATGTTTTTTATTTCCTTGGATGTTCAAGGTACCATCAGTACCCATGGGATTGTTTCATAGTTAAGAATACAGAACTGGACACTCCCTCACGAATTCTTCAACTTTGAGTCAGGAAAATGCTTCAAGTCAGGTGGAGATGCTCAGGTGGGGAAAGAGAATGGGACACAGTGACAGTAAAAGCCAGACGACTGACAGCAGTATTATCTCCTGTGTCTAAGACGACGCCTAATGACCACAGGATCCCCTCCTAGGTGTCTCCCCAAGAGGAATTTGATCTCCAGAAGATTTGATTTCTTCAGAAAAGCCACATCTTGGAACCACCCAAACACCCACAAAGAGGAGGAGGAATAGAGACATTGCAGTGTGTTTGTACAATAGAATAAAAAAAATGAGTACAGCAATAGGATGATTTTATTTGCTGTAGAGAAATGGAACAGGAATCTCAGCATAATGAAGGAAGAGCAGGGGCAGCCAGACTCTAAGGAGTCCTCACTGCATGAGGCCTGGTGCGTGAATCTAAAAACAGACAAAACTATGATCGTGGGTTAATTCTCCTCTCCCCTTCTTGAAAGGATGTGATAGGGCTGGACATTGACTGGGAATGCCTGTGGGAAAATTATTAGATGCTGGAAATTTCCTCTGTTCTGTATAACTACGTATTTTGGAAATGGGTAGATAGGGGAATACCATTAAGCAAGTGCCCACCACGCTGTAGTCTGAATAATTGAGCTTATTACTGTGACTTTCGTGCTTTAGTGAACAGAAAGGAGTCCATGCAGTTGGAGGGTATTAGTCTATCTGCTTGTGTTAATTCTGCACATGAGTTTTCAGGAAATCTTTTTTTTTTTTTTTTGAAGTCTTCGAACAGCTTAATGGATCATAAGTTGGTTCATTGAATTTTTTTTTAAAGGAAGACAATGCATTTCCATTTCCAGAAAGTCTATTTTGTGAGGTGTCTCCTTTTTCTTGGAGCTGAGGATACACATGAGAACTGTTTTTCCCGGAGGCTGGCCTTGCAGGGACAAGCCATGGTCAACGGTGGCAGGCACATTCTCTGACATCATGTGACATTGGCACCCAGCAGTGGCCCCAGCTCACCAAGTCTCAAGACTTGATCACCCCGGAGCTTGACAATGAAGCTCTCAAAGCACTGTGATAGAGGGAACAGGGATTACAAGGAGGCAAACCACAGCAAGATTATTTTCAAATACTCAGGGGAGGGTTTTAAATGTCTGTAACAAATATAAATTATAGATACAAAGATGTGGCTACCAGATACTGACTTCAAATAAACATGAATTTGGCTCCACAATGTAGCTATTTCTTGGAGTACTGTCAGGTAAATAATTAAACTGCCTTCATTGGTTCTCAGCCTACAGGTGGTATTGCCACCAGGGGGGTTGGAAGGCCATGGAGAGGCTTAAGGTGCTCACCCTGACCAAGCCCCACTTATGGCACTTAGTGACCAAGGGCCAGGGCTTCTGAACATCCTGAAGTGAGAGAACGGTGCCAGACCATGAAAAACAGTGCCATGAAGATGTTTGTCACACCCCTCCCCAAGAAATCCTGGAACAGAACAGTGAGGGCCTCTGTCCTGCTTGGGAATTCCTAAACCATTTCTTTAAAATGGCCCCACTGCATCCATTTTTTTCCAACACAGGTGACACCTTGTTACTATGTGAATGTCCCCAGTCACTCTCCTGCCCCCAGCTAAACATCCCCAGGTCTTTCCAGGTCTCCCACATCCTCCCACATCCTGGAGAGCTCCTGCCTGGACAGATGGTATCTTTGTCCTTTGGTGGTAGACAACTGGGAGGAAAGAGGCTTAGGGTGGGCTGTGACAAGAGACAACTAGGCTGGGGCAGAGGGGACTGTTCCTTCCAAGAGGTTGGGGTTAGGAGTAGAACTGAGCAGCCATGGAAGGTGTGCAGAAGGAGGATCAAGCTCACCTCCTTTTCCAAAAAGCAATCCACTCACATCTTTGCCTGAATCTGTGGGTGTCTCCATTGGAAATGACAGGTCCAGATTCCAAGGTGGACTTGATCCGTCCCACTCTCCACCTCTGCTGTTATGGTGGATTCCTCAACGTGCTCACGGAAGGGAAAGTGTCTCATCCAGCGAGATGTGTGCAAAGTGGCTTCTTCAATCACAGCCATCTGATAAAGCCTGTTTGTTTGAGAACAGAGGTGCCATCTTCCACTTGGGGCTCTCATATATAGATGAGTGAAGCACCAAGTGATTCGTGTTTCTTGTCAGTGAGAGCAACAGAAGGCAAGGTTCTCTGGCATCTCACATGATCCTGGGCATGTATTTATGGATGGCATTAGTGATGCTCCGTTCTGTGACTCTTGCCTTGATAGCACTGGTTACCATGGAGACAAGATGTCATGGCTCTGGGCGATGCAGAGGAGATTTAGCAGGAAAGGACAGCATTTTATCAGGTGGCAACTTGTCCTGTCCATGCAGTTAGCTCTCTGAAGGTAGCCTCCAGTTTATGAAAGACACTCGAATAAGCCAGATGGGTGAAGCCACTATACACATGCTCAAGCATTCCTGTGGCTTGACAATTAAAAGTAAATGACCTGTGCTATTATTCTATATTGATTCTTCTAAAGATTCAATATGAAAGGTGATGTATCTCTGGATCTTAATTCCTCTGTGGCTAAATGTTTGAATTGCTTCATGCTTAAGCTTTTGATGACTATAAAAATGTTCAGCCTCAAGTGTTTGAAATGGGCCATAAATTCGTGTTTGTGTTGCTATGGTGATTTATATTGTCACCCTTTTAATAACCACATCAAATGGAGGCATTAAGTAATGATAGAGCACCTCTACATAATTTAACATCAACCATTTGTAACAACTTCTGGCTTAGTTTGGAACACTGTATGAGGAAATTAAAAGTATACAGAAATAAATCACCTCGGCATGAAACATATAAATATTTGAGTTGTGGGCTGGTCAGCTCTCCATCACTACAGCCAGCACTAGACGTACTTAGCCTACAAAGAGGAAAGACTCTTTTGGGGTCCCGGTTTTGGAGGGTCCAACCCATGCCTGATGGGCCCCATTGTCTTTGGGCCTCTGGCAAGGCAACACATAATGGCCAGATGTGAGAAAGGGAAGAACACGAGGCCAGAATACCTGTCACGACCCCCTTGCCCGCAAGGAGGACGCGACTCAGGAATCTTCTTTCAGCAGTTTATTCAGGCCCTTGACATTCTTCTAATAATTCTTCTAATCCCTGGAATAATAATTGGATGCCCCTCCCAGCCTTAATAAAGCACCTCGAACCCCAATGCGAAGCTGCCACATGGAACCTTCTCACAGGGTGCTAGAGAACGACACGCCAACTTTCTCTGATAAGGAGTTGACAATACGCCAACTCTCTCTGATATGGAGTTGTCCTTCACAGACCACAGCGGAGCCAGCGCCATCATGTAATGGCGACCACAGTCCGCAGGAACGGCTCACCACAGCTCCCCCTTTTTGTTTCACTAAGACAATACAGGCGAGAGTAGAGGTCCTATCCCACTGTGCAGAAGTGGCTGCATAGTATGGTCCAGCCCTAGGGGGCGCCTTCCCCAGATCTGACACCATATCAGCCAACGCCTTTTTTCGTGGGGCGGGGCGGAGACACGTCAAACCCGCATGCAATAGGACATGCTCCCCTTGAGGTCCCTCTTCTCAATGGATCACTCAAGTGCAGTGCCTTGCCTCGCATCCTGTATCATGACGATGGTGAGTAAGAGGGAATAGCTGAGGTTGAACTGTGGCTGTGCAGAAGTACAACTACAAACAAGTTGGCAGCACCCTGAAAGAAAGGCACGGACTTTAAAGTGACAGATAAAGACCAGTGTGGAAACCCTTCTGCGAGCAATGGCAACAAGACCTGCAGAGTGCAAGGGCTTTCCAGCACTAAAAGAAAGACAAAAGAAGGACATGTCGAACCCAGTGCGATGTTATAATAACTTGGGGTGCAACGACCATGTCAAAGGCACTAGTGTAGAGACCCATCTGCGTGCAATGGTAGCAAGACCGGCAGAGTGCAAGGGCTTTCTGACACTAAGAGAATAACGAGGAAAGACATGTCAATCCCAGTGCAATGTTATAATAACTTGGGGTGCAATGACCATGTCAAAGAGTTACTGTTTAAGATGTGCAAGCCAGACTTGAGGTGAGTTACCAGTTTCTAAAGCTGCAAGAGCTTGTATGATCATAGCCTTATCTTGAGCACTGCGAGCTTTAAGGCGACAGAGAAACCACAAACAGAGGAACATCCCAAAACAACACAGTGCACCAAAAATGCCTACTCCCACCCACTCCTTAAAAAAGGAAAAGGCAGAAGATATCCAATTGGTGAATTGACCCAGAGTCACGGGATCGACACGGGTACTATTTAAGACAGCTATCTGGGTTAGTTGAGACTGGATCATGTCTTCCGCTTCCATGGACCAATTCCCGGCCAAATATCCACCAATGATGTGGGAAGCATTCCTGGAATCATTAAATCTGACAGAGGTTATACATAAATGTGCACGTTGGTCAATGCAGCCTAAAAGTACTAGGTCAGCCAATTCCTCTACCTGAGCTTGAAGAAAATCTATTCTTTGGTTGGCAGCTAAAATCCCTGACAAAATATGTTGATTAATCGCATTTTGCGATTCAAGTATAGTGGACGTTTGTTGAACAACTTGATTAATGGTGGCAGCAGTTTGTACTTGACTGGCCATGGCTACTCAGGCCGTAACTGCTGCAGCAGCAGATGCTGCCACGGCTGTCACTATAGCTGCTGTGATTCCAAAATCTCTGCGGACTCTAAGTAGCTCTACAATAGGAAATTTATCTGTATCCGCAGTGACTGGGATTGGGACAAAAGTTGGAATTTTCATAATCACTGCTACAGTCCAAGAACCATTCAAACACTCAGATAAGAAACAGGTAATATTAGAACAATCCAGCATCCCCGATGAGGTGTCATTAGCTAAAAGGAACAGGAACGGGGATTGGATACAGACCATTGCAGGAGGCAATGTGGCACTATGTAACAGAGAGTTGAACAAAACAGATGTAAGCCTATTACCTCGTTCACTCTCCTTAGTAGTGCCAGAAACATTAGCCAGCCAACTTTTGGCTCCTAGTAATTGAGCCAATGCAGAAATATCGGCTGAAGCCCCCTTCTCGTTGGAAATGATCCATTGAAACCAGGACCAACCTGTTCCTGTAGAGGAGTTGGCATTGTTGTTAAAGTTGTAAACATATCTCTTAAGAGGGGGGGAAAAGGAGAAACCTTTAGCAACTTGATGTTTCTCCCAAGAATGATCCTGACAAGGCGTAAATGTTGGGGGAAAACCAAAATTAGGGGTACAGTAAGGAGAGGCCTTGAAATGAGTAGCATTGCAAGTACTATTAGAAGGAGGCATTGGAATTAATACCTCGGAGATAATAACTAAAGTAGTTATGTTTAAAACAGAGCTAGTTGCGGGGGTCCCTGAGCCTGATTGCTTGCCTGAAACTACTTGGCTCAATACAGCATTGAGAATACTCCCTGAGACTCGACTGAACCACAGTGGGTCCTCCCAGTTAGTCAAATTTTTGGTCTTAAGGCTAATACAATTAGTGTTCCCAAGGCTGAAACAAAAAACTCCTGTGAGATTAACTTGAGACTGGTTAAAAATATTTTCCATGTCCCCTCTAGGAGAGGTACAAGGAGAAGACATCTCACATGAGGTAGAAAAAGGAGTGGGGAGGACACTAGAATTACTATGAACTGGCATTGGCATTGGCCATGCCCGTGCCACTGCCCACCACTGCATCGGTGTCATCTGTACCGTTGGCACCAGCATCAGAGCCAGAGCACTCATCAGAATGAAGCTCCTCATCATGGGACTGTTGTGGCACCTCCTGCTGCTGGTTAGTAGATCTCGAGACTCTTCTTGTCAGGCGTTCAGGGATCCACAGCAGCTCCGTGCAATCCTGGGGAAAAACACATACAGATCCTCGTGCCCATGTCAGCACGGGGTCAGGGCCGTTCCATCGGCCCGTAAGAACATCTTTCCACTTAACATAGCCAGTCACAGAGGGCTGAGGGGACACATGTCTATCGGCCGCAGAGCGGCCATGAATATCCAAATTCAAAAAATTAATGGTAAAAAGAGCTAAAGACAGGCGTTCTTTAGGAGTGTGGTCAACTCCTATTCCCACTTTTTGTTTTTCTAAGGTTTCTTTTAAGGTGCGGTGGGCACGTTCAACAATGCCTTGCCCTTGAGGATTGTAAGGCAACCCATGAGCAAGGTGTACTCCCATAGTAGAACAAAAAGATGTAAACTGTCTGCCAGTATAAGCAGGTCCATTATCAGTCTTAAGGGATGCAGGTGCACCCCATGCTGCCCATGCCTCTAAGCAATGAGTAATAACATTACGTGCCTTTTCTCCCGATAAAGCAGAAGCATGAATAATTCCAGAGTATGTTTCAATAGAAACATGTACATATTTGAGGTTGCCAAAGTCAGGCACGTGAGTTACGTCCATTTGCCAGACAACCAATGGCTTCAATCCTCGTGGGTTTACACCATAAGTAGGAGGATGAAGAAATGTGACACAATGGGGACATTGTAATACTATCTGACGAGCATCTGCTCTTGAGATGGAAAAATGTCTGTGCAGTGTCATAGCATTGACATGAAAGTTGTGATGAAACAATTTAGCTTCTTCTAAGGAGGAGGCCAAGCATACCAACTGGCTTCTAGTTGCCGAGTCAGCACAGGCATTACCCTGTGATAACGGGCCAGGAAGAGAGGTGTGAGCCCGAATGTGCATTGGATAGAAAGGGGCAGTACGGCTACGGATAAGCTGTTGAAGCTGATTAAAGTAAGCAGACACATTATGGGTGTCACTAATAGCTCCTACAGCCTCCAGAATTTTGAGCGCCTGCACCACATAGATGGAGTCCGAAATGAGATTGAAAGAAAAAGAACACTGTTTAAAAACTTCAATGACAATTTGTAGTTCTACCCATTGTGGATTTCCAGGAGCAAATTGATGCTGGACAGGGGGAGAGTCATTAATCACATAAGCTCCCATTCCAGACTTAGAGCCATCAGTAAAAATGTTAACAGCCCCCGGAATTGGAGTGGGCAAAGTCACTTTAGGGAAAATGATAGGATGCTCTTTAACAAAATGGAGTAATGGATGAGAAGGGTAATGATTATCAATATCCCCTTGAAACAAGCAACATAGAATGGTCCAGTTGTCCAGAGTAGCACACAAAACATTAAGTTGAACTTTAGAATAGGGTATGATAAGAGAAGAAGGTGCTTGTCCAAAAAATTGAATGCTCTGTTGAATCCCTCTAAGTGCTAACGCTGCAACAGCATCAGGATAGTATTCTAAAGATTTTCCTGGGGATATACGTGGGTGGATCCATAGTAAAGGCCCATCTTGCCACAGTACTCCAGTAGGCTGCCGCATAGTGGCAAGCACACATAACTGGAAAGGTTTATCACTCTGGAGCCTGCATAGAGTAGCATGTTGTATAGCTTCTTCTACTTTTATAAGGGCCGCTCTGGCCTCTTTAGTGAGGGTACGAGGGGAAGTAAGATCTGGATCACCCTTAAGAATAGCATACAAAGGCTGGAGCATGATATTAGGAATATGTAAATAACCTCTTATCCAATTAATATCTCCCAACAGTTTTTGAAAATCATTTAGAGTTTGGAGATCTTGAGTTCTTATAGTAACCTTTTATGGTTTTAACATGTCATATCCAATCGTCGCTCCCAAATACTGAATAGAATCCCCTGTTTGAACCTTTTCAGGTGCAATATGTAATCCATATTGAGCTAACAACTTCACCAGGTCTTTATAGGCCTCATAAACTGACTGCTCTAATTTGGCTACCAATAATACATCATCCATATAATGAATAATCTTTATGGAAGGATATTTTTGTCTGAGAGGTGCGAGTGCCTTCCCTACATACATCTGACAAATCGTAGGACTGTTAGACATTCCCTGTGGTAAAACAACCCACTCAAACCTTTGATCTGGTTCCTCGTGATTACACGAGGGAAGGGTGAAGGCAAAACGCTGTGAGTCTTTAGGATGCAAAGGAATAGAAAAGAAACAGTCCTTAATATCAATAGCAATGATATGCCAGCCCTGAGGAACAGAGGAAAGCAGCGGCATCCCCCATCCTTGCTACAAAATCTGAAAAGGGTTCTGTAGGGCCTTGTATAATTTTAGTCAGGTTACCAGACACCTCTCCTCTATTTGGAAGTGATTTCCATGCCCGAATGCAAATATTATTAATCTGGTCATATACTTCAAGAGGAAATCCTGTCTGTTGATTTGCAAATCTCCCTTGCCCCAAAAGCATGTCTTTGTCCCAATGGGGGTGTCCTGCTGCATAATTTTGGGCGGCCTGCTCTGCTGCGCCCTCTAGAACAAATGCTCTCCAGTCCAAATATTTGCCTGGGAAGACGCAAGCCCGAACGAGGCTAGCCCAATCAGAGGGAGTCATGCATTATCTGGACAGATTCTCCACCTGAGTTAGTGTAAAAGTGGCATCAACCCCATAAGTGCGCACAGACTCCGCCAGGGTCTTTACAATTTTGAAATCCAAAAGCTCATGAAATCTTCCCCTATTATCATCCTGAAAAACTGGATAAGCAAGACCCATCTCAGCGTTAACAGCCCTCCATGTTTGGGCGTGGAAACTTCGTCCCGAAACACCCCCGCCGTATGGAGGTGGATCGGGAGGCCGTCCGTTCTTGAGCCCTTGCTTATCTCTGTTCCCTGTACCTAAACTCCCTAGCTGCCGGGACAGCGTCTCCAGCTCCCCCTCTTCATTATCTTCTACCTCTGACCCACTTTCGCATGGGGGCGTGCGCAGCACACTGAGATCTGGATACAGTCTCCTCCCGTTCTCCACGCCCTGCACACTCCCCTCTTCCTGAGACACTTG
Organism: Ictidomys tridecemlineatus; assembly: GCF_052094955.1. Lineage (NCBI taxonomy): Eukaryota > Metazoa > Chordata > Mammalia > Rodentia > Sciuridae > Ictidomys > Ictidomys tridecemlineatus. Next base: position 207,752,089 of record NC_135477.1, read on the forward strand.
ACTCTCAGTTGTTTCTGATTTTTCCTCATGCAATTGTTCTAAAACTTCTTGCCCTTTAACAAGCGCTTCTTGGCATCTGCCATCCGTAAGGCAACTACGGACCATCTTCCAGAGGGGTATCACCCCGCCCTCTAACATGCCCTGCTCACGAGCAAAATCAAGGTCTTTGCCTAATTTATCCCAGCTGGGTGTAGTGAGGCTGCCTGAAAATGCAAACCACGGTGCAGCTGTATCTACCCTCTGTAAAAATTTCTCTAAGGTACTGCGTTTGACCTCCAGTCCCTTGGAACGTAAGAGGCCATCTAGGGCCAGAAGAAGTGGACTTGAAGTCACGGCACCCATGACGCAACACAAGAAAACACAGAAATCGAAAGTGAAAGTACACAAAAACAAAATGAAAATACACAGAAAACAAAACAAAAATACAGAGTGCAATTGCTATGAGATGTAACGCCCTCTCTTTATTTACAGAGGAGCAGGTACCTTTTAACGCTCCCTCTTTATGTATAGAGGAGCCTCCGCTTTTTAACAGCGGGTCCCACCTTACCTGGGACTTACCGGCGCGCCTCCTTGACTGCTGAAAGTTCTTGTTCCTGGGTTTTTCTTTTTTTCTCCCGGGTCTCGGCACCACTTGTCACGACACCCTTGCCCGCAAGGAAGACGCGACTCAGGAATCTTCTTTCAGCAGTTTATTCAGGCCCTTGACATTCTTCTAATAATTCTTCTAATCCCCGGAATAATAATTGGATGCCCCTCCCAGCCTTAATAAAGCACCTCGAACCCCAATGCGAAGCTGCCACGTGGACCCTTCTCACAGGGTGCTAGAGAACGACACGCCAACTTTCTCTGATAAGGAGTTGACAATACGCCAACTCTCTCTGATATGGAGTTGTCCTTCACAGACCACAGCAGAGCCAGCGCCATCATGTAATGGCGACCACAGTCCACAGGAACGGCTCACCACAAATACCTTCACTTTACTCTTGAAGGCCATGTTCCTGATGGCCTAAAGGACCCAACTTTTAAAGGTCACACCACTTCCTAATAGCACCAAGCCTTAAACATAAGGGCCTTCCAGGAACATTTCAGTTCCACATTGTAGCAAGCCCTGAGCATGAGGAGGAGCCCAACACTTATTAAAGAAAAGCTGGTTATAATAATTGTGCAATTCTACACTTACTGTAAGTAATGACTCCTGACCCTCATTTCTCCTTTCAAGAAACCCATGCTGCAGGTCAGCAGGGCTGGCAGCTTCTTGTAGGCTCCAGGGATGAGCTTAAACTCATAAGCTCCTGGACGGTGGGTCATTAGACTTTGGCAAATCTGAAAACTGAACGTATCTCTGATGTATTTCTTTTTTTTAAGAGAGAGAGAGAGAGAGAGAGAGAGAGAGAGAGAGAGAGAGAGAGAATTTTAATATTTATTTTTTTCTTAGTTTTCGGTGGACACAACATCTTTGTTTGTATGTGATGTTGAGGATCGAACCTGGGCCGCACACATGCCAGGAGAGTGCGCTACCGCTTGAGCCACATCGGCAGCCCTCTCTAACATATTTCTTGTGGGTCAGACTTAAATGGAGTCACTCATTACATCCTTCCCTAGCCCTTTCCCCCTGTTTGAGGAAAGGACATACTACCCCTCCAAAATCAACCCCAAAGCAAAAGTGAGTTTGCAACTGGTTGAATCCAGGCCCTGAGGGCAAGGAATGATTTCCTGATTCAGGGGAGCACCAATCCCTTTCTAACTCCTGAGAGAATGAATATCTGATTCAAAGAGTTTTTCTCTTTTCTTTCAGGAAAACTCACCTCATTGCTAACTTCAAGACCGACCTCATAACAATAAATGCTCAGTTTTCCACAGGTGACAGTTTGGGCCCAAAAGTAAACACATGACCTGAATTGCACCAATCTGAAGAAAAGGTGCTGCAGTTTTGGTTGGGAAAACTAGATACCTCCTCCTCCTCCTCCTCCTTCTCCTTCTCCTCCTCCTCCTCCTCCTCCTCCTCCTCCTCCTCCTCCTCCTCCTCCTCCTCTCTTCTTCTTCTTCTTCTTCTTCTTCTTCTTCTTCTTCTTCTCTCTCTCTCTCTCTCTCTCTCTCTCTCTCTCTCTCTCTCTCTCTCTCTCTCTCTCATCAATACACTCACATGCCAAGTTGCTGATCCCAGACCTCTTACACCCACAGGGGAAGCGAGACTCCTGTGGACAGGCTGGGAAGAGGCTTAGGTGTAGGGCACGGTGGAGGAACTGTGTAAGGTGCAATGTGGACCTTCTGTCAGGGGCTCTGCAGTGTGAGATGCTTGTTTCCCCATGTCTTGGAGAGGGGTGAGGCTGCCTTGTTGGCACCTGGGGTTGAAATCAGCATCTTGTGTGCTGTAGAATTGAATCATATGTCCTTGATTCAAGGAGCTCCCAGTGGAGGAAAACCCTGACCTCTTTGTGGCCAGGCCCTGTGCCTGAGGACCTGGGAGGTCACAAAAAGGAGGTGCAGTTCTGGAGGCAGGACCCCATCAGTCTGTTCCACTCCATACAACATTTGGGGCACCTCAGATGTGTTGCACTGATTTGGAGGCCATCCAACCCCAGGGATGCAAACACCCCAGTACTGTTTACTGAACAGCCTCTATGAGCAGGGGGAATATCTAGCCTAGGTTGCCTGCTCCCTTGCCGCAGTCTGGATGGGCACAATTCAGGAGCCACTTGTCAAAAGAAACAAACTTTATTTTTAGAACACACACACCACCACACAGCTCTTCAGGAAAACCCTCAGAGCCCAACTGCCACCACTGGCTTCCCACAAGCCTCTCAACCTCCCCCACTCCTCCTGCTCTTGAGGCCGATTGGCTGGTTCTCGTGAGTGGAGCCAAAAAAGTCCCCCAATGAGCAGCTCCATGGTATGAAAGGGCGGGAAAACAACCCAATGAGCATCACCGCAGAGGAGCCAATCAGTTGGCAGCTAGAAGTTTGCTGGGGCTGCTGTGAGCCAATCATCAGTTGGCAGCTGGAAGTTTGCTGGCAGCTGGAAGTTTGCTGGGGCCCCTTCGGCTGTGGCTCTCAACACTCCCTGGGCAGGTGGATTCCTCTGATGTTTATGAATGCATCCATTAACTTTAAAACCAAGGTCACTCTGTTTAGATCCTGTCCAAAAGACTGGAGATAAAGGAACTAGCCAGCTCCTCTTCTCCCTTTCCTCCACTATCACATCCTTTAGAGATCTTATTATCTCACGGCAAGCTTTCCTAGGCACTGATTAGTTTTTAACCCAACAGAGGCCTTTCTGGAAGACCATGATTAATATTTCCTTCCTGTTTCTGTTGCTATGGCAGCTGGGGTGTTTTTGTTTGTTTCCCAGAATCAGAGGCAATAATTTGTGAAATCATTTACCAAGAAGCAGAAGCCAGTTGAAGGGAAATCACAAATGTGGTGTCTAAGGACTGGTACCAATAAAGATCAGTGATGGTTAACCACTGTTGTCAACTTGACTGGATTGAGGGACACATAGAAAACTGCCAACACATCATTCTGGGTGTGACTGTGAGGATGTTTCCAGAGACAGGGTGTCAGTCAACCCCATTGGGGAAACCTGCCCTGAGAGAGAGAAGAGCCCTCCAACAGGCTCAGGTCTGGATTGAAGGAGAAGTTGAGGGTGAAGCATCTTCACACAGGCACACACTGGGCCTTCCTGCAAGGGTGAGTCTTTACCTACTGCAGTCATGGTGGAGGCCAGACTCCTGGGTCTCCAGTCTGAACATGGACTTGCATCAGCAGTTTTCCAGGGGACTTCCAGGTCTCTGGCCTTGGACTTGGGCCTCACTGGCCTCTACTTTATTCTGAAGTTTCTTGAACTGAGCAAATACTTTGACCCTGCACTGAAGGCCGCAGATGGTCATTGAGGAAATAAATATTCAGTCTCTGGTCATGTGAGCCGGTCTTATATTTAGATACTCTATTAGTTGCTCCTCTGGAGAATCCTGACCATACAGCCCATCATTACTACCCACAGGCCTGAACAGTCAATGGGAACAAGTCGATCTCAGCACCTGAGCACAAGAGGGCAGTGACCTCAGACAACATCATCAAGCTACAGGAAGGGAACCAGCAACATACCTTCTCCGATTTGCATTCTTCATTCTTTTCCTGTTTTTGCCCATGCTCTGCACTGTCACACCACCTGGGAGGGAGAGGGAGGGCAGGGAGATCCTTCCTGAGTCCACTCTGAGCACTGGGCACCAAGCAATTCCAGGCAGAGTGTGGACCCTTAGAAGACATCATTTATAATGCTGTCTCTTCTTAGGAACACCTCGGTCTCACTCAGTTTACCTAGTGCCCATGGACAGATTGTGCTTCTGCCACCCAGACTTCTACTATGACTGATTGAGAGGGCAACCTGGCAAGAAGAAGGGGAAGAGGTGAACGTGGGCGAGCACCTAGTGGGAGGGGGCTGAGGGTCTTCTCCTGCAGAGATGGTGCTGTGCATTCCATGGCTTCATGTGCCTGTGTTGTTAGTTAAGTGATAAGTGTCCTCTGTGTGCCCGGGAATAATATACTACAGACCAGAGAATAATGACGTGACCAAGCCCTCTCTGTTCCTGTCCAATGCAATGCATATGAGACAACATGGAGAACAGAGAATGCAGAGGACCTCCTGCCACTCTCCTTGCTATAAACAGAATGCTACTATGAAGAAAAGCAGAGTAGATAGACGTGTTTAGGAAATGGCCATCTGAAGCTTCTTCTTGTAGGCATAAGAAGAGCCTCCCTGAGGACACACAGCTAGCTGGCAGGCAGGCAGGTGGAGAAGAGCAGGAACCTCTGCTCTCTGGGTTCAGACTTTCATGCTGGGAATGGCATCCCCTTGAAGACTTTTGTCTCTTTGGGTGCATCAAAAAGATATCCAAAGGCTGAGAGTGTAGCTCAGCGGTAGTGCTTGCCTGGCACGTGCAAGGCCCTCGATCTTATCCCAGCCCCGCACACACACGCATGCACACGTGACCCAAAGTTTTGCTTTTTGTGATTTCCATTATCTGTGGTCAGCCACCATCTAAAGCATTAATATTTGTCATTATTCTTTAAAGAGAGACCATAATCACTTTTTCACAGTAGCATATGGTTATAACTGTACTGTTTTGTTAATATTATTAATCATTTACTGTGCCTATTCCATAAGTTCTCTTTTATCTCAAAAATGTACGTATATTTCAGTACTATCCATGGTTTTCATTATAGACTAGGTGTCTTGGAACATATCCCCCAGATAAGGGGGGAAACATGCATCTTCAGATTTCAGAAATAAAAGTTCACATTTACAACATCCATCAACCTAAGATCTACATTTCTCATGCAGAGGGTTGGCTGCTGGGGAGACCTGGATGCTACTTCAAGAGTCTGTGGAAGGAATCAAGGGCCTCGTGGCTTCTCCTGAGATTCCTTGGTGATGTGTCCCAGAGTTCCAGAGCACAATTTCTTTTTGCTTTTTCCTCTGTGTTTCACTTGATAGAGAAAAACTTTAATGGTGGCCTGTGAAGTATCGTTTTTCCTAATAATGGATGAAAAACTTGGAAAGGTAAAGTCAGGTTGAACCAAACCCTCAGCCTGTATCCAAGCCTGGATTGTGCCTTCAGGATTCTCAGGATATGTCCCATAAAAATAAATTCCTGACATAGGAGCAACCAGGATTTTGGTAGTATTATGCTGTGCCATCACCATGGCTATCTAAGGATGATCGCAAGTTCAAAGCCAGCCTCAGCAACTTACCAAGGCCCTAAGCAAATTAGAGACTCTGTCTCTAAATAAAATATAAAAAAAGGGCTGAGGATGTAGCTCAGTGATAAAGCACCTCTGGGTTCAATCCCGAGCATCAAAATAAATTAATTAATTAATAAATTAAAACAAGGCTGCCAAATAGAGTACATCACCCACACAGGCCTGCTCGCTGCTGCAAACACCCCAAGATAGAGGAAACATTTGTACATATTGATTAGAACATTCTGAGGATTACCAAAGCTCAGAGTGATTACAATAATTTCTATCAACCATATCAGTTGTTTTATGATAGTTATTTTCCCATTATTGTTAACATAATTTATTTTAACAACACTTACTGTTGAAATTCCAGATGATTCTTAATAGTTTAATATTTGAGTCAGCACTGCTAAAGAAGACCCACTCTGTGTGGCAGTGTCTGAGTCTATGTGTGGTATGTGTGTTTTCAATCAGCTCTTGTATTTGTTAGTTTGATATACCAAGTAAATTTTTCTCGTCTCCAAGTATAATAAAAGTTGTCATTTGCTCTAGGAGATCCTAATAGTAGCAGCCATATTACAAATTCCCTGTGGATTGACTGCTACTCAGAGTACCACCTCATCATTTATTTTTAGCAAGAAACTGACCCACAAAAATGTCAACTTGAGTGATCCCCAAGGTCTTCTTCCCTGATAAGTTGTGAGTGAAGATAGTCATCAGAAATGTTAAAATCAATGTGACAACAAATGAATCCAAATGGTATTTTTCCTTGGAAATTTTTCCATTAGAATTTCCAGAATAGCAGACTTGCCGGGACCTGTATTAGTTAGATTGCTGAAGGCTTGCTTGCCCTCATAAGTCAATATTTGGGTATCTGAATCAAATAGTACTGCCAATTTTACATACTGTCAAAGGAAAAACTCGAGCCAAATTAAATTTAGCAGAGCTTGAGCAGAGAATGATTCACAATGGGGCACAATGCAGAAGCAGACGAGGTTGAGAGGGCTCTGCCTAGCAAGCAGGATGAGCAGCGAGTTCCATAGGCTGAACAGGAAAGCAAACTAGATAACTTTCCTGCTTGGCTACAGGTAGGTGGCTGTTTCACTTGGGCATAGTATGAGGAGACATTTGCCTTGTAGGGGCATGGTGTGCCTAGTCGCTGCCTGGAATATGCTGGAACCCGGGAATATGCTCTTAAGTTGGGTTTTGGTTTATGTGCCAAATTCAGCTGCAATTCATGATGTAGTAATGCAAAGCTCAGAGTCGCCTCAGCTATTTAACTTAACCTTGTTGGCAGGTGCAACCAGGTGCTGAGTGGGAAGTGTCTGAAGAACAGAAGGCCCAGTGACAGTGGCCTTTGGTTGAGCGTGGGAGAGTTGCTGTCTTGTCCCCGCGCAAAGGTAGAGGACTTAATGAGGACCCTCCAGGGTCTGGGAGGAAAGCAAAGCATCCTGTAAGGGAGGCACGGGCCGGGCTCAGTCAGTTCCACAGTCATCTCCCTCCCCAGCGCCGGTGTTGGCTCTGAGCTTGGGCCACGGTCTGGGGTTTGGTCTGATATCCACTGGGTTCTTGGTAACAACCCCTGCAAAGACACAGGTCCCTCCCAAAAACCCTCAGGTGCTGGGGCTCAGTTCTGTGCAGAGCGGGCTCCAAGCCCTTCCCAGGAGACCTTCATGAGGGATGTGGGATGTCCTACATCTTGGCGATAGTGTCCTGTGTCCACCTGGCACCCAGAAGTGTGAAGCTGCAGCAGCCCTCTGCCAGGTCAGGACTGCATAATGCTCACAATGAGCCTGCAGGGCCCTACTGGACATGCCATTCATGTCTGGCCCAGTGCGGTCCACACCACGGTCATCTGCGGTCCACAACACAGCCCCTCTAGGTCACCCTCTGCAAAGCCACTGAGGACCCATGTGTGGTCCTCATCTTTCCACCATCCATCGGGTGGATTCCTGGCGAGCTGTGGTCCTGAATTGGTGTCTCAGGAACATGCATGGTGGTCATGTTCAGATCACATGGGGAGCAGAGGAGGGCTGGGGACCCAGAGCAGATGACTGCTATCCAGGCAGGTGAGAAAGGTGCGTGGGCAAAGCTCTTGGGACAGTGCAGGTGTCTGATAGGACCTCGAAGAGGAGTGGGCGGGCACTGGCCCAATGCAGTGTTGAACCTGTGGCTTGTCTAAGGTCATTGCCCCTTCGAGTAGCTGGGAGATCCTTAATAGAGAGAAGTGGATAATCTAAATACACACACACACACACACACACACACATATATTCTCCACTACACACACCCACACCCACAAACAGACAGATGTAACTCTTTTTATATATGCATATATATATATGACTCCATTATATAAATAACTGTTTATGTGTGTGTGTTTGTGTGTGTGTGTTTTGTGTATGTGTGTTATGTGTATATTTTTTTACCCATTCATCCATTGATAGGCTGATTCTGTAGCTGCTGTTGTGCATTGTGCTGCAATAAGCATGGGTATGTGGGTATCTCTTAAAATTAATCAGCTTTTGTTTGGGGGGGGTAAATACTGAGGAGTGGTAAAGCTTGATCATATGGTAGATCTACTTTTCGCTTTTTGAGAAATCTCCATACTGAATTCCATAAGGGCTCTACTAATTTACATCCCTCACCAACAGTGTATGAGAGTTTTTTTATCCCCCCAGGTCTTTGCCAGGATTTATCATTTTCTGTATTCCTCATGCTTGCCTCTAACGTCATTTTCTAATAAAATGAACCAGGGATCTTTGGAAAAGAATCTGACTTTACAAAAAAGGTAGGGAATATATAGCATGAACCTGAAGTATGTGGAGGAGAAAATGAGGAAGGGCTTAAAAATCTCCTACTGTTGGAATGTATCAGATTGTCACAAGAACAATGGAAAGGGCCAAAACAATGGAAAGTGGCCAAACCTGGAATCATGTGAGCAAATAAATAAGTCAAATGGATTGCACTTCAGCTTAAAATATGCAGCAACTATCCACACTGAAATAAATGACCGAATAAGTACTGAGCAAGGAATGAGAATAGACTTGTCCCCAACATGGAAGAGTTCCAGAGCTTCTATAGATAGATACGCCTCCTCACAGATGTGGAGCATGGTTCTTGGATCCTAAAATTTGGAACTGTGCATAGTGACTTCCTTCCAAAGGGTGAAGTACTGAGGTGGGTAACTTTAGAGTGAGAAGCATAGTAAGCATTATTCAGCCCCGTGATCAAGTTCAACATCGGCAGTGGTCATCCACAGTGACAACATGTCGCCTTGACAGGATATGGTTAGCACAGCCTGCTACCTCTGTGGTATTTCTCATCACAGAGAAAAAATCAAGAAACATCCCAACCGAGACCCAGGCCACAGAACACCTGACCAGCACGCCTTAAAAAACTCAAGGTCATCAAAAACAAAAATTATCACAACTGGGAGGAGCCTAAGGGGATGTAATAAGTAAATATAATGTGGTTTTCCAGATGGAATAGGAAAACTAAAGTGAGATTAAGTAGAGATGAAGGATTCTGAATAAAATAAGAACTTTGGTTAATGTATCTATTTTTTTTTCAGAAATTGTGACAATTGTCACTAATCAAAGATGCAATTAGTCAACCAGGAGTATATGTAAAACTGTATCATCTTGCCATTTTATCTGAATATAAAAAATAAAACAAAAGTTCTATTTTAAAAAAGAAACTGAACTTCAATTTTTCAAAAGGAAGAGGGGGGAGAAGGAAGGAGAAAGAAAGAAAGAAAGAAAGAAAGAAAGAAAGAAAGAAAGAAAGAAAGAAAGAAAGAAAGAAAGAAAGAAAGAAAGAAAGAAAGAAAGAAAGGAGGGAGGGAGGGAGGGAGGGAGGGAGGGAGGGAAAGAAAAATAAGCACATTGGATAAATAGGTTGAGAAAACAGACTACACAAATAACTACTCCAAATCTATCTTTTAAAATATATTTTTTTTAAATTTTCTTAACGTGTTTGACTTAATTATCATAGTATGACTTGAAGGTCAAACATTTCTGAGCTTCAGCCAGAAACTGCTACATGATCAAGAAATTATAAAATTTTGTACTTTAGGAAATGAAGAATCTTTTGAGATAAGATTTTACTCCTGTACAGCTGTTAGGATGGATTTTAAAGATAAAGAAAATACTTGTTCATTTGCAACAAAGACAGATAGTGTCCTACACACATGTGTCCCCTACTTTCCCAGGGTCCCCTGATATTAGGCTCTTCGGCACCCGTGGACTCCTGGGGCTAGTATTTGCTGTCAATCCTGGCAGATGCAGGTAAGGGCCCGGGCAACCTATCAAATCTTCTTCCTCATTACTGCAATATGGAAGAGAGCTTTCTGATGACTTTGGACTTGGAGGAGAAATAAAATTTTTCTGCCTTAAGCCCATAAAATCCCAAGATTTCTCTGTCATAGCAACTGGAATTAGCTCCTCTAATGAAGGACATCTCCCACCAATGACTTTCCCCCAGCCTGTCCTAGCCAAGGCATACAAGTGTGAAAAATATGTAAGGTGCAGATGCCAAAACCAGTGTTTCTAGGCCAGATCCTAAGATCCAGGTGAGAGAAATAGAAGGCTCAGGCTCTAACCGTTTGCATATTTTCAGCCTGGCATTACTCCCAGCGCCAAGCATGCCCAGAGCTCCCTGGGTGATGAGTGATGAAGGATGACCACGTGGAAAATGCAGATTTAATAAATCATTATAAACCTTTACTGAACTGTAAATACAGCTGGAACCAGAGCCTGACATTTCACACCTCTTAAATTAAAAATAATGGCTCCTTCTTTGGCCTTTTGCCAATAAATACAGTAAAATATCATGGATTTTAGAACTGTGATTTTCTAATTCTCACATTCAAGGAATTTATTTAGCCACTACCATGCAAAACACTGTACAAAACCCTGAAATTTCGGGTATAAATAAAACACAGTTCTTCTCCTCCAGGGGTTTTACGGGACTGAGCAGCACATGGCTGGCTGATTTAGATCCCTATGATTAGTGCAGCAGCAGGGGCCTGATTGGGGCACTAGGGGAGTACAGTACATGTTATTTATAATAGTGCAAATGTGGGGATGACCCAAGATCCACAAGCAATGAACGTTTAACCAGCCACTCCAAGCTCTACCTCCACGGACTTCTTGTGAAATGTCACTGCTATCTTTGAGGACAGTATTCCTCAATCACCCTTCCTTTGCACAAAAGGGTCATGTGACTACCATTGAGACTCTAATAATAGATGCACAGTACAGAGTGCTGGGGATAAAGTGAATCCATGGCATGAACTATTTGGGGTTTCTCCCCCACATTCAACAGAGACCACAGCTAATTAAGTAATGAAGTGCCAACAAATTCTTACTGAAAAAACAATCCGACTATTTTCTCTATCATAAAAAGCTGAGTGATTAAAGTTCAAGGACACTCACTGGGCTTGCCAAAAGCAGTGTATCGACTTGTTACCTTCCCATAGCTCCATCCTCCTGCAGGTTGGTCCTGCAGCTGGCTTGCATGCCAGTAGCCCAATTATCCCTTCTGGTTATGCACATACACACACACACACACCAGAGATTGACCCTCCAGGTCAGCTCAGCAAAAACACCTACTCCATAGGCCTACAAATTGGCTTTTCTCCCAGAAGAAAATAAGAAGTATTGGCTTTTTCTTTTTTTTTTTTTTTTTTTGCCTACTTTTTTTTTTTTTTTTATTGTTGGTCGTTCAAAACCTTACACAGTTCTTAATACATCATATTTCACAGTTTGATTCAAGCGGGTTATGAACTCCCAACTTTACCCCGTATACAGATTGCTGTATCACATCAGTTACCCTTCCATTGATTCACATATTGCCTTTCTAGTGTCTGATGTATTCTGCTGTCAGTCCTATTTTCTACTATCCCCCCTCCCCTCCCCTCCCCTCCCCTTTTCTCTCTACCCCTTCTACTGTAAATCATTTCTTCCATTTGTATTATCTTGTCTTACCCCTCCATTACATATTTCTTGATATATCATATTTCACATTTTGATTCAAGTGGGTTATGCACTCCCATATTGCCCCTTATACAGATTGCAGATTCACATCAGTTTCACTTCCATTGCTTTACATATTGCCATCCTAGTGTCTGTTGTATTCTGCTGCCTTTCCTATCCTCTACTATCCCCCCTCCCCTCCCCTCCCCTCTTCTCTCTCTACCCCCACTACTGCAATTCATTCCTCCCCCTTGTATTATTTTTCCCTTTCCCCTCACTTCCTCTTGTATGTAATTTTGTATAAACCTGCGGGTCTCGTTCCATTTCCATGCTATTTCCCTTCTCTCTCCCTTTCCCTCCCACCTCTCAACCCTGTTTAATGATGGTCTTCTTCTTGTGCTCTTCTTCCCTAGTCTGTTCTTAATTACTCTCCTTATATCAAAGAAGACATTTGGCATTTGTTTTTTAGGGCTTGGCTAGCTTCGCTTAGCATAATCTGCTCTAATGCCATCCATTTCCCTCCAAATTCTATGATTTTGTCATTTCTTAATGCAGAGTAATACTCCATTGTGTATAAATGCCACATTTTTTTTATCCATTCGTCTATTGAAGGGCATCTAGGTTGGTTCCACAGTCTTCCTATTGTGAATTGTGCTGCTATGAACATCGATGTAGCAGTGTCCCTGTAGCATGCTCTTTTTAGGTCTTTAGGGAATAGACCCAGAAGGGGGATAGCTGGGTCAAATGGTGGTTCCATTCCCATATTTCCAAGAAATCTCCATACTGCTTTCCAAATTGGCTGCACCAATTTGCAGTCCCACCAACAATGTACAAGTGTACCCTTTTCCCCACATCCTCGCCAGCACTTATTGTTGTTTGACTTCGTGATGGCTGCCAATCTTACTGGAGTGAGATGGTATCTTAGGGTGGTTTTGATTTGCATTTCTCTGACTGCTAGAGATGGTGAGCATTTTTTCATGTACTTGTTGATTGATTGTATGTCCTCCTCTGAGAAGTGTCTGTTCAAGTCCTTGGCCCATTTGTTGATGGGATTATTTGTTATCTTATTGTCTAATTTTCTGAGTTCTTTATATACTCTGGATATTAGGGCTCTATCTGAAGTGTGAGGAGTAAAGATTTGTTCCCATGATGTAGGCTCCCTATTTACCTCTCTTATTGTTTCTTTTGCTGAGAAAAAACTTTTTAGTTTGAGTAAGTCCCATTTGTTGATTCTAGATGTTAACTCTTGTGCTATGGGTGTCCTATTGAGGAATTTGGAGCCCGACCCCACAGCATGTAGGTCGTAGCCAACTTTCTCTTCTATCAGATGCCGTGTCTCTGATTTGATATCAAGCTCCTTGATCCATTTTGAGTTAACTTTTGTGCATGGCGAGAGAAAGGGATTCAATTTCATTTTGTTGCATATGGATTTCCAATTTTCCCAGCACCATTTGTTGAAGATGCTATCCTTCCTCCATTGCATGCTTTTAGCCTCTTTATCAAATATAAGAAAGTTGTAGTTTTGTGGGTTGGTTTCTGTGTCCTCTATTCTGTACCATTGGTCCACCCGCCTGTTTTGGTACCAGTACCATGCTGTTTTTGTTACTATTGCTCTGTAGTATAGTTTGAAATCTGGAATCGTTATACCACCTGATTCGCCTTTCCTGCTTAGTATTGTTTTTGCAATTCTGGGTCTTTTATTCTTCCATATGAATTTCATGATTGCTTTCTCCATTTCTATAAGAAATGCCGTTGGGATTTTGATTGGCATTGCATTAAACCTATAGAGAACTTTTGGTAATATCACCATTTTGATGATGTTTGTTCTGCCTATCCATGAACAGGGTATATTTTTCCATCTTCTAAGGTCTTCTTCAATTTCTCTCTTTAGGGTTCTGTAGTTTTCATTGTATAAGTCTTTCACCTCTTTTGTTAGGTTGATTCCCAAGTATTTTATTCTTTTTGAGGATATTGTGAACAGGGTGGTTGTCCTCGTGTCCATTTCAGAGGATTTGTCGCTGATATACAGGAATGCCTTTGATTTATGCGTGTTGATTTTATAACCTGCCACTTTGCTGAATTCATTTATTAGCTCTAACAGTTTCTTTGTAGACCATGTTGGGTCTGCTAGGTATAGAATCATGTCATCTGCAAATAGTGATAACTTAAGTTCTTCTTTTCCTATTTTTATGCCTTTAATTTCTTTCGTCTGTCTAATTGCTCTGGCCAGTGTTTCGAGAACTATGTTGAACAGAAGTGGTGAGAGAGGGCATCCCTGTCTTGTTCCAGATTTTAGAGGGAATGCCTTCAATTTTTCTCCATTCAGAATGATGCTAGCCTGAGGCTTAGCATAAATTGCTTTTACAATGTTGAGGTATGTTCCTGTTATCCCTAGTTTTTCGAGAGTTTTGAACATAAACGGATGCTGTACTTTGTCGAATGCTTTTTCTGCATCTATCGAGATGATCATATGGTTCTTATTTTTAAGTCTATTGATGTGGTGAATAACATTTATTGATTTCCGTATATTGAACCACCCTTGCATACCAGGGATGAATCCTACTTGATCATGGTGCACAATTTTTTTGATATGTTTTTGTATCCGATTTGCCAGAATTTTATTGAGGATTTTTGCATCTAGGTTCATTAGAGATATTGGTCTGTAGTTTTCTTTCTTTGAAGTGTCTTTGTCTGGTTTCGGAATCAGGGTGATGTTGGCCTCGTAGAATGAATTTGGAAGTTCTCCCTCTTTTTCTATTTCCTGGAATAGCTTGAAAAGTATTGGTATTAGTTCCTCTTTAAAGGTTTTGTAAAACTCTGCTGTAAACCCATCAGGTCCTGGGCTTTTCTTAGATGGTAATCTTTTGATGGTTTCTTCTATTTCCTCAATTGATATTGGTCTGTTTAGGTTGTCTATATCCTCCTGACTCAATCTGGGCAGATTATATGACTTAAGAAATTTATCGATGCCTTCACTATCTTCTATTTTATTGGAGTATAAGGATTCAAAATAATTTCTGATTATCTTCTGTATTTCTGAAGTGTCTGTCGTGATCTTGCCTTTTTCATTCCTTATGCTAGTAATTTGAGTTCTCTCTCTTCTTCTCTTCACTAGCATGGCTAAGGGTCTGTCAATTTTATTTATCTTTTCGAAGAACCAACTTTTCGTTTTGTCAATTTTTTCAATTGTTTCTTTTGTTTCGATTTCATTAATTTCAGCTCTGATTTTAATTATTTCTTGCCTTCTACTTCTTTTGCTGTTGTTTTGCTCTTCTTTTTCTAGAATTTTGAGATGAAGTATGAGATCATTTATTTGTTGGTTTTTTCTTTTTTTAAGGAATGAACTCCAAGCAATGAATTTTCCTCTTAGAACTGCTTTCAATGTGTCCCATAGATTCCGATATGTTGTGTCTGTGTTTTCATTATACTCTAAGAATTTTTTAATTTCCTCCTTGATGTCTTCTAATACCCATTGATCATTCAGTAACCTATTGTTCATTCTCCAAGTGATGTATGATTTTTCCTTGCTTCTTTTATGGTTGATTTTTAGTTTCATTCCATTATGATCAGATAAGATGCATGGTATTATCTCCGCTCCTTTATATTGTCTAAGAGTTGCCCTGTGACATAATATATGATCTATTTTTGAGA
The DNA here is from genome assembly GCF_052094955.1 of Ictidomys tridecemlineatus. NCBI lineage: Eukaryota > Metazoa > Chordata > Mammalia > Rodentia > Sciuridae > Ictidomys > Ictidomys tridecemlineatus. The sequence goes on from NC_135477.1 coordinate 207,767,456, forward strand.
AGGATCCATGTGCTGCTGAGAAAAAAGTGTAGCTGCTTGATGTTGGGTGGTATATTCTATATATGTCAATTAAGTCTAGGTTGTTAATTGTGTTATTGAGTTCTATAGTTTCCTTATTCAACTTTTGTTTGGAAGATCTGTCCAGTGGTGAGAGAGGTGTATTGAAGTCTCCCATGATTATTGTATGGTGGTCTATTAGACTCTTGAACTTGAGAAGAGTTTGCTTGATGAACGCAGCAGCACCGTTGTTTGGGGCATATATATTTATGATTGTTATGTCTTGTTGGTGTATGGTTCCCTTGAGCAGTATGTAGTGTCCTTCTTTATCCCTTTTGATTAACTTTGGTTTGAAATCTATTTTATTTGATATGAGTATGGACACTCCTGCTTGTTTCCGCAGTCCATATGAGTGATATGATTTTTCCCAACCTTTCACCTTCAGTCTATGTATATCCTTTCCTATCAAATGCGTCTCCTGAAGGCAGCATATTGTTGGATCTTGTTTTGTGATCCATTCAACTAGCCTGTGTCTCTTAATTGGTGAGTTTAAGCCATTAACATTTAGGGTTATTATTGAGATATGGTTTGTTCTTCCAGCCATATTTGTTTATTAATGCTGTTAAACCTGATTTGTTTTTCTCTTTGATTTTTCCCCCCCTTTACTATCCTACCTCCCACTGTTGGTTTTCATTGTTGTTTTCCATTTCCTCTTCCTGTAGTGTTTTGCCAAGGATTTTTTGAAGAGATGGTTTTCTAGCTGCAAATTCTTTTAACTTTTGTTTATCATGGAATGTTTTAATTTCATCTTCCATCCTGAAGCTTAATTTTGCTGGATACACGATTCTTGGTTGGAACCCATTTTCTTTTAGCGTTTGAAATATGTTATTCCAGGATCTTCTAGCTTTTAGAGTCTGTGTTGAGAGATCAGCTGTTATCCTGATTGGTTTACCCCTAAATGTAATCTGCTTCCTTTCTCTTGTAGCTTTTAAAATTCTCTCCTTATTCTGTATGTTGGACATCTTCATTATAATGTGTCTAGGTGTGGATCTCTTATGATTTTGCACATTCGGCGTCCTGTAGGCTTCTAGGATTTGGGGTTCTGTCTCATTCTTCAAGTCTGGGAAGTTTTCTCGTATTATTTCACTGAATAAGTTGTCTATTCCTTTGGTTTGGAGCTCTGTGCCTTCCTGTATCCCAATGACTCTTAAGTTTGGTCTTTTGATATTATCCCATATTTCTTGGATGTTCTGCTCATGGTTTCTTAGCAGACTTGCTGAGCTGTCTATGCTCTTTTCAAGTTGAAATACTCTGTCTTCATTGTCTGATGTTCTATCTTCTAAGTGATCCACTCTGCTGGTAGTTTTCTCAATTGAGTTTTTAAGTTGGTTTATTGCTTCCTGCATTTCTAGGATTTGTATTTGTTTGTTTTTTATTTCCTCTATCTCCCTGTGAAATTGATCTTTTACTTCCTGGATTTGTTTATGAAGTTCCTTGTCAATGTGATCTTTCATTGTCGGATTTTGCTGTCTCATGTCTTCCTTGAGACTGCAGATCATCTGAAGCATGTATATCCTGACCTCTCTGTCTGACATTCCATCTGTTGCAGCTATTACCTCTTCTAGAGTTGAGTTGACCTGCATTGCCTGTGGTCCTTTCTTTCCTTGTCTTTTCATACTGCTGGCGTTTCTTTCTGCTTGGTGAAGCTGTTGTGTTTTTGAGATTTTCCCTCTATTTATTTATATTGCTCTTGTATAGTTGAAAAGTCTCCCTTGCAGGACAGATGGTGGCTGTGATCCTCCACCAATTGGTGCGATCTGTCTACCACGCTGGCGGGCCCTAGGTCTGCTCTGCTGGCCGGTCGAAGGTCCGCCTACCCAGCAGGCGCGAGGGGCACCTCTGTCTCTCCGTAGGTTGCTGGGCCTAACCTCCCGATGGGTCCCTGGTATGCCTACCTTGCAGGCACTGGGGGTGGCGCTGGCTCCGGCCGCAACAAGCCGCTGGGCCTGATCTGCCGCTGGTCGCAGTCCCGCCTACCTTGCAGGCACTGGGGGAGGGGACGGGCCTGCCCCACAGAAGGCCGCTGGTGGGTCGCAGGACCCTGTTCCCTGCAGGCGCGTGTGTCAGCTCTGTCTCTTCGCAGATTGCTGGGCCTGACCTGCCTGTGGGTCGCCGGTTCTCCTACTTTGCAGGCACTGGGGGTGGGGCCGGCTCCGGCCGGCAACCAGCCGCTGGGCCTGATCTGCCGCTGGTCGCAGTCCCGCCTACCTTGCAGGCACTGGGGGAGGGGACTGTCCTGCCCCTCAGCAGGCCACTAAGCCTGATCTGCTAGAGGTGACAGTCCCGCCTACCTTACAGGCTCTGGGGGAGGGGACGGGCCTGCCCCACAGAAGGCCGCTGGTGGGTCGCAGGACCCTGTTCCCTGCAGACGCGTGTGTCAGCTCTGTCTGTCCGCCGATTGCTGGGCCTGGCCTGCCCGTTGGTCGCCGGTTCTCCTACCTTGCAGGCACTGGGGGTGGGGCCGGCTCTGGCCCCAACCAGCCACTGGGCCTGCTCTGCCGGTGGTCACAGTCCCTCCTACCTTGCAGGCACTGGGGGAGGGGACGGGCCTGCCCCACAGAAGGCCGCTGGTGGGTCGCAGGACCCTGTTCCCTGCAGGCGCGTGTGTCAGCTCTGTCTCTTCGCAGATTGCTGGGCCTGACCTGCCTGTGGGTCGCCGGTTCTCCTACTTTGCAGGCACTGGGGGTGGGGCCGGCTCCCGCCCGCAACCAGCCGCTGGGCCTGATCTGCCGCTGGTCCAAGTATTGGCTTTTTCTCTTCCCATATTTTGTCTGCTTCTATATTCTGATCCTTCTGGGTTGGAAAGGAAAACGGGTTTTAATCTCTGTTTCCAATTAAACAACTGAGATCATGCTGTTGCAATTAAGAACAAAAAAAGTTTAAAATGAATAACAAAATTATTGTTATATGTGAAAACAGCTTATTTTCCTATTATTTAGTTGCTATGTTAAAAATCTTAAAGATAGATTTATTTTAATGAGAAATATAGATCTTGAAAAGTCTTAGGCCAGTAGTAAATGGCCCTTTGAGGTCTGGATCTCCTGGTGAACACCTGGTGGCTAATTCATTACTCCAGGAAGCCCTTTCCTTTTGCTTTGCATGAAGCAGAATGCCCTCAATAGCTCTGTTAGGAGGGTCTGGCTGCTGGGGCTTGTGCTAATTCTGTTTTCCTAGAAACAAGCCTGTGTTAGTGTGTGCATCAGCAGGCATTTGAAGAATAATGCCCATCTTTGGAAGTGAGCTTTCATTTTAGCCCCACTGTGAGCCTTCTGTGTCCTGGGTGCCATGGAGGAGAAGCTGGTCTTAACTCTGAGGGCTGCTGTTTCCCCAGGGATGGAGCCATAGTGCGGCCTGGTCTCCTAGAGGGAGTAAACATCTACCAAGCTCCTCTAGTGGGTGCCTTATAGACTGGGGAGGTTTTGTTTCATGATGCCCGAGGAGGCTCAGTTCTCCTTTGCTCCCTAGGCAGTGTTGGGAAATAGCTCCTGTACATCTCACCTTCTGGCTGATTAGGGAGACTTTTATTCCTGAAGCAGGTCACCTCACCTCAAACTTTTGAATATTTTCTCGCGTGACAATTAGGAAGACTAGCATTTTTTTCACTGTTTTGTGTGTGTGTGTGTGTGTGTGTGTGTGTGTGTGTGGTGTGTGCTAGGATGGATCTCAGGGCCTTGTGTGCTAGGCAAGTGCTCTGACATTAAGCTACACCCGGGTTCTAGCATGTAATTGTGTAGCTAGACTTTCCTTCAAGTTCTATCATGTTGACACATTGTGTTGTGGATACATGTTGCATCCTGGATGCATTTCTGTTACCATGCTGCCTTGGGTCTTATTTTCTCAGGTCACCTAGAGTGAGTAAGAGTTGATACCACTTACACACGAGGCTTCAGGTTACACACCTCTCTATCACTCTCTCACTCAGTTCCCATGACAATCCTGTAACCTTGGCACTCTGGTTATATCCAATGTGCCTGGGAGACACTAAGGTCTACAGGTTGGAGGGAGCAGTCAGGGCATGGCTGGAGAGCACGTCCACCCGCTGCGTGACCATGTGCACCTGTGCTGGTGCATGTGCCAGGTGGGGACTGTATGGTGGAAGTCCCCTAGTGGTTCTGGAGTCCTGAGACTCCTCTGCCCACTGTGATGACTGACATGATGCTTCATCTACTCCCCTCTTGACCATATCTGAGCAAACCTGGATGACAATCTGGCACCTGGTTTTCTGAGCACTTGCAGGTTCATGTCACAGAAACCCTGGCCTGAGCAACGGAAGCCTCACCCCAGTCCCACCTCCTGCCAACAGCAAAAAGCAAAGGCACCCATTTCTCCATTGCCACCTCTGTTCCACTCAGGGGACTGGCTTCCCCTTGCACCTGGAAAGCCCCATGTTGTAAACAATAAACAATTTCAGATGTTTTTGATGCAGTTTAGATCAAGAGTCGTTCCATCTTTCTTAGCATCCTAAGCAATGAAGAAAACCACCGAATAACTGCTAAGTCTCTGAGTGACCTTGTGACAAGGCCCTTCAGCAAACTAACCCTTGCTTTCCTGAACTGTAAAATAGCGATAATCAAGTTTCCCACCCCACAAGTTCCTGGGTAAGGTACTTATTCCTGGAAGCACTGACTAATGGCATATATGAGAGATGCTACTGATAATCATGGAGGTGAGACTTGCATTTCAGATTTGATTCTGAGACATGAGAACCAGCCAGGCTCCTACTAGTGGGGTTGATGAGGAACTTCTCATCCCTGCCTGGCCTTGGTCTTCGGGTACAGCCCACACTGCAGGAGCAGGGAGCATGCTCCAGCCCCTTGAGGGAAGAATATGTACTTGTAATTACTGGGGAAGGAAACTGAGGGAATTATTTTCTGTGTATCACCTGTGAATGTGGCATAAGGAATCCCACTCTCCTATAGAATTGTAATGCATCAAAACAAGATAATTTTTTTAAAGAGAGAGTGAGAGAGGAGAGAGAGAGAGAGAGAGAGAGAGAGAGAGAGAGAGAGAGAGAGAGAAGAGAGAGAGAATTTTTATTATTTATTTTTTTTTTAGTTCTCGGCGGACACAACATCTTTGTTGGTATGTGGTGCTGAGGACTGAACCCAAGCCGCACGCATGCCAGGCGAGTGCACTACCGCTTGAGCCACATCCCCAGCCCAAAACAAGATAAATTTTTTAAATGTGAAATTGCCTCAGTAGTAACAACAACAAGAGTCTATGTATGATCTGAAATCATTCTTCCTGTGAGTCTTATTTCTTCTCATTGATGTATTCGTTTATTTAATCATGAATTCACAGATAGCTCTCTTATACTGAAGTTACTGACCTCCTGTTCTCTCTGTAGCTATTCTACTTTAGGCCATTGTCCTTTGGGCTTGTTACCCAAACTTTTTCAGTTCTGGCCAAGAGTTCTCTTTGACCTTTTCTTCAACTGCCCCTCAACAGTGGCTTTTGTCCAGCCATTTCTTACCTTTTCACCAGGAAGGTGCTCCAGGCCCAGCTTCTGTCTTCCCTCTCTCAGTCTTAGAAACAGCCATTTCTTAAGGGATCCCGGGTTTCCTTTATTGAAAGAAAGGGCTGGGGAACCACAGGATTCTCTGCAGTATTCCACCATATTAGTGCAAGTAGATGCCCATTATTTCATGCTCTCTCATGTCCCCAAGTCACTTTCAAATAACCCCTGTATATTTAGGAGCTCACAGTTCCTTGTTCTCTGGGTCAGAAATGCAGCAGGATGACTGAATTCTCTGCTGCACACCTTTCAAGCCAGTATCTGTGTGATGAGGGCTTTTTAAACTCTAATTTGGAGTTTTCGGTCACCTTGGCATTGCTCTCCAATAATGACGCAGGGATTCCACCCATACCGTGTGGAGCTCAGGGAGAGTCAAGGAGGCTGCTGATGTGCTCCTTGCCTGGGAAGTCGGCTGTGTCCCAGGCTTTCTTTCAGGCTCTCGTGACCAATTTGGACATAAGAAAGCATTTGGTGGAAGCATCTGCTACACTCCAAGAGATTAAACTCTGCAGCTCTCTCTGGGGAAATTAGCTGCAGGATTGTCAGGACATCTTCCTTCAGGGCCACTTTTGGAACAACCAATTGTAGAAGCTTTGGCAGGTCTCTGTGAACATTAGCTGAGAAAGATTGCGGGCTCTGCCCCTGCCCCTGCAAACACAGGCAAAGGGTGAGGATGGCTGGAGGCTGAAGAGGGGTGAACAGGACCCTTCTCAGGAGGCACAGCATCACCTGCATTTCTCATTTTCCCCTGCTGCCCTCCCTTTGTGGGTCACTGGGTGCCTGATGGTCTCACCAGAATGAGAGAACAATGGGCTAAAGAAAGGAGCTACAAAACACAACAGTTTCCACGTTGCCATGAAACCACCTATCAAAAGCACAGAGAAACAGAGATGTAGATCCTGATGTGATATATAGGCAAGAAAGGCCTTCGAATCATAAAAACTAAGGAATCGACCACACCAAACCACTTAAACTAGACAACATTTTGGAATCCCTCTTCCTTGCACGATGCCGAAACAAAACTAAAAGGCAAACAATATGTGAGGGAAAATATTTGCAAAACTAATGAGAGATCACAAATATTCTCAGAACAAAAAGTTTGGAAATTTATCAAGATAAAAATAAATGGATAAAGGGCATTAATAGGCAAGTCGAGTGGAAAAAGTCAACAAGCATTTCAGAAAAAATATTATGCAGCTGCCTTAGTCATAAATGGAATACAAAATAAGGGTGAAGTGGTTGTTCTGCTGGTGTAAGTGACTTGTGACTTGTAACACAACTGGCCTTGCTGCGGGCTGGGTTGGAATGGGCACATTCGAATGTTAGTAGTGATGCTGCACATTTAGTGACTTTTCTGCATGACCCTTTGACTATCAGAAGTTAATGCTTGTGGGTGAGTATATGCCAAACTCAATCATTTCCTTCCTGGGTATTTTCCTGAGTCAAATCATTAAAGATGCACAATAAGGACTGAAGTTACTGACCTCCTGTTCCTGTTTCAGAACAAGCAAGAACGAGGGGCAGCCGTCTATTGGGTTACTGGTAACCCTGGGAGAGGACTGGGTCCCATGAGTGGCAGTTTAAATTTGCTCCATGTTTGAAATGCTATGAATTGACCATATATTGTCAAAATAAAAATGTCCAGAGAACCATGAAGACAGAGTAAGCTTCTCTCGCAATCTTATTGGATGGAAAGAGCTAATTTGACACTTGCAACTTACCTAGAAATGTATGGAACACTTTACTTATATAAGCTCATCTGCTGGGTGGATATTTTCATTTTATTTTATGGAAAAATAAGTCAAGCACAGAAATAAAGTAGCATTCTCTATGTCACATAGCAATGTGTCCAGAGGGCTCTCTGTGCTACCTGCACTGGATCATTCCTCCTGCACTTATCTGCTGGTGCCATGGTATTCACGGTCTGAACCTTTTTGGGTTTTTGTTTGTTTGTTTATTTTAACTAGGTATATATGACAGCAAAATGCATCTTGATTCATTGTACAGAATTGCAGCACAACGTTTTTTCCCCTCTGGTTGTACATAATGTAGAGTCATACCATAAGTGCAGTCTTATATGTACCTAGGTTAATGGTGTCCATCTCATTCCACCATCTTTTCTGCCCCCATGCACCCTCCCCACCCTCCCTCCCCTTTGTCCAATCAAGGTTTCTACATTTTTCCACTGCTTCCACCCTCTCCCCATTTTGGACCAGCATCCACTTGTCAGAGAGAACATTTGGCCTTTGGATTTGGGGCATTGACTTACTTCACTTAGTATGATATTCTCCAGCTCCATCCATTTATGGGCAAATACTATAATCTTACTCTCTTTTAATGCTGAGTAATATTCCATTGTGTATATTCACCACTGTTTCTTTATCCATTCACAATTGAAGGACATCCAGTTTGCTCCCACAGTTTAGCTATTATAAATCGAGCTGCTATGAACATTGATGTGGCTGCATTACTACAGTAGGCTGATCTTAATGGGTATAGACTGAGGAGTGGGATAGCTGGGTCAAATGGTGGCTCTATTCCACGTATTCCAAGAAATCTCTTTCCAGATTGGTAGCACCAATTTGCAGCCCCAGCAGCAATATATGAGTGTGCCTTTTCCCCCACATCTTCACCAACACTTCTTGTTGTCTTTATTCTTGATAACTGCCATTCTGCCTGGTGTGAGATGAAATCTTAGAGTAGTTTTGATCTGCATTTCTAGAGATGTTGAACATTTTTTCATATATTTGTTGACTGAATGTTCAGCCCCTTAGCCCATTTATTGATTATATTGTTTGTTTGTTAAGTTTTTGAGTTCTTTATGTATCCTAAAGATCAGTGCAGTGCTCTATCTGACATGTGTGTGGCAAAATGTGCTCCCAAAATGTAGGCTGACTCTTCACCTAATTGATTGTTTCTTTTGCTGAGAAGAAGCTTTTTAGTTTGAGTCCATCCCATTTATTAATTCTTGATTTAATTTTTTGTGCTTTAGGAGTCTTGTTAAGGAAATCAGGGCCTCATCCGACATGATGATGATTTGGGCCTAAGTTTTCCTCTATTAGGTGCAGGGTCTCTGAAGTAATTCCTAGGTCCTTGATCTGCTTTGAGTTGAGTTTTGTGCATGGTGAGAGATAGAGGTTTATTTTCATTTTGTTGCATATGGATTTCCAATTTTCCTACCACCATTTGTTAAAGAGACTCTCTTTACTGTATGTTTTTGGCTCCTTTGTCTAGTATGAGATAATGTATTTATGTGGGTTTGTCTCCGTGTCCTCTATTCTGTAACATTGGTAGACCATGTCTATTTTGGTGCCAATACCATGCCATTTTTTGTTACTATAGCTTTGTAATATAGTTTAAGGTCGGGTATTATAATGTCTCCTGTTTTACTCTTCTTGCTAAGGATTGCTTTAGCTATTCTGGGGCCCCTATTTTTCCAAATGAATTTCATGATTGTTTTTTATATTTCTATACAGAATTTTGCTAAAATTTTAACTGGAATCACTTTGAATCTGTATAGTGCTTTTGGTAATATGGCCATTTTGATGATATTAATTTTGCCTATCCAAGAGCATGGGAGATCTTTCCATCTTCTAAGGTTTTCTTCAATTTCTTTTTCTAGGTTCTATAGTTTTCAGGTCTTTTACCTCTTTTGTTGAATTCATTCCCAAGTATTTTTTTAGGCTATTGTGAATGGGGCAGTTTTTCTAATTTCTCTTTCAGAAGATTCATCACTGATGTATAGGAAAACAGGAGTGATGTTAGAATGAGATGGACATCATGACCCTAGATACATGTAAGACTGCACATATGGTGTGACACTATGTACAATTAGAGCAATGAAAAGTTGTGCTCTAATTGTGTACAATGAATCAACATGTATTTGATTCATGGGTATTGATTTTATTTCCTGATACTTTGCTGAATTCATTAAATAATTCTAGAAGATTTCTGGTGGAGTTTTTGAATGCTCTAAGTATAAAATTATGTTGTCAGCAAATCATGATAGTTTGAGTTCTTCTTTTCCTATTTGTATTCCTTTCATTTCTTTTATCTGTCTAATTGCTTTGTCTAGAGTTTCAAGGACTATGTTGAATAGAAGTGGTAAAAGAGGGCATCCCTATCTTGTTCCACATTTTAGAAGGAATGCTTCCAGTTTTTCACCATTTGGAATGATGTTGTCCTTGGGTTTAGCATAGATTGCTTTTACAATGTTGAGGTATTTCCTACTGTTCTTAGTTTTTCTAGTATTTTGAACATAAAAGGGTGCTGTGTTTTGTCAAATGCTTTCTCCACTTCAATCCATATGATCATATGATTCTTATCATTAAGTCTATTGATATGATGAACTATATTTATTGATTTATGTATATTGAAACACCCTTGCATCCCTGGAATGAACCCTACTTGATCATGGTGCACTAATTTTAAAATATGTTTTTGAATGTGATTTGCCAGAATTTTACTGAGAATTTTTGCATCACTATTCATCAGGAATATTTGTGTTTGAAATTCTCTTTCCTTGAGGTATCTCTGCCTGGTTTTAGTATAAGGATGATACTAGCTTTGTAGAATGAGTTTGGAAGGATTCCTTCCTTTTCTATTTCATGGAATAATTTGAGGAGTATTGGTATTGATTCTTTCTTGTAGGTCTTATAGAACTCACTTGTGAATCCATATGGTCCTGGGCTTTTCTTGGTTGTAGGTTTTTTGTTTTTTTTTATTGTTGGTCGTTGAAAACATTACACAGTTCTTAATACATCATCTTTCACAGTTTGATTCAAGTGGGTTATGAACTCCCAACTTTACCCCGTATACAGATTGCTGTATCACATCAGTTACCCTTCCATTGATTGACATATTGCTTTTCTAGTGTCTGATGTATTCTGCTGTCAGTCTTATTCTCTACTATCCTCCCTCCTCTCCCCTCCCCTCCCCTTTTCTCTCTCTACCCCTTCTACTGTAAATCATTTCTTCTATTTGTATTATCTTGTCTTACCCCTCCTTTCCTCTTATATATCATTCTCACTCCCTTTCCCTCCCACCTCTCATCCCTGTTTAATGTAAATCTTCTTCTCAAGCTCTTCGTCCCTACCCTGTCCTTGTTTACTCCCCTTATATCAAAGGGGTCATTTGGTATTTGTTTTTTAACGATTGACTAGCTTCACTTAGCATAATCTGCTCTAATGCCATCCATTTACCTCCAAATTCTATGATTTTGTCGTTTCTTAATGCAGAGTAATACTCCATTGTGTATAAATGCCACATTTTTTTATCCATTCATCTATTGAAGGGCATCTAGGTTGGTTCCACAATCTTGCTATCATGAATTGTGCTGCTATGAACATCGATGCAGCAGTGTCCCTGTAGCATGCTCTTTTTAAGTCTTTAGGGAATAGACCGAGAAGGGGAATAGCTGGGTCAAATGGTGGTTCCATTCCCAGATTTCCAAGAAATCTCCATACTGCTTTCCAAATTGGCTGCACCAATTTGCAGTCCCACCAGCAATGAACAAGAGTGCCCTTTTCCCCGCATCCTCTCCAGCACTTATTGTTGTTTGACTTCCTAATGGCTGCCAATCTTACTGGAGTGAGATGGTATCTTAGGGTAGTTTTGATTTGCATTTCTCTGACTGCTAGCGATGGTGAGCATTTCTTCATGTACTTATTGATTGATTGTATGTCCTCCTCTGAGAAGTGTCTATTCAAGTCCTTGGCCCATTTATTTATTGGGTTGTTTGTTATCTTATTGTCTAATTTTTTGAGTTCTTTGTATATTCTGGTTATTAGGGCTCTATCTGAAGTGTGTGGATTAAAGATTTGTTCCCAGGATGTAGGCTCACTATTTATCTCTCTTATTGTTTCTTTTGCTGAGAAAAAACATTTTAGTTTGAGTAAGTCCCATTTGTTGATTCTAGTTGTTAACTCTTGCGCTATGGGTGTCCTATTGAGGAATTTGGGGCCCGATCCCACAGTATGTAGATCGTAGCCCACTTTTTCTTCTATCAGATGCCGTGTCTCTGATTTAATATCAAGCTCCTTGATCCATTTTGAGTTAACTTTTGTGCATGGCGAGAGATAGGGATTCAGATTCATTTTGATGCAAATGGATTTCCAGTTTTCCCAGCACCATTTGTTGAAGATGCTATCCTTCCACCATTGCATGCTTTTAGCCCCTTTATCAAATATAAGGTAGTTGTAGTTTTGTGGATTGGTTACTGTGTCCTCTATTCTGTACCATTGGTCCACCCGCCTGTTTTGGTACCAGTACCATGCTGTTTTTGTTTCTATTGCTCTGTAGTATAGTTTGGAGTCTGGTATCGCTACACCACCTGATTCACACTTCCTGCTTAGCATTGTTTTTGCTATTCTGGGTCTTTTATTATTCCATATGAATTTCATGATTCTTTTATCTATTTCTACAAGAAATGCTGTTGGGATTTTGATTGGTATTGCATTGAACTTATAGAGAACTTTTGGTAATGTCTCCATTTTGATGATGTTAGTTCTGCCTATCCATGAGCAGGGTATATTTCTCCATCTTCTAAGGTCTTCTTCTATGTCTTTCTTTAGGGTTCTGTAATTTTCATTATATAAATCTTTCACCTCTCTTGTTAGGTTGATTCCCAAGTATTTTATTTTTTGGGGGGATATTGTGAATGGAGTAGTTGTCCTCATTTCCGTTTCAGAGGATTTGTCGCTGATATACAGGAACGCCTTTGATTTAGGCGTGTTGATCTTATATCCTGCCACTTTGCTGAATTCATTTATTAGCTCTAGTAGCTTCTTTGTAGACCCTTTTGGGTCTGCTAGGTATAGGATCATATCATCTGCAAATAGTGATAATTTAAGTTCTTCTTTTCCTATTTTTATGCCTTTAATTTCTTTCGTCTGTCTAATTGCTCTGGCCAGTGTTTCAAGGACTATGTTGAACAGAAGTGGTGAGAGAGGGCATCCCTGTCTTGTACCAGATCTTAGAGGGAATGCCTTCAATTTTTCTCCATTCAGAATGATGCTGGCCTGTGGCTTATCATAGATTGCTTTTACAATGTTGAGGTATGTTCCGGTTATCCCTAATTTTTCTAGAGTTTTGAACATAAAGGGATGCTGAACTTTGTCGAATGATTTTTCTGCATCTATCGAGATGATCATATGGTTCTTATTTTTAAGTCTATTGATGTGGTGAATAACATTTATTGATTTCCGTATATTGAACCACCCTTGCATACCAGGGATGAATCCTACTTGATCATGGTGAATAATTTTTTTGATATGTATTTGAATCCGATTCGCCAGAATTTTATTGAGGATTTTTGTGCCAAGGTTAATTAGAGATATTGGTCTGTAGTTTTCTTTCTTTGAAGTGTCTTTGTCTGGTTTCAGAATCAGGGTGATGTTGGCCTCGTAGAATGAATTTGGAAGTTCTCCCTCTTTTTCTATTTCCTGAAATAGCTTGAAAAGTATTGGTGTTAGTTCCTCTTTAAAGGTTTTGTAAAACTCTGCTGTATACCCAACCCGTCCTGGGCTTTTCTTAGTTGGTAATCTTTTGATGGTTTCTTCTATTTCCTCTATTGTTATTGGTCTGTTTAGGTTGTCTATATCCTCCTGACTCAATCTGGGCAGATCATAAGACTTAAGGAATTTATCTATGCCTTCACTATCTTCTATTTTATTGGAGTATAAGGATTCAAAATAATTTCTGATTATCTTCTGTATTTCTGAAGTGTCTGTTGTGATATTGCCTTTTTCATCCCGTATGTTAGTAATTTGAGTTCTCTCTCTTCTTCTCTTCATTAGCATGGCTAAGGGCCTGTCGATTTTATTTATTTTTTCAAAGAACCAACTTTTGGTTTTGTCAATTTTTTCAATTGTTTCTTTTGTTTCAATTTCATTAATTTCAGCTCTGATTTTAATTATTTCTTGCCTTCTACTTCTTTTGCTGTTGTTTTGCTCTTCTTTTTCTAGGATTTTGAGATGAAGTAAGAGATCATTTATTTGTTGGTTTTTTCTTTTTTTGAGGAATGAACTCCAAGCGATGAATTTTCCTCTTAGAAATGCTTTCAATGTGTCCCATAGATTCCGATATGTTGTGTCTGTGTTTTCATTTAACTCTAGGAAGTTTTAAATTTCCTCCTTGATGTCTTATAAAACTCATTGATCATTCAGCATCATATTGTTCATTCTCCAAGTGATGCTTGATGTTTCCTTCCTTCTTTTATCATTGATTTTCAGTTTTATTCCATTATGATCAGATAAGATGCATGGTATTATCTCTACCCCTTTATATTGTCTCAGAGTTGCCCTGTGACATAATATATGGTCTATTTTTGAGAAAGTTCCATGTGCTGCTGAGAAAAAGGTGTAACTACTTGATGTTGGGTGGTATAGTCTATATATCTCAATTAAATCTAGGTTGTTAATTGTGTTATTGAGTTCTATAGTTTCCTTATTTAACTTTTGTTTGGAAGATCTGTCCAGTGGTGAGAGAGGTGTGTTGAAGTCTTCCATGATTATTGTATGGTGATCTATTAGACTCTTGAGCTTGAGAAGAGTTTGCTTGATGAACACAACTGCACCATTATTTGGGGCATATATATTTATGATTGTTATGTCTTGTTGGTCTATGGTTCCCTTGAGCAGTATGAAGTGTCCTTCTTTATCCTTTTTAATTAACTTTGGCTTGAAATCTATTTTATTAGATATGAGTATGGACACTCCTGCTTGTTTCCGCAGTCCATATGAGTGGTATGATTTTTTCCAACCTTTCACCTTCAGTCTATGAATATCTTTTCCTATCAGATGCGTCTCCTGTAGGCAGCATATTGTTGGGTCTTGTTTTGTGATCCATTCTACTAGCCTGTGTCTCTTAATTGGTGAGTTTAAGCCATTAACATTTAGGGTTATTATTGAGATCTGGTTTGTTCTTCTAGCCATATTTGTTTTTTGATGTTACTAAACCTGATTTGTTATTCTCTTTGACTACTTTCCCCCCTTTACTGTCCTACCTCCCATTGTTGGTTTTCAATGTTATTGTCCATTTCCTCTTCCTGTAATGTTTTGCAAAGGATTTTTTTTTAAAGATAGAGTGAGAGAGAGGAGAGAGAGGAGAGAGAGAGAGAGAATTTTTTTTAATATTTATTTTTTAGTTCTCGGTGGACACAACATCTTTGTTGGTATGTGGTGCTGAGGATTGAACCTGGTCCGCACGCATGCCAGGCAAGCGCGCTACCGCTTGAGCCACATCCCCAGCCCTGCAAAGGATTTTTTGAAGAGATGGTTTTCTAGCTGCGAATTCTTTTAACTTTTGTTTATCGTGGAAGGTTTTAATTTCATCTTCTATCCTGAAGCTTAATTTCGCCGGATACACGATTCTTGGTTGGAACCCATTTTCTTTCAGTGTTTGAAAAATGTTATTCCAGGATCTTCTAGCTTTCAGAGTCTGTGTTGAGAGATCAGCTGTTATCCTGATTGGTTTGCCCCTAAATGTAATCTGCTTTCTTTCTCTTGCAGCTTTTAAAATTCTCTCCTTATTCTGTATGTTGGACACCTTCATTATAATGTGTCTAGTTGTGGATCTCTTATGATTTTGCAAATTCGGCGTCCTGTAGGCTTCTAGGATTTGGGATTCTGTCTCATTCTTCAAGTCTTGGAAGTTTTCTCATATTATTTCACTGAATATACTGTTTATTCCTTTGGTATGGAGCTCTGTGCCTTCTTGTATCCCAATGACTCTTAAATTTGGTCTTTTGATATTGTCCCATAATTCTTGGATGTTCTGCTCATGGTTTCTTAGCAGACTTGTTGATCTGTCTATGTTCTTTTCCAGTTGAAATACTTTGTCTTCATTGTCTGATGTTCTCTCTTCTAAGTGTTCTACTCTGCTGGTAGTATTCTCAATTGAGTTTTGAAGTTGGTTTATTGTTTCCTGCATTTCTAGGATTTCTATTTGTTTGTTTTTTATTACCTCTATCTCCCTGTGAAATTGATCTTTTACTTCCTGGATTTGTTTGTCAATGTGATCTTTCATTGTCTGATTTTGCTGTCTCATGTCTTCCTTGAGACTCCAGATCATCTGAAGCATATATATCCTGAACTCTTTATCTGAAATTCCATCTGTTGAAGCGATTACCTATTCTAAAGTTGAGTTGACCTACATTGCTTGTGGTCCTTTCTTTCCTTGTCTTTTCATGCTGCTCACGTTTCTTTCTGCTTGGTGAAACTGTTGTGTTTATGAGTTTTTCCCCCTAATTATTTATATTGCTCTTGTATAATTGAAAAATCTCCCTTTCAGGGCGGATAGTGGCTGTGCTCCTTCTTTAGTTGGGGTGATCTCAATACCGCGCTGGCAGGCCGCTAGGCCTGCTCTGCCGGTTGTTCGCAGGTCTGCCCACCCTGCGGGAGCGGGCGGCTGCTCTGCTCTGCCCCCGCCTCCAGTTGTGGCGATATGACCATCACCCCCTTGGGTCGTTGGGCCTGATCCGGATGCGGGCAGCTGCTCTGCTCTGCCCCCCTACTCCAAATGGAGTGGCGTATCTACCATGCTGGCAGGCCTCTAGGCCTGTTCCGTTGGTGGGTCTCAGGTCTGCCTGACTCTGGCAGTAAGGGGAGTTGGGTGTCGAGAGTCCTTTGGTCCTTGCGGTCACGCCCACAGAGAGATTTTGAAGTTTCCCGGTTGTTTGTCAGGTGGGCGGGGCTATTAGCAGAGCCCGGAGGGCATGGCCATGTACGGGGCCATGCGGGGACCCTTCTAGCTGAGTCGGGCCACCGGGAGCCACGTGAAGAGCGGGGTAGCTGTGTCTGCATGGTTAAGATCCGGGCGGGTGGTTTGGCTGTTCGCCGAGCGAGAGCAGGTCCTCCCGGGAGAGCCGATATGGCGGAGGCGTCTGCCGGTTTGGGCTGCCACTCCGCTCCGGGCTGCCACCGCTTTCAGAAGTTGCTGGTGGTTGCGGGATTGGACCTCTGCGCCCGCCGGGGGGGCCACCTGTAGAGCCGGGTAGCTGCGACCGCGTAGTTAGGAACCGGGCAGGTGAGGCGACTGTTCCCAGAGCCTCCCAGGGGAGCCCGGATGGCGGAGGCCGAATTCCGGTTCGGGCGAGGCGGGCCAAGTCGCTCCGGGTGTCCGCCGCTTGCAAAAACGGCTGCTGTTTGCAGGAGTTGATTTCTGCACCTGACGCGGGGCCACCTGTTTAGCCGGGTAGCTTTGGCCGCGTGGTTAGGAACCAGGTGGGTGATGCGGCTCCTCCCAGAGCGAGAGCTAAGCCTCCCGGGGGAGCCGCTTGTGGGAGCGGCTGATGGCTGCGGGACTAGATTTCTGTGCCCGCGTGGCCGTCCAAGATCCACTTCTCTGGGACAAACTGTCACTTCCAATAAACCTACCAGTTCATGGCAGCTCTCTTCTTAAGGGAATTATGCTAGAAGTTCCTCCGTAGGTAGGCTGCCGCTGTTTCGATGGGTCTTTCTTATCTGGTTAAAGTGGAGACGTTAGAATCGCTGCTTCCTCGCCGGCCGCCGTGTTGGATCCCCCCAACTTTGGACCATTTTTGAAAATGCAAGGGTAGGTGTAGCACCCTCGCATTTCCAAAAACGTAATGTCACATAACTGTGAATAGGATCCCACCCTCCACAGCTCACACCATGGCCCGCTCCTGCTGCTCCTCTTGCTGAAAGCCTTGGTTGTAGGTTTTTGATGGTGTCTTTTATTTCCTTACTTGAAATTGATCTGCTTAAATTGTGTATGTCCTCTTGACTCAGTTTGGGTTGATCTAATGCCTCTAGAAATGTGTTGGTGTCTTCAAGTTTTTTTATGTTATTAGGGTATCAATTTTCAAAATAGTTTTCAATTGTCTTCTGTATTTCAGTAGTGTCTGTTGTGATATTTTCTTTTTCATCACAAATTTTACTAATTTGAGTTTTCTCCCTCCTTCTTTTTGTTAGGGTGGCTAAGGGTTTGTCAATTTTATTAATTTTTTCAAAGAACCAGCTTTTTGTTTTGTCAATTTTTTAATTGTTTCTTTGGTTTCAATTTCATTGCTTTCCACCATGATTTTAGTTATCTCCTGTCATCTACTACTTTTGGTGTTGGTTTGTTCTTCCTTTTCTAGGTCTTTGAGCTGTAATGACATGTCATTTTTTTGTTAACTATTTTTTTTAATGGATGAACTCCATGCAATGAACTTTCCTCTTCATGCTGCCTCCATAGTGTTCCAAAGATTTGGATAAGTCATATCAGTGTTCTCATTTAACCCTAAGATTTTTTTTATTTCCTCCCTAAAGTCTCCTGTTATTCATGTGTCATTCAATAGCATATTGTTTGGTCTCCATGTGTTGGAGTTGATTCTCTTTTTAATTTTATCATTAATTTCTAATTTCATTTAATTATAGTCAATTAGAATGCAGGGTAATATCTTCTCTCTCTCTCTCCCTCTCTCTCTCTCTCTCTCTCTCTCTCTCTCTCTCTCTCTCTCTCTCTCTTTGTATTTACCAAGATTTACTCTTTGGCATAACATATGATCTATTTTGGAGAAGGAACCATGTTCTGCTGAAAAGAAAGAATATTCACTAGTTGATGGATGGAATATTCTATATATGTCTGTTAAGTCCAACTTATGATTATATTATTGAGTTCTATAGTTTCTTTGTTTAGTTTTATTTTGGAAGATCTATTGATCAAGTGATTAAAGTCACCCAGTGTTATTGTGTTGTGGTCTATTTGGTTCTTGTATTTGAGAAGGGTTTGTTTGACATACACAGATGCCCCATTTGTTTGGTGCTTAGATAGTTATGATTCTTATGTCTTGTTCATGCATGAATCCCTTAAGCACCATGAAATGTTCTTTGTTATCCTTTTTCACTAACTTTGGCTTGAAGTCCACTTTATCTGACAGGAGGATGGAAATTCCTGCTTGTTCATGCAAGTCCATGTGAGTGGTATGTTTTTCCCACCCTTTCACCTTCAGTCAGTAGATGTCTTTTCCTATTAGATGAGTCTCTTGAAGGCAAAATATTGTTGGGTCTTTTTTTAATCCAATCTGTCAGTCTATGTCTTTTAATTGATGAGTTTAGGCCATTCATATTCAGGGTTATTATTGAAATACAATTTGTATTCCTGGACATTCTGGTTTATTTTGGGTTTTTTACTTAACATGGTTCCTCCTTTGATTAGTTTAGTATAATTCCTCCCTTTGCTGATTTTCTTTTTTTTAAATTTATTTTTTAAATACTTTTTGTAGTTGTAGATGGATAGATGCCTTTATTTTATTTTTTTTTATTTTTATGTGGTGCTGAGGATTGAAGCCAGTGCCTCACACATGCTAGGTAAGAGCTCTGCCACTGAGCTACAGCCCCAGCCCTGCTTTGCTGATTTTCATTGTTGGTTTTCGCTTTTTCCTCCTGGAATATTTTGCTCAGGATGCTCTGTAGTGTGGGCTTTCTCATTACAAATTCTTTTAACTTTTGTTTATCATGAAAGGTTTTTATTTTGTCTTCAAACTGAAGCTTAATTTTGCTGGATATAGTATTCTTTGTTGGCATATATCTTCTTTCAGAGCTTGGTATATGTTGTTTCATGGTCTCCTGGCTTTGAGGGTCTGGGTTGAAAAATTTGCTGAGATACAAATTTTATTTATTGTAGGTCTCCTCCCTACATATTATCTGATTCCTCTCTCTTGTAGCCTTGAAGATTCTATCCTTATTCTGTATGCTAGGCATTTTCATTATAATGTGCCTTGGTGTAGATCTGTTGTAATTTTGTATATCTGGTGTCCTGTAATCCTCTTGTATTTGATTTTTCAATTCATTCTTCATGTTTGAAAAATTTTCTGATATTATCTCTTTGAAGAGATTGTGCATTCCTTTGCTATGGAATTCAGTGCTTTCCTCTGTCCCATTGACTCTTTGATGCAGTGACTCTTTGATTTGGTCTTTTGATGCAGTCCCATAATTCTTGGATGTTCTCTTTATAGTTTCTTACCATCTTCACTGTGTGGTCAATTTTATTTTCCAAGTTGTATAGTTTGTCTTCATTATCTGACATTCTGTCTTCCAAGTGCTCTGGTCTGTTGATGATGCTTTATATCAAGTTTTTTATTTGGTTTATTGTTTTCTTCCTTTCAAGGATTTCTGATTTTTTTTTCAGAATCTCTATCTCTTTATTGAAGTAATCTTTTGCTACCTGTATTTGTCCCCTTATCTCTTTGTTGGAGTGATTAATTTTTGCCTGTATTTGCTCATTTAGGTCATTCTATAATCACAGTTCATTTTAATTATGAACCTTCTGAACTCCTTCTCTTACATTTCATCAACTTTGCTGTCCTGGGTTCTGTTCTTGTGGGATCCTGGTTTGTTTGGGATACTTTACTCCCTTGTTTTTTCATGTTGTCTTCCTTTCTTGCAGTGTGGATCTGAGATATTACAGTTTCTACCCTACAATCTTGCATTATCTGTGAGAATTATCTGTACCTCACCTTGTGATTGGGCTTACAGACCCTACTGCAAGTGTAGGTGGTGGCAGCCATAGCGGAGGTAACTAGAGGTATCAGTGGGGGTGTCTCAGAATGGATGCAAAATCTTTTAGAGATGAAACTTAAAGGGTGGGCTTTGCACTGGCTTTGGGATTTCTGTTTCAAGATGCAGCTGCTCCTAGGCCCTGTCCACTGTCCCAAGGTGGAGGCTATTGCATGCGGAGGTCATGGCAATGACTGCAGTGTCACAAGAAGAAAGTGGATCAGATCTGGGCTCCCAGGAGGGGGAGGTGCGGCAGACATGGGCCTCCCCTGAGCCTGGACTCCTGCACAGGTTGGCAGGTGGTCCTGGACTACGGTCTGAGCTCCATGTGGGTCTCTGTTTTGTTGTTTTGTTTTTCATTTTAATTCAGAATCTGGAAACTTCCAGCTCCGCACAGCACTTCCCAGGTGTGCAGCGCTCTCCCACAGTCTTCATGGCACACTTGGCCTAGACAGCGAGTGAGAGGGTAAGAATGGCCCACAGAAGGGCAAACTGAAGCTCAGATAAAACTGCTGTGTCCATGTGTAGCCCACAGTGAGTGGAGGTGACACTTTTCTGGCACCTTTCTAGCCCCTGTGGAAGACATAGAACCTACACTCTGAGCTTTGCAACCATCAAGAGCACTAGAGAATTTGAAGCTGGGCCTGGACCTGCCATGGCCCTTTCCCTACCAGAGCTTCCTGCAGGGGCTCTGGATACTCTGGAAGAGCTCACTAGGGTGTCACAACCTACCTCCATCCCTCGGGGGCATGACCCCCATGACCAAGGACCTCCCACAAGGCCACACCTCCTAAAGGCCCCCTTGCTCCAGCAAGGCCACTCTGGGGCCAGGCCCCAGAATACTCGTGACACTTAGGGAAGATCAGGCCCTCTGCAGGCCAGGCAGCTGCCCTTCTCAGCTTCTGGAAGGGGGGCTTTTGCCTGAGTACTTTTGCTAGGAACAAACTGTCCCTGGGCTTTGTAACCCCACCTTGTATTTTCTCATAATTTTTTGGAGAAGGCAGTCACCTGGGGAAGGTCATATAAGTCACATCTGAGCCACCAAAATGGGGCCTGGGCTACCACATCAGAAGGGCAGGGGATGGTTTGCTGGTGTGGCAATCCGAGGCTCTGTCCTCACTGTGAGCCCTGGTTGCCTGCTCTGGGGCCTCTGACCCAGGGAAGAGGTGGCCCTCTGCTCACTTAGAGCCAACTGCTAGAGAGGAGGCCAGGCTGCCTGCCTCCGAGGGCCTCTGGCTCCACATCTACTCTGCTGCCTGCTAAGGCCAGGGTCTGCCTGTGACAAGGGAAGAGGAGGATCTAAAGGGGTTCTCCAAATTCCTCTAGAGCTTTCCTTACCTCAATGTTCCTGCATTGGGGGGACATTCTAACAGTGTAAGTGACCAACACTTGAAAGTGCTGTCTTCTCTCCCTATCTACTTGGACAGCATCCCTGTGTCTGCAACAGAGCAGAATCTGGGTCTGCTTACCTGCAGGAACTCAGATGCTTGCTTATTTTTTCTTTTTTTTTGCAAATTGGCACTGATTGTACTATTGCACATGTTCCTTTTCCTCTATGTTTACAGTAGTGAGGAATGCACACACATAGTAGTCCACACAGACATGCTACACATGTGATTTTGTCACTTGGTTATGCATCATTATATAAATTCATGTAACCACAAATACACACAAATATGAATCTACTTATGTAAGCATGCTGTTAGGGTGCACAGAAATGGAGACACTTATTGGGAAAGGGAGCTAAGGTGCCAAGGGACATGATGTCAGGGCAACTTTTATTTTATACTCTTTTGTATATTTTGAAGTTTGACCTGTTAATAAACTATAGACACACATACACATCATACACATATGCACTCACACATATTCATTTTCTACTAATTTTAAGTACAAGGGTAGCTTAGAAACCTTTCCAGAGGGGCCTATGTAAATCCTTTAACCTGCAGAATACTATCATTTAAAGCATACACTAGAGTTGAAGCTACTATTGATTACATATCTTCACAGGCACCATTATTGTTTTCCTTTCTAAATATGTTTTATAGACCTGGTACTAACTCATTGAATATATCTTAAAATAAAGAATGTTAATATTTATATCATCCATATAAGTGTGTAGTTTCTTATGCATGAATTATATAATTCCTGGACAGTGCTGTCATGCATTTCAAACATCAAATCTGTATTTATGGATCTGTCTGGGGATGAGCTGTACTAACAGTGACCTAGGAACACCAGCTGAAGTATCATCAGTACCTAATGTAACTCAATTAAAGAGTTCTCAGCAGGCCTTGTGGCTTTACTGGGATGAAAGTGCTCAGATGTGATTTCCTCCTAAACTCCTGCTGAGAGCATGTGCACAAAAGTGATTCAACCCACAGGGCACAGGGTACACAGGCCTAGTGACCCAGAAGGCAATGGACACAGGCACACGACACTCAGGGGCCTCCACCTGCTCCCTCTTGGGGCACAGGCAGGAGGACTGGCCTTAGAGACCAGGGCCAGTCCCAGGAACCTGGTGCAGGGCTTATGTTGGGTTTCCTGGTTTCTGCACTCCGGGGTGAGTCTTCTGTTTCTGGATTTTCTTCCTCACTTCTGATGGCAGTATCATAATGCTCTGCTAAGAATGTTCTTATCCCTCATCCAGTGCCTGCCAATTTTGCATTTCCATCCCCCACAGCTCCACAGTGAGCATGGAGACCTGTGGAATCCCTGCATCCTGTCCCCCATGAGTGGCTAGGACAGATATGTGCATACACCATGCTCAGGGAGGCTCATCGGGAGCCCCTGTTGGCACTGAGCAAGGCTAGAAGACATAAGGATGGGTAGAAAGGGGTGGGGGACAACACACAAGTGGCCATGATTGAAAGTTCAGGGTTAAACACCACCGCCACATATCCTGAACACAAACACAGTAGACATCAGTTATGAGACCTGGGAGCAGATCCATAAATAGCCTCTCTCCTGACTTGGGCATAAAAAATGCTCCTGCTTAACAAACAGATACTCTGTGATTTATATTTTTAGGATCTGATTGCTTTGTTTCTTCTCATGATCTCCATTAGATTCTCAGTGTTCCAAAAATGTAGTACAGTTCACATCCACTGAGTGGAATGATGAAGAAGCCCCAACATGGGGAAGCTAGCTGAGACATTTCATCAAAAGCAAAAAAGAAGATAAACCCCTAACAAGTAACTATCAACATGTCAAGTAACCAGCACAGGAGAACAAGAAACACCCTCTCCCATCTTGTGCTGTAGATCAATATATATACACACCATGCAAAGCCCACACCCACATCACACCCTATTTGTGTGTGCCCTTTGATTTTTCCTAATTAAACAGATCTGTGTCTCACTTTGACCCACCTTTACATCACCTTCTGTGAGGAAGCGAAAGACTCTCATGTCATAATTTGAGGTCTTTCTCCTTTTGGGGACTCCCTCTGCACCCTCCAGCCCTGTGACAGAACTGCAGGGGAGACAGAGGAATAAGGATTTGAAGATGATGTCCTCTTGACCTGGAAGATGCAGAAAGCCTCCATGAGCCAAGAAGTGGGTGGCCCCTAGCACCCACAAAAAGTGAGATTATTTTCCCCTGAAGTCACCTTAGTTTTAAGAAAACTCACCTTCGGAAGAGTAGGGTGATCAACTGTGATCAGCTGTGGTTCTAGCCCCTGTGCTTGTGCTCATTTGTTACGGCATTGATAGGAACAGATGCAGTTTTCTCACCTTCCTTTCTGGGCCACTGACTCCCCCTTTAGGACCCACTCCTCCCTGTGCACACCATCCTTCCTACAACAGAGCTTCAATCATGTTGAACCCTGGCCAAGGGCCACCCAATGCCTAAGGAAGAAGACTGAACCTGCTGGGTTGGCATTCTTAATCATGACTGTCCACTCACCTTCCCAGTCCTGTTCTCTCCTGCCTCCCTCACAAGCTGTCTCTCCGAGAAGCCAGAGCACATGCATGCTTTGAGCCCAAGTCTCAGGACGGCTTTCTTACTGATTTCTCCGTTAAGTGTCAATCATATCTCACTGCATCTCTAAATACAAATTAAGGGGATAAACCGACAATTATCTCTCATGTGCAATGTTCTAAACATGGTGGTTTTATATATTTGATCTGATTAACGAGCAAGCAAAAGAGACCATGATTTTCTATCACACTTCAATTGTGATTAAGCAAGTCTGGAGTTCAGATTCAAAAAGAATGATCTTTATGAAGGGAAAAAAAGCCTGAATGTCATTCAGCCAACACATGGGTTGAACATGCGTGCACGTGTGTGTGTGTGGGCTGCGAAGTGGACATTAATAAGAGTAGACATACTGTCATCACTTGCCACAGTCTGGCTGGACAAAATCATGAGCCATGCAAGCAGGAACATACTTTATTTCTGAACTCCACCAGCGCACTCCCCAGGAACTCTCTCGAATGCCACCCACGGGGCTCCTCCAGGAACACACCACATCAACCAGAACTCCCACCACCAGAACTTTTCCAACCAATGCAAACTCTTCAGGAATCCCCACAAGAGCTCAACCAGAACTCAACAGGAACTCCGCGAGAACTCAAAACTCATCATCTCAATGGCTCCCTGGCGTCACCTCTCAACCACTACTTCTGGCAAAAATGTCATGCATCATACCAACTCTGCTGTGACCCTCAACAGTCACTATTGGTGGGTACATTCTACATCCACTTTTATCTCAGACAGTGCTCTGGTCTGTATCTGGAATTTCCCCAGAAGGCCCATGTATTATATGGTCCACAGTCAGCGGATCAGTGTGCATGCTAAAAAATGAAGGTCATTAACTTAAAATCATTTCAATGTGAATATGAACTATCATGAAGCAAAAGGAGGCAAGAAATATTTTGAAGTAACATTGCTTTCTTTTCAGATTAAAAAAGATAGCATACATTTCCAATTCATTTCAAGTTAAATTAGCATGGATTTGGAGTTCTAATTATGTGATCTGTGCAGAATTATGAGGCATAAATTTAAAGAAGTATTTTGATTTTTTTCTCATTTCCTTTTTATTTTCTTTTTTTCTTCTGCTCTCAGACTGAAAGCTGAGTTGTCAAGTGAAAGACATGAAACTGCTTGAAGTCTAAATATCTCCAGGTATTGTTCTTCAGTGTCTATCATCACTAAATGTGGAGGTCCCCCATGGCAACAATTTGGGGGGCTGATCTAAAACACACCAGTATGATTTCAAATACAAAGCTGCCTGCTGCCAGGCCAGACACCAGGCTTAGATGAAGGAAGAGTGCCAGGTGACATGATAGCTTTATTTGTCATTGGCCTTTTTTGTTTATTTTTTTCCTTTTTGTCTGGAAAACATTTTGGATTAATAAAAATATTTGAAAATAAATGTCATGCAAAAATCTAACTCTACATCTTTTCCAGGAGTCCCCTGTTGATAATATTTTGCTCAGTTGAACTCATTCTTCCTTTGCCTCCTTCCTCCCTCCTGCTCCTTTCCTCCTTCTTAACCAGTTTCACATGATGATAGCATCGTGTGAAGGCCCTGGAAGCCACCTGCTACTTCCTGTCTCCCTGAATTGACTATGGTGGGGCCCTCTTGTAAGAAGCAGTATATAATAATAATACTAATATAATTATAATTATTATTATTATTATTATGCTTGCCCTTTTGAGTCTGGCTCATTTCAATCAATTAGCACAATATCCTCCAGCCACATCCAGGATAAAAACATTGATCAGAATGTCACTCATTTTCAAAACTGAATAATTTATATTTTCTTTTGCCTTTTGCTTCCCTTCCCCCATTTTGTCTGCCCCTCTGGCCCTCAGAGTGCTGGTCCCTTGTGGCCCCCTTTGTTTTGATACCCTGCATGACGAACCCCCTCCCAGACTTACATTCTAGAATCTTTCTGGCTATTCTTCTGCTTATTGAGCTATACAAATTTTAAAATCAACTTCGTGGCTCCAAGAAAACGTTCCTTAAGATTTTAACTGGGACCACATTAAAGCTGTAAGTGAAATCAGAGATAATTGAGATGTTGATAAGGTTGACATGTGTCTCCTCAACTGAGGGGGGACCAACCCATTCAACCTTATTTTTACCAGGAGATGTGTTTATGTTTTTTCTGCATATTGGCTGCAAACTCCTCTGCTCCTTCTTGCCTATAAGTGTTTATTTCTTGTTTCTATTATAACTGAGGTACATGGATTAACTTCATCTTATACCTGGCTATTATTTGTACATATATTCACACTATTGATTTTGTATGTTAATGTTATGTTTTCCTGTCCTGTGGAAATCTTTTGGGTTAATTTTATCATTGATTTTGTAGCTACCTAATCAGGTCTTCTCTGTTTTATTTCTTCTTCCTAACTTTGATGACCATAATCATTTTCTTCATCTAATTGTCTGATGAGTACCTCAAGAACACTCACATTATGGTGGAAATGGTTGACCTGCTTGCCTTGCTCATAGTTTCACTGGGATCCTTCAAGGGTTCCCACATTATGTCAACTGTTGGCTTTAACACTGAAATCCAAACACCCCACTTTTATTTTCAGAGTGTTTGTCATTAGGATTGCATGTTGAATTGCCATTTTGGTGTCTATGGACATAAATGCTCCTTCTGTTTCCTCTTCTTTCTGCCCTGTCAGCCCAACAGCTGATGGCTGGCTTGCCAGGGATGGATGGAAGGGAAGTGAACAGAGAGGGTCAGTGAGACTCTTATGCAGGTGGCTTCTCAAGCTGGTGTCATGTTCTGGTCTTGTGGAGGTGGACTCCATTTCCTGTGGGGACTTCCTTACCGTTTCCCAGGCCTCCTGCTGGACTCCTTGGTGTGATGTCCTCTGGTCCACTCACAGTGGGCTGCTGTTGCTGTCTCTCTCCTCTCTCCTCTCCCCTCCTTCCATTTATCCTCCATCCACCCAGGACAGGGGACACTCATTTCCCACCACTTTCCCAAAGAGGTCCCTGAAAGTCCTCGTAGATGTTTAGGCTGCCCTTTCATCCTGCATGGGTAGGTTATCTTGTATTATTTTCCTCAAAACCACCCCAGGCAATTTCTGTTGTTGTGGCTGAATTATTGATATTACCCTCTTTACTCTCCCAAGTCCCTGTTGAGCTACATGGCATGACTGTCCTAGGCCTGGAATGCAGGTGCACATGTCCTTCTAACCAAAGCACCAGGTGCCTCCTCAAAGAGCAGCCCCCAGACCCTCTGCCACCAGCCAGGTTACAAAGCCCCCTGCACATTTCTGGAGAAGAAATCGTACCATAGTCCATGACATCTCCAAGTTTCACATTGTTTCTGTGGCCCATCAGTCAGTAAATAAAGAAAGCAGCAGCCCCCAATCTCCCCACCTTAAGAGTGGCAGCTTTCATGAAAGATTCTTCTTTTCTCCCATAACTTCTACCCTGTTGTATAAACAAATCTAAGATGGCCTCTAGACAGTGGCTGCCAGGTTGTTTACTTCTTTACAACAGGCTGGGACCTCTTAGTTTGAAAGCCTGCCAGAGCCAAACTCAAACTTTTACACATCTCATTGTTATTAGCACAGCCTCAATAAGCATATTTTAGCCATCAAAAGCCAGCCTGCCTGGCATGCTCTGCAAAGTGGTATCCAACATCTGCCAGCCACAGATAAGACAAATTCTGTAGCAATAAAGACCCCCAAGTGGCTCCTATGCTTCTGAGCTCTCTGACATGGAGACCCCCACCATGCAGTTGGGCCACAGAAGCTAGATACATGAGCATCATTTCCACGAGGAATCCTCTGTCTCTCATCCCTTCTGGGTGGTGGCCCCCACACCTCTTGACTGTCTCATGCTATGAGGGGCTTCCTCTACCTGTCAATGTGTCAGTGTGTCATATCAACAAGGTGTGAGGATTAGCACCTCTGGGTGGTCAGATCTTGGTCCCTGATAGCCCACCCAATCCTGAGACTCTTCTAATCTTCCCACTTACTCCCTCCTCCTGCCTGCTTTGAAAGGCAAAGAGACTGTGAGTTGGTGAATAAGTTTTTAGAGGCTTCTTTGAAAATCTGCATGCTGGTCTCTTGCCTTGCTTGGGCGATGGTGAGAACATCCTGCTCCATGTGTGCGGAGCATCTTCTATAAATGAAACATCACAGGGGAACTTATTTTCTGGCATTAGGATCTAATCTGCTGGCGAGGTGTTATCCTGTGATCTCATTTAATCCTCACATCAAGGAAACTTATTAACATGAACTGAGATCAGGAAATCTGAGGAACAAAAGGGAAAGAGGTGCATCCTAACCACAGGCTGGGGCTGCTGGGGATTCTTCTTCACTGCTCATCTACGGATGAGGATTTGATGGTGATCTGTAAAGGAGGAAGTTTGGAAGCACAAATGTCTGCTTACAGCTTTCCCCTAGGTTTCTCCTTCGTGACTCTCATCCTGGATGGGGCGTAGTTATTACCGGGCAAATCCTACATATGCAGCAAATCCCTGCGTGCTGTGTCCTTGAGATTTATTTTCAGAGTTCTTGGGTGGCAGTTCTCCTGAGTGGTTTTCCCTGTGTTCTGAAATCAGAAACCCTGCATCAACATGCCAGTGTGGGAAACATGGCGGCAGAAGAAATGGAGAGAAGAAATCTCCGTGCCTGTACCCCAAGGGCTCTTCTGACCGTGGCTGAGCTCAGCTGTCATAGAATTTCATTCTGACAGTGCCGACTCAGGTGACGTGGTGTGTTTGAGGCAAAGGAAGAAGCTCACAAGGCTCAAGGTGGACAGCAAAGGGAAGTATGTGACACCAGGTAGGAGGAAAAGAATCAGGTCCTGCCCAGAGGTCTGCTAAGGTGTGACAAGGCCTTTGAGTTTTATTCCAATCCAAAGGGGAAGGCTCTGATAAATGTTCAGCAAGGAGAGACGATAGTTGATTTATACCTTAAGATTACCACACTCTCCATGGATTGCGGGACATGAACACAAGTCAGCAGACTGGGGCCCTGAAGACCTCGGAGATGGAATAGACACGGGGCCTCCATCAGGTCACATTGTTTCTTTCTGAGCTCTGTTTCCCATTTCCCTTCCTAGGGCATTGACAGCAGGAGGCTATTGTGATGACTGAGGTTTAAGCACTCATGTCCCAAGAAGATTGATGGAGTTGTCAGCACCTTAGCATTGAAGAGCAGGGCTCCAGGAAGAAAGAACAGAAAGAAGCACAATTCAGTCCCCAGTCCACCCACGTGTCACCAGGCAGACTACAGGAGCGACTATAAAAAATATACTCTAAGGCTAATGCCTGGAGCTGTGAATATGTCCCCAGTCAGCACACCTGCAATAGAGTCGCTAAGATTTCTCTCTAAATCAGGGGCAATCTCTGAAATGGACAAAAAGACTCAGATTAAGGTATTGGTTTAGCACTGGCTGCACACCTGCCACATAATTGTCACACCCACAAATGCAACAAAGGCATACAGGGATGTAAAAAGAAATAGCAAAACTCAGCCCCCTAAGATCTCAGTACCAACCCCAACCCTCAGAGATACCTGTCTGTGCTCAAAGGCTCCAAAGAGAATGGTGTTTCCATTCTAGAGCTGGGTTAGCCAGTGAATTCCGCAGAGCCAGTGCTTCTGCCTACCTGCTGGATGCTTCTGTAGCAGAGTCTTTTAGGACTAACTCAGCCCGAGGCCAGCAGCCTGGGTCTATTTGCTAATCTCAGAACTTCTCCTGTACAGCATGTTCTCATTTTGTTCATTTGTGCAACAGCATCAGGGAATTGTTCCACTTTGACCCTGAACCCCTGGGATGTGAACACTGCATATCCCATTCATCATATGCTATTTCTATGTTCCTGGGACTGTGAGATACAGTCTTAATGTCTTCCTGCTGGCGTTTTTCTAGGTGTGACAGTCACCTGTTAAATAGCTTGAGAGCTACCAACAGAGCTGTCATTCTAAAGGATGCCCGAGTGTCTTGTGCCTGGACTGTAAGAGTATCTGACCCCCAGACCCTCACATTGTGTGTGGACATGTTTGTCCCTGCCCAGGCAATGCTCAGCTGGGACTTGCTGGCAAATCTGAAGTTGGAAATGGATATTTAGAACAAAGAGCTGAACAGTCTCTTCAACTCAGCCTATGCACATATACACTGGAGACCATTTGAGTTTCTAAATCGAGAAAATGTAGCAATTCGATTGCCTGGAAGCCTTGGATTAGAAGAATTCTGAGAGGATCCCAAAGCAAACAGTGTTATTAAGGTGATGCTCAGAGACTTAAGCAGGAGATTTCCCCCTGAGCAAAGCTCACATTATTGGAGGCCTGGGGATATATCTGATAATAAAGTAAGAATTTGAAATTGGATTTAGAAAAAAGTATATCTAGATACATTAGCATAGGGTTTCAGCTTTGTGTTGTGACTTCATGAATAGGTAAGGTTTTCTTTCTAGATGCTTGCTAGCATCCCTTGGTAATAAAATTGCCTAGTTTTATACAATTTCAGTGGTTTCCATGTGCTGTTCTTATATTCTGTTATGATTTAGTAGTGTTTCGTTCTTTTTCAGAGGACTGAAATAACTAAATTTCCAAAGTCCAACTAAGAATTTTCTGTTTTTAAAAAAATTCCTTCCTTGATTATAAATTTTCAGAAGAGCCTTCAGCTATGAAAAGATTTTTCCAACTCCTTTTAATTTCATCCTCCACCTGCCAATCCTCCCTCCAACAAACACACACACACATGCACACACACACCTTTTTCCATCCTAAATGTCTGAGCTGGGAAGGGCTTCCTAATGTTAAACTCCTCCTAATGCAAAGACTCACTAGTCCAGAATTGCACTCTTCACACCTGCCCTCACTGTTTGAGAACAACCCAGGGACTGTTGGTACTTCACCTTTATTTCACCTCTGTGGATGTCTAAGATCACAGAAATCTCTGTTACTAAGCCTCATTTTATGGGTTAAATTATGTCCCCTAAAGACCTAACCTCTATACTTGTGAGCATCACTCCAGCAGATACCAGAGTGACCCAGGACCCAAGGGTTCTTGGAGCTGCCAAAAGTGGAAAGAGGCCAGGAAGGACCTCCCTAGAGCTTTCAGAGGGAACATGGCTCTGCCAACACTTTGAGTTTGCACAGCTAGACTCAGAACTTCTGTTGTTCCAAATCACAGTCTTGTGGTACTTTGTTAAAGAAGCTCTAGGAAACTAATACAGACACAACATTGATAATATGTAGAGAAGCAACTAATGCATGTATTACTCAGAGCTTGAAGCAGGCTTCTCATTGCCCCAATGACAGGGTCTGCCTCTGTGCAGTGCATGCTCCGACAAGAATCCCTAGTTGTGTTCAATCCCAACAAGAATCCCCAGGTGTGTTCAATCTGGGGGATGAAAGTGGGGCCTTTAAGATAAGTTAAGGCAATCTGTCTTTCAGGGATTTGTACACAGGTTAGAAAAAGATTAATAGATACAAAAATCTTCAAACAATAGAAGCTGTATCAATGCCCATATAGGACTTTTGCAAACAAATCAAAATAATTGTGATTTTCAGCAATTGAAGATTTTAGCATATGCAAAGGGAATTCAGTCAACATACAGTCTACTTACAACTTCTCCTGACACCAAAGGCAATCTCAAGAGGCCTGGCTCATTCCATCAATGCACATGAATTCCCATCCCGAAGGGGCTGTGGACACCAGTTACACCCTGAGTCTGCTTGGGATGCAGAGTCGGAAATGTGCTAATAACTAGAAAC
Organism: Ictidomys tridecemlineatus; assembly: GCF_052094955.1. Classification (NCBI taxonomy): domain Eukaryota; kingdom Metazoa; phylum Chordata; class Mammalia; order Rodentia; family Sciuridae; genus Ictidomys; species Ictidomys tridecemlineatus. Next base: position 207,799,235 of record NC_135477.1, read on the forward strand.
TTGGTTCTTTGCTTATTTATAACTTTATTTTTATAAAACAAAACTGTTGTAAAAAAACTAATTTGCATATTTCTCTGTGCTCTAGAATACAGGGTTTAACATTTTTTTCAAAGTTGTTTTACTGCAGTGTAACAGAAGCCCCTCCTGTGCCTGTGACCTAACAGGTACTTTCTAAGCATTTATTCCATGAATTAATTCAGCTTCATTATCTTTTAAGGTATTGAAATAATAAGGTATACAACTATTAAAACCAAAATGCTTGCCATTTGGAATTCTTTTTATTCCTTAGATCCATATTTCCACCTAGTATCAGTATTTTTTTCTATCAAATGATTTTTTTTTATTTGGGGGGTGGTGAAGAGAGTGCAACTATATCCCAGCCCCTTCTATTTTTTCATTTAGATACAGGGTCTTACTAAGTTGCACAGGCTTACCTGGAACTTGAGTTTCTCCTGCCTGAGCTCCCAGAGAGGCTGGGATCCCAGGCCTGCTCCACCACATGCATCTGTGTATGTGTGCATATTTTAAAATCAGAGAAAAAAAGAACATTTTCAGACGTAAAAATGTTCAGAGAATTTTGAGAAGACTTCACTTCAAAAAATGAATGAAAAATCAGTTGGTCTCCATGGCACAGGCCTATGATCCAGCTACCCAGGAGGATTAGGCAGGAAGATTGCAAGTTCCTGGTCAGCCTGGGAAACAAAATGTAATTTTACTCAGCAATAAAAGAGAATAAAATCATGGCATTTTCAGGTAAATGGATGGCGTTGGAGAAGATAATGCTAAGTGAAGTTAGCCAATCCCCAAAAGAAAAATGCTGAATGTTTTCTCTGATATAAGGAGGCTGACTCACAGTGGGGTAGGTAGAGGGAACATGGGAGAAATAGATAAATTCCAGATAGGGAAGAGGGGTGGGAGGGAAAGGGAGGGGGCACAGGGGTTAACAAGGATGGTGGAATGAATGGACATCATTATCCAAAGTACATGTATGAAGACACAAATTGGTGTCAACATACTGTATATACAAAGAGAGATATGAAAAATTGTGCTGTATATGTGTAATAAGAATTTTAATGCATTTCACTTTTTAAAAAATCAATAAAAATAAATTTAAAAAAAACTAAAATGGGCTGGGTATTTAGCTTAGTGATAAAGCAACCTTGGGTTCAATCTCCAGAATCTCCCCCCCCCCAAAAAAAAAGAGTAAAGAAATGAAAACATACACACATCCATTTCTGACTCTAGAATTCTAGTTTGACAGCTCTCTTTCTTTCAATCGTTTAAAAATGGTGTCTTTGTTTCTTCCTAGTTGCCTGGCTTTTGACAAGAAACATACAATTCTCAGAGTTCTTATTGGTGTAACATTTCTTTTTCCTCTGGTTGTTTCCAAGATTTTGCTTTGCAACTAGTTTTGAGCAATTGGTTGTGAGAGTTCTTGTATGATCTTAGGGGAAAAAAAAAGTTTCCTCCTCTTGACTTTTATTGAGTTTCTTGGATCCCTTAGCTTATCATTTCATTACATTATTTATTCAAATGATTTTCCAACCTCCCTGTTTTGAAAATTTCAATTACACACTTATCAGCACCTCATCTGAGCGTAATGAATCTCTGCTACTTTTTGTTTCCATTTCACAGGGTCTTTTTAGCTCTGTGTGTCTGAGTTTGGATGGTCTTGATCTCTTTGTGTCACTTTCACTAATTTCTTCTTTGCCATTGTCTAACCTGCTGTCCACATTCCCAGCACGATTTTTTCTCTCACACACATTGCAGATGTCATCTGGACCATTTCCACTTGTGTGGAAATGGTATTCAGCCTTTCTCCTGCTCTTTGAGCCCACAGAGTTCCTGTCTTAATGTCCTATGACTCTTATCCCGGCCTACATCTGGTAGTAGGTCAGCTCAGCTGACTGACATTTCTTCTCCAGGGTTATCATTTTCTTGCATGACCGGTAATTTTTAACTGAAAGCAAAATACTGTAAAATTTTCTCATGGAGAGCCACACACATTTTATTTCTCTATATTCATAAACTGTGTTTGCTGTGGAACACTATTAAAGGACTCAGAAATCATTGGATCTGTTTTGTTAGGATTTTAGGATTTCTTCAGAAGGACTGGGGCAGCATGAATTTAGAGCTAAGAGCTGATTATTTCCCAGTTTGGATTGAAGGCCTTATAAAGTGTCCCACCTTATTTGCATTTGAATTTTGAGGTCTTATTGTTTCCCTGATGTGGCAGAGACCACCCCAGGCTTTCTCATGGTACCATGGTCCTGCTCCCTGACTCTTCCATGTAACCCTTCCATATGGCCCTTAGATACTCAGTTCTAAGTTTTTCATGGGCAGGAACTGGGTTTCTTTTTTTAATCTCATCCTTCATGTGCAGGTCAGCACCCTCTGGACAGCTGGAAGGACCCCCACAGTTATCCAGAGGCTTTTTTCTGCATCCTTCAGCTGCCTGGACCCTCTTGTCTGTCTCCTCACTTTGCAGTAGATGATCTCACCTACTAATAGTAATAAGAACTATTTCTTATTACTCCCTTTCCTGGAAGATCCTGAACATATTTTATTGGAAAAAAATAAGATAAAATAACACAGCACTGCAGAACACATATTATCACAAATAGACATGCAGAAAACTTACCTCTTACAGGTTTCCAGTTTGTGGCTCTGAATGTGTTCCTTTGGTTTACCATTTCAACATGTTATTAAGATGATCAATTGTGTTTGGTCCTTTACATAGCATGAGTTTAGAAAGATGAGAATTGCATCTTGTATCTGCCCTTTTACTATTCTTTAATTTTAAAGTCCTTTTTTAATATTTTTAACATTTAGGATTAAAAGAACTATAAAATCAAAATAGATAGCTTAAAATAAAACATTTAAATGCATTCATAAAATACCAGGTTAAAATGCAGGTAGAATAAATAGGGTTAGTCTTTTAGGTAGAACACTCATGTGTGTTTCTATGTGGGCAAGGAGAACCCTGTGATCCCCTGCGATAGCTTCTTAACAGTTGAAGTAAGGTGATGATCTTCCATTGAAACTCACTTCTAAGTTTTCCATGAGCAGGAACTGGGTTTCTCTTTTTAATCCCATCCAGGTAATGTGTAGACCTTACTGTATACCAACAGTGTTTGTTTATTGGGTATATGGATGAGGAAGCTAATGTAGAGTCTAATGAAACAGGATATTTCAGCATCCCTACAAGAAAGAGATAGCTACCATTAACATCACCAGTGGGAGCCAGCTTCTTCAACTCACCTGAAGGGAAAGCCTCTCCTTTTCCACACATGACCTCTTCATGGATTTAGAAATCATCATCTCAGCAAACAGTCACTCCTAAATAAGAATTAATATGTGACACACAAATAATAAGTGAGGAAAGTCAATGGAGTGGGTTCATAAGACAAGAGGGCAGGTGACACTGGAAATAAATGAGAAGTCCCAGGTTCTTACAAGATTCACAGACTGAGAGGTGAATGCTCAGGGTTCATTCAGCAAGAGGCAACCTCTATAGGGTCATTATTTTTTCTTATAAAACTTATCTGTATAATTAATCTTTAAAGGCACATCGGGATGAGAATGGTTTCTGCCTGAACCAATTACTTATGAATCTTTTCCCTGAAAAATCAAAAGCATGTTCAGAAGTCTCATCTGATTCACTCTGTGCTCAACAGAGTTAGAAGAGCCATCATGGTGATTTCCTCTTTAGAATCGTGGAACCTGCTCTGACCTACAAAGTAGCCAACTGGAGCAGAGACCACTGGGGACTGAGGCAAGGGTTGGGCTTTTCCAGATCCACTCGGGGCGAATCTAATCTGTGTTTCCTGGCTCTGCTAAAGTAGAAATGAGAATTCTCAAAATGGATTACTGTAAATTCCCCATTTCCATTACCCAATAAAGTCTGTTTATTCTCTTATATTCCCACCTATTTCATTGCCTATGGACAGCCAGGTGTTCAGACAGCAAAGAGCACAGGAAATGAGAGCTCTCTGCAGTGCACAGGGCTTTGGCACCCCCTGCTCCAGAACCACAGTGACAGCCTCATCTTTACCATGGCCTGTGGGCATCTTCCTTATGGCCCCCAAAGGCCACCTGGAATCCCAATGCCCCATCCGTCCTCTGCATTAGGTTCCTGTAACTTTGACTTAATGCTGTTCCTCAAGCAGCTTAGATTTCCTCTCAGGTTGGGCTGCTTGTTTTTGTCCCATTCTGTTCTGGATCAATCTTCCGTTCCACTTAATTTTGCTTTACCCCTGGTCTTTATTTGGGTGTTAGTACAAATACTCTCTCTCTCTGGAGGCATTGGCCATGACCATTCAACCTACTTTTCCCTCCCCTCCACTTCACCTTCCCCAAACCACCGAATGACTGCTCACATACCATTATCTTTACCTAAGTTATGATCAACTATGTCCATCTCTTCCAGGAAGACTCTGTCTTTGTCAGAACCTAGAATTCTGCCTATCCAGCGTACATCCTCAAGTAGCATTTGTGAGAATCGTAAAGTAAGCGTTAAAGCAGGATGGACAGCTAGATTGTGGTGTTGTGGTGTGCTCATTGTCTCACTCTACATCAATGACAATGAATTTTCCACAACTACTTGCAATATAGTTTTGCAAAAGAAGCCAGACACAGAAATGCATGCTGCAAATCTTTTGCCCATCACAGAATTGCCCAAGGTCCATAGAGAAAAACTACTGTGTATATAGTAGTTTTCCATTTTATATATATATATATATATATATATATATATATATATATATATATATAACACATGCATAATTAATTGAGGCTGTCAGACATCAGGATAGTGGATTCCTTTGAATAGATGGAACAGGAAGGAGCTTAGGAGGCCTCTGGGGCTTGTCCTACCTTGTCTCTTGAGCTGAGTACTGACCATAGAATAATCAGATTCTAACATGAATCAAGCACTCAACACCTGCAGAGTTTTAATTACTTTGGCCTGAATCCAATAGGTTAAAATTTAAGGATTTCTTTCCTACTTACCATAACTTTGATGTCCAGGTTTTATATCATAAATACATAAATTTATATGTGCTTATGTGTATATGATTAAACATAAAATATGTGCCATTTTATATACATATAAATACATTTTACATGAATTCAAAATAAATTGAATGTATTCATTAAATAAATGTTTAATTTTATTATATACAGTTATTTATATTTTATATACATATGTGTTTAGTTATATATAAATATATATATATTTTTTTATATATAACTATAAAATAAATATATAACTAAGGAATCCTCTTCCTCAATTTTTTTTTGTAAGGGGAGCTCTCTGTTCTTTCAGGGATAGAGCTCAGATGGGCCAGAAGAGATCTGGCAGGCTTGTTTCTCTGCAGGTCTCTTGGGGATGGGGTGTTTCCACGGTTTTCTCTTGTTCTGCGGAAGACTGGCTTTGATCCCATTGTGCACATGGGGGCCTTTGGTTCCATGTGGAGTCCCAGGAGGTCTTATTCTGTAACCAAAGGCCCAATGGCAGGAGAAGGCATTGCCTGGGGCACTGTTCCTGGACCTGGCCACTCCCCACAGGTCTTTTGCAAGGGCAAATGTGTGAGGACCCCAGCAGCCCCATTTCTCAGAAGCACCCCAGAGTAAGCGTGGATACTTGTTCAAAGAGGTCATGAGCAGAGGAATTATCAAAGAGTTACATAGAACAGTGGCAGAAATCATGGCCAATGGCCAAATAGGAAAGAGACTGGGTGTTCATAAAACAGAATCCGTTCTCATGATGCATTCAATAATGGCATTAAAACCCACAAACACATGTACATGTTTATTCATGGTATAAGCACAGATGACTGCACAACAAGAAATGGCCATTCTTGACGGGCATAGGGTGGATGCTCAATTCTGGCCTATTTTTATTTTGAATTTCCAATTTTTCTACCATGACAATGTGCTTTGCATTCCCAAATACTCTATGAAACATTATTTATGTGAACAAGTACTATGAGAGATTGTGAAACTAAGGTCACAATTCACTGCATCAGGGTAGTAATTAAAAACATTGTCAACGTGAATTTTTTTCTCTTACACAGGAATCCTTTTCTGTATGACAAATTTGAAAGAAGTAATCTTGACTCCACACAATACCTAATCTATCCCTGTTTTATAGTTACTATGTATAAATAACTTAAACATTTGACTAAGATGTATAGTGCTAGTGGTTAGATTGACCTCATAGAGTAGTGATAAATCATTTAAAAATTAAAAAAAAATAAAATTCTCTGGCCCAGGTAAAAGGAAAGCCATTGGCTGTCGGAGTGTGGATAAGAGCCTACTGAAGCATTTCATTAAGATGTATTGCAAAAGTCAGAGGCTTTCTGGATTTATCATTCCCTCCAGAAACCAATTTAGTCCCAATGAATCATGCAGAAAGATGGTATCTCAATTCTGGTTTTGCAACCAAACCCCAACATTGTAATTTATTTCCCCCTGAACCAAGATTATAAATCATGCTGTTCATAAGGTTGCATGTTCCCTAAGGGAAGGTATTTGAAACCAAAATATATTTTTTCTCATTGCTAGAATGAGGTTAATTAATACAGTGGTTGGGTCGCAGTTGATGATTTCACTCCCAGGAATCCTGGGAAATCTATTGCGACTGGTTATGATTTCATAAAATCCGAACTAGAGCTCCCAGTCTGAGCCCCACTATGTGACCGATGGGTCATTGTTGGGGGCCTCCATGAACAGGAACTGAGCACCTACACTTAGCCTTGAATAATGAAGGTGTGGAACTGTCCTCTGCTTGCAGTGTGAAAGCAAGGAAGTGCAGCTCTGGGAGGGGGCTTCCCCCAATGGGACTGGGCCACACCCCGCTGTTGGCTGTCACCCAATCCCTTGCCTTGTTTGGGTGGAATATTCTTGAAGGGCTTCCTATAATAAATAGGAGGGTTTCAGGCATGCTCTCTCTTTTGCCTGCCTCTCTGGCCTCCCTTGTGGGAGCTGAGGTCAAGGAGCCATCACTGAACCCCCCAAAAAGTATTTTCTGCCTCTATGTGGTTATTTAGTAGCCAGCCCAGTTCACCTGAGTGATCCTGGCTGATTGGGTCACATGTCGCAGCAGGTAATCCAGTATCATCTATGGCTTTCAGCTTCTTGCTTTATCTGTGGCCCCCAAGGTCATTCTTTTTTTTTTTTTTTAACCTGGAAATCAGGTTCTCTGCCAAAGGCACTTGAGTTGAGAAGGCTCCTGGGTCAGCCGCCTTGATAAAAGATGGAGGAAGGAGTAGAAATGGATAGGCCCATCTCCATCCCCGCCTTTTGCTGTCAGGTGGCAAATAGAGAGCATCTCACATCACAACTTAGTTTTTCTGTTCCAAGACGCAGCAATGTTTTTTCTACCACAGGAAGTTAGTGGAGTTGATGTGCCACTTTGAGATTTTTCTATAAAAGGTCATCTGACCACATCAAGGGAACTGGGAAGGAGGAGGCAATAATTGCCTTGCAGGTTACTTCCTGCTCCTGCAAGGCAGCTCCCACCTCCCACGCCCAGTTTCCTGACCTATTTTATAGTGTGAGTAGGAGCAATAGTTTTTTATTCTTGTAAAATGTGAAAAGTTTATCCCAGACACCGAGTCAGCAAAAGTTTTTCTTTTTTTTTTTTTTTTCTTTTCAACTCAGGATGCTTCTTCGTTGAGTCAGGAAAATGTCTTCTTAGAAGGAATAAAGGGCAGGAATCATTCTACTTCCTCAGAGGTGGATTTCAGATGGCTGGTTTTAAGCAAAGCAGGATAAACACAGACAAGTTTTCACAAAAAGAAACATGTTCATCCTCTTGGCTCCTGACGCCCCTAAAAATGACTTCTTAGGCACATTTTCTCTTTAAGTCAACAGCTAAGTATCTTGACATTCCCAGGCAGGAGGCACTGTTGAGATGGCATCCAAGGAAGCCCAGGACACAAGCTGCTTGGATAGACTTAACGTCCGTCTCTGGGCCTGGTCTCTGCCACCTGTATGAAGTGGATCCCAATAAGATCCCCCACCTGGCAGGCATGAGACTAGAAGGAGAGAGTGCTACAGGGGCAGGAAGGGCCAGGTGTGGAGACAGAGAAGAGCATCTGAGCCCTTTCTTTCTGTTTCTCTTGGTGCAAACCACTCTCCCCCATCACTGCAGCACAAGCTGATGTGACAGGTGAGCAGCACCCACTTAACTTGCAACCCTTACCAGGTGCCTCTGCACCTTGCTATTGTGAGTGGCTTTCACCATCCAAAGGCCATTTGGAGAGCATGTGCATCAGGGGGCCTGCTTGTACTGCAATCCTAAAGCAGGAGCAGCAAGGAGAACTCACGAAATCTCCCTATCAAGCCCTGCTAGGGACAGGCCATGAAGGTTCTGGGCTGTCTGGCACCCTGCACAGGGTCCAGGCCGGACAGGGAAGTTGCTTCTTGTATTAATCATGTATTCACTGGAGAAAGACTCTGCCTGTGAATTCAAGGATTTGGAAATGTTTGGGTGATAAGACAAATAATAAGCTGAAAATAATATGGACTGTGTTGATCAGCTTTCCATCCCTGTAGCAAAGCACCTGAGATAATCCACTTTAAAAGAATTAAGGTTTCTTTTGACTCACAGTTTTAGAGGTTTCAAAGTATCAGTCAGTCCTTGTGCTTTGGAGCCAGTGGCAAGGCAGCACAGCATGCTGGGAGCACAGGGAGGAGGAAGCTGCTCAGCTCAGGGAAACCAGGAAACGAGAAGAGAAAGGGGGAAGAACTGGGTCCCCATAGCCTGTCAACTCATTTTCAAATCTTTTGGCCTGTATGCTCATGTGTGTGTGTGTGTGTGTGTGTGTGTGTGTGTGTGGTGTTGGGTAGGGAGTTCATGGCAGAGAATTTGACCATAGCTTGTCAATGCACTTCCTGAATCCTCCTAGTACTATGCAAATCAAATGTTGCACAAACACCTGCTTCTTGGTCTCCCTAGGTTAAGCAGCACTGTTCTGCCCTGACCTCCTGCCACGGTGCTCTGCCTCACCCATACAAAATGGAATGAAGGGATCATGGACTGAAGGCCCTGAAACCAGGAGCCAAAACAAGTCCTTCCTTCTTATAAGGAATCAACTGACAAGTTGAATATTTTGGGCATTTTATTACAGTGATGGTAAGATGACCAACATAGGTCCCCAAAAATTGAGATTGGGGGTGACACTTCAGATCCAACCATAGCAAGCAAACTGGTGAGTTCCTCAGCATGCGTGCTAGTTCATGTTTGGTTACTATTTAGTCCAACAAGGTTTGGACCCACAGAGTGATGGGCAGACTGAGCACTGGTATTGGCCTCCGCTCCAACCCTAGTGACCTCAGCTCCTCATGAAGTGTGAGCAGCACACAGGTTTCTACTAACTGATAAGATCCCCAGCCAGGGTTAGGGCACCATGGCCTGGACAAGCAAGGACTAAACACTGCCTTCCTGCACTGCCACTCAGGGCTGCACAGCTGACCTGAGACTCCAGAAATGCGTCCTGCTGGTGTTAAAGCCAGCGCTCTGCTTCCCATGATTATACTTCTGTGGAAGTAGATCCCAGAACAGTGGCTTCCTGCAGGTTTCCCACCAAAAGAAAAATGATGGGGATCCAAAGTGAGAATGGGCTGGCAGAGACATAGCATTGATTTCCAAAATAAAACATTAATTACTCAAGGCCATCTCAGCAATGGAAACCAAGATGAACTAAAGCTGCAGACAATTGAGGATGCTCAGGCAAAGCCCTTCCCTCCTCCTGCCATCCTCAGAGATTCCTGGTATGTCTTGATGGACACCCCAGAGGCTTACTGTATGCAAATGTGCTCTATTACCTAAAATACCACAGTGCCTTGAGTTCTGTTTGCCTAACTAATGCTGTTGTAAAAATAAATCAGGAAAATACTTTGAGTGGAATATTATGAATCCCACAAAAAAGCCAGATGATTTTTTGTTTTTAAATGCAGGCTTGAAAGGATTTAATTATATTGCTGTGACTGAGTCCACAAGCAATGCTCTGAAAACAGTACTTATTGTTTTAGAAGAGACTTCCTTAATAGATTACTTCTAAGTCAGTTTTAGCTTTGCAGAGAGTATAAAAAGTTTCTGTACGTTCCTCAGCTTCTGCCAGCTCCCCCTTTATCAGCATAATCTTGCATAGACCTGGTACATTCATTCTAATTTTGAGCTAATCCTAAGGCCCCTAGTTTGCAATAGGCTACTCTGTTGGTATCATACATTGTGTGGACCTTGAAAAATGCCTTGTGTCCTGAATCCACCATTAAGGTACCTTACATCATAATTTCTCTGCCTTAAAAATCCCTGGGCTCCCCCTATTTATGGCTTCCCCCCACTCCTCCTAACCTCTGCCAATAGATCCTCTTTATTGTCACAGAAATTTTGTCTTTTTTGAGATTGCCGTCTATTTGAAATAATGTAGTGTATAACCTTTAGAGGTTGATTTATTTCACTTAGCAGCATGCACCTACATTTCCTCCATATCTTCTCCTGGCTCCATGGCTCATTTTTACAGTTGAATAACAGTCATTGTGATAATGTAACATGGTTTATTACAGTGGCATGGCATAGAGGTTTGATCTTCGTATGAAAGAGTACAGATCATTGGACTTAGCTTTCTCTCCTAAAATAGAATGGAAAATGCTTTCCAGTTTCTTTAATACCCTTTCCCCCCCCTACTTTAAGCTGTGAGCCCTGGTCTAAGCTTAGATAAGCTTAGACTAATGCCCATTAAATTAATTTGAGGTATCTAATTAAAAAACTAAACACAAAGACCAAAAATATGCTGAGATGTATTCAAAGAATGTGATTTTATATTTTATTTATATTGTTTTATTTAACTTTGCAATTTTCATGGAACTTATCACCCCCATGTAGACACTTCAGCTTTGAGTGGATCAGCCCTCCCCCTAGAATAGCTCAACACACTACATCAATGGACAAAGAAATTATATCTTGTTAGCACATAGCAGAGCAGCTATGTTCCATCCAGTCTTGAGGGACCTTGAGGGACAAGGCCCCTAGGAAAGAAAGGAAGTACCTTATGAGAATCTTACCCTTGGAGAGGGGTTCTGGGTGGTCCAGGTGAGGCTGAGGTGCCAAAGAGAAGGAAAGTGATATCAAATAGCAGAGAAGCCAGTGGAACTCTCAGTAGACACACAATTTGGGAAACACTAAATATGGAGGTGCGGTGGCATCAGCATTTGAGAGAGAACAAAAGTGCAGAGACGTGACCCTGCCAGTCTCCACACACTGACCCTGGAGAGAGCTACTCACTTGTGCTGAATAAGGACCCAGAGGCAAAAGAGTCCAGCATGAGGTGGCAGCTAAGAGGCTGAAAATTATCAGGCACTTTGCAAACCCTGGTGTAAATAGAAATGAAAAAAATGGGCTCAGGGCCCCATGGGTGCCCACAAACAAAACTTGCACCAAGTGGCCGCTCCCTTTAGGAAGGGAACACGAGTTTCCACAGGCCCTATATAAACTGAAAGCCAGCCTGAGGCTTCTCCATGGAGAAGCAGGGAATACATGGCTGGATACATGTCAAAAAGGGATTTTTAAAAGCCAAGTACACTCCCTGCTTTATGCCTGCAAGGACTACTCAGGTCCCGTAATTGCATGTGCCATTGTGTTTAGAGAGGGGATGCTTCTCAATAGGGCACTGTAGCCTGCATCTTAAATAGCTTCAGAAAGGATCTAGGTTTTGAATTTAAAACATTCTCAAGCTCATCTTGTGCAAATCCATGTTTATTCATGCCAAATGCAAACATCCCGAAGGACAATTTTGCATTTAGGGTGTAGAAAGGAAAATATCCGAGTTCGAAAAATGCTAAGAGTCCACGTGGGCATGTTTGAGTTTGCCTTGCCTGTAAAGCTTACACCTGATGCTCATAGAAGAATTAGTCTCACAGCCCCTGTCATGGAAGAGGAGCCAGAGGCTAAGCCATCACCACCAGGTAAACAGTGAGTTGGTACCAACAAATGAAACACATGGCTATGTTTGGATATGATGATCAGGCAGCACTCCAACTAGTGTGAACCCCAAAGTACACACTCAGGGTAGATTAAACTCAACTCATAGTGTTCCTTTCCCACTGTGACCCAAACTGTGTGCTAGGTCACAGATATTTAAAACATAGTGGTGCATACCTGTCATCCAGTTACTCGGATGGCTGACACAGGACGATGGCAAGCTCAAGGTAGCCTCGGCAACTTAGCAAGACGTGGTGTTAAAATTTGATAAAAGGGGGGGGAGGCCAGGGATGTGACCAGTGGCAGAGCACTCCGGGATCAACTCCTCAAACAAACAAATCTATGAGGTACCATTTGGATAGCCTGGGGATTGGGTGGAAACACAGGAGGGTGTGGACAAGACTCGAGCACTAGGTCACTTCAGGGAGACTGGGTGTGATGTTGGGCTCTTTGTGGATGGACAGTCCGTGGATCCCTAGACGGGACATTTCAGGTGGAAGAGGAAACAAGAATGGAGAAGGGGAGGTCCCCTGGTTAGAAGGGAGGATATGGGAGGTGGCTCTCCCTGAGTTAACTGTTTGTGCAGGGCACTGAGACCGCAGGATGGGAACACAGAGTGGTGTGCAGTGTCGGGGAGACAGGGCTGCTCAGTCCACCAATCACGAAACAATTAGCCTAGAATGCAGGGGTGTCAGCACCAAGGCCCTCCTGCCTATGTCTGGCCTCACTGATGCTCCCAAGCTAAAAAAGTGCTATTACCTCACTTCCTGCACAATCAATCTGAGGTCCAGAGGAAACACGGCTTATTCAGTCACCTGGGAAATCAACAACCGAGTTGGACCCTGAGCAGACCCTCAGGATGCGCTCAGCTCCACAGCCAGAGGACAGGTCTGAGCCTCAGCGCTGGCCCTCACCACTGGGAGGCGCAAGAAGCACCTGGCTCTCTGGGCCTGTTACCTTGTCTGTGAAAGGGGGTGGTATTAGTGTCCTAGAAATAAATGAAAACTTCTAATGCAGTGTGTTTTTAGTAACAGGGATAGGACCCAGGGTGCTTAACCACTGAGCTACATCCCTAGTCTTTTTATTCTATTTTTTTTCTATTTTGAAATAAATTGTCACTAAGATGCCAAGGCTAACCTCAATCTTGGGACCCTCCTGCCTAAGCCTCTTGAGCTGCTGGGATTACAGACATGTGCTACCACGCCCAGGCCTGAATAGAGTGGGCCTCTGCAGAGACATTTAATAGTTACTGCAGATGATGCCTAGTAAGGCCATCTTACACACACACACACACCCTTCCATCTCTGGTTTTTGAGATAACTTGATCCCCACTATTTGTCCTTGGTTAATGTCTCCTATTGACTTGGATGGGGCATCCTCAGGATGAAATTTGATCTTGCTGTGGCTGCAGGTGTGCCTGATTAAACACAGCTCCTGTGAGACCCCCAAGGAGGCCCACAAACCTCGGATTCCCTGCAGCCACGAAGAAAACACACAAGGGAAATCCCAAGTGGTTCCATCATTGGGCACAGATAGTGCCAGCGTGTGCTTGGGTTTAAGAGGCTCTTGTGTTCCCTGAAGTGGGCACACAGCCCCTGATTTCCATGTAATGAGCATATGCTGGAATTAATCAGTGTGATCAATGCAGAGTTTATTAATTCGTGCATTAGTGTCTGTGCTGGGTGGAGGCTCAGCCAGAGTGAGGCAGTGCTGGTCTCAACCCGGCCTCTCACAGTGAGTCAAGGCCAGGACAGCCGAGACTTTGGGGCCTGGAGCTTCATGTGCAGGTAAAGCTGCATCAAAGCATCTCCGTCCTGGTTTAGCAGACCAGGGCTGTTCTCTGGCGGCAGAGGCCCCGGGTGCCCTGGAGACTCAGGATTCTGCAGTCAGTTATTTCCACCCCCCGTAGCTGAAGGCAGCTGCTCCTGCTGCAGCCCCAAACTGGGTCCTGTAGGTGCAGAGAAGCCCATGAGGAGAGGTAAGGGCACCAGGTTCTGTCACACAAGTGCCACAGGACCTCTGGGTGAATGAACAACAACGGGCACATCTCTGCAGGCAGTGACATCCAGCCACCTCCTGCTGGTCATGTCCTGGCTCTGGGTCAACTCTGCCAGAACAGGGAGCTGGACCCAGGGCTGAGTGCCGGGCACACCACCTCCTTAGAGCAGGGTGGGTTAGGGTTCTGTCTCCATACATGGTACAGAGGACGTGTCTGTGTGCACCTAGGGAGAGTGACACCTGTGCCTGGTGCAGTGATGTGAGTGGCCCTTGTTGACAGTGGGATGAAGTGTGATGAAGGTAACATCAAGGGTGATGAGATAGACAGGGTGAGGGACGGGGCTGCCTAAGACAGTGGGGGCAGGGCAGGCTCCCCTGGACAGTGTGGGGACACTGTCCTCTGAGGAGGAAGATGCCAGGGATCCCAGTCAGGCAGAGAAGAGGGGCCCCTGAGGCAAGAGCAGACATGGCCGGCTTCAGGCACAGAGACGCCCAGGTCACCCTGGTGATTGCTGACCGGCTTGTGTTGGGCCAATAGGGCCCCGGGAGGTGGCTTTGCAGCACTAATCTAAACCAGCTGAGCATCAGGGCAGTCCTGGGAGATGCGGGGTTTGCTCTTCTCTCACAGCAGATAAAGGTTGATGGGTCCTGCAGCTGCCCCTGCTGACATCAAGGAAACAGGGAAGGTGATGTGTCCAGCTGGGACTCGGCTGAGCCCCCCTGGATGCAGAACAGAGCTGGGCTCTTGGGAGGGGCTGCTCCAGAAGTGCTGTGGGCCTGCTTCGGGGCTGTCCACGTGGCCCAGGGAATTGTGCACCCAGGTAATCCCACGGTCATTGTCGAGCCCCTGTTTGCCATTCTTACCCATCCTCAGGGCAGCTAGAAGCTTCTCTGCTGCTGTTTGGATCTTGAATGAAGGCCCGTGTGTTGAACCCTTAGTCCCAGCCTGTAGGGACCTTCTGCAGGTGGCTGCACCTTTAACAGGCAGGGCCTGGTTGGAGGAAGTTAGGTCATTGGCTGCACCTTACGAGGATATGGGAGTTCAGGCCTTCCTCTTCCAGCCTTTGCTTGCTGGTGAGGTGAGGCGGGCATCTTGCTCTTCCATGCAGCCCCGCCCTGTGCTGCCACAGACCCCAAAGCAGCAGGATCCACTCACCATGGACCGAAGCCTCCAAAACCCTGAACCCAAATAAACCTCTTTCCTCTCTTTAGGTTCATCATTTCAACTACTTTTTTATAGCAAAGGAAATCTGGCTTTTTTAAGTTTTATCATATTTTAATTCTATCTTTGGTTTTAAGAAACCTTTATGTCTTCCAAAATATCTCTGTTAATTTACAATTTAATATTGACTTGTGTCATAATAAAAGCTTACTTCATCTTTTCTAGTCAATACTTCAAATTTCCATGCCATTGGAGGAAAGACTCAGCTTTTAGACAAATTCAGGTTTTGGTTTACCTGTTCAGCTGTTTAAATTAACTACTGCAAAACACCCAGGTATATCAGAATCTTAGCCATGGGTCCTTGGGGTCCAGAATAATCTAATTATAAGGTTGATAACCTTAATGGAATTAATTAAAAGTCTGATATGCTAACATTTGGAGGGAGAACAGCATAATATGTACGCCATAAATCTAAGTTCAAAACGGTTCAGATGTTTAGCAGAAATGTGATGATATGAATAAAAACCTTTAAATGAGATGATGGTAATGTGGTTATTTTATTCTTTAGTTTTTGAAACTGTACTTTTTGTCCTTAACAGTGTACTTCAGCATAATGTGTATTTCCTAGGGAAAGCTTATGCTGACCTGAGGGGTAGAGTGGGATTCCCTCGGTATTCAATACCACAGCCTGTGTGCTTTCCCTGAACGTGGACTTCTCCTTCCCTATGAGGGCTGACCTTTAGCACCTGGAGGCACAGTCTTGACTTGGGGAGGGGGTTCTAGCTCCTGAGCACAGCAGGATGCTCATGATGGGTTATGGCTATGGTGAGAAGCCTTACTGAAGAGTCCCATGAGTGGAACAACCCTGTGGATGTAGTGACAGGGTGAGTGTCATGAGAACACCAGGGGACATCATCCAAGTAGAGCAGCACTGGTTCTGGGCACCACCTGCCATGAAACAGGGAGGCCTGGCTAGACCGGGCTCATCCCCAGCTGAACTGGGTTGCTGGAAGAGGCCACTCTAGTACCTGAGCCTTGTGAGCAAAGAAGAGCTTCTGGAACTAAATCCAGTAGTCTCTGTGGCAGTCTGTGAAGCTGTCCCCTGGCTCCGAGACAGTGCCCAATCCCTTTCCAACAGGAGTTTGACTGTGACTGCACCCACCGCACCTCTTGACACAGAGGAGATGTGGTTAACAGCTCATGTGCCTGTGCCGTCTGAGCTGTAAAACAGCCACTCTCTCTCTTCCAAAGCCTTGGAACACATTTTCAAAGCTGAGTGAATTTGGAGTCTCCTGGATCGCAATCTTAGTAAGCGCTAAATAAATGTAATTTTTCTTTGCACTTAACCAGGATGATTTTATCTCAGTTGACAGGAAATTGTAAATAGCACTGACAATGTAATTAGCTCTCCTTTATGAGACAGTAGCTCATTATTACTCAAATTTCCATCCCTTTCATCAACAAGCTCATCTGTTTTTCTGACAGAAGCCCTCTCTGTGCTTTGGAGGGGGGCCTTTTCCCCGAGAGATGTCAGGGACGTGGGTGGATAGGAAGCAGGCATTTGTGGTGCTGGTGGTAGCACCCAGTGGAGTGAGTCCTGAGTGGGCCCACACCAGCCAGAAGAAGCCAGCACCGTGGGAAGTCTGGAAAATCCATTTGACTCCTGGGTACTGCACTTGCCTGAATTTCAGGGCAATAACAACAAATAAATTATTGAACTGACCACCTTGGCTAATGGCTAACCTGCATCTTCATTCAGAGGCAAAGGGGAAAGCCAGGCTGAGACCCCAAGAGCTTCACCAGAGAGCAACCAGAGGGCAGCCACTTGAGGCTCCAGTGTGGAGAGAAGCCCTCTGCCCTGGGTAGCGGGAGAAGGCAGGCTGGCAGAGTGTCCTGCAGTGTGTGCCAGGCCCCTCCAAAGGCTCAGAACCTGATGGACCCATTAGGAGTCCTGATGGTCACTAGAGTGGGAATGAACAATGGAGCAGTCTGAGTTTCTGAAGAGGGACACTCCATGTCCCCAGAGCCCATCACAGTGAAATTTCTTCCTACTCCCAAGAACTGCTCTAGATTTGGGCTGGGGCATTGAGAAGGGCAGCTAAACACAGGTCACAGCTAAAATCTCTGCTTCCTGTTAGTTGTAAGCCACCCCCTACAGCTCAGGTAATTGGAGCCCTGGAGAGTTGCACAGGGCTCCCTCTAAGGAGGCACTGCAGGTGTCCTGGGTGTCCTGTGCAGCAGGCCTAGGGCCTAGGTTACAAAAAACGAGTCAATAGAACTGAAAATAGTGGTGACTCTGAGGTTGCACACTATTTATTGACAGAAAAATCTGCTTGTTTGCAGATGAGGAGCCCCAGAGCCTGTGTCCTCTTAGGTCTTGCCAGGCCCCATTACAGGCCCAGGTAGGCAAGATTGCCTGTCCTGCAGTGGTCACAGGTGGGAACATTTGCATCAGTCTAGAGATTTGTGGTCCTTGATCCTGGTTAATCTTAGATGTTCTCAGCCACTGTACCTCTCAAGGTTATCCCCAAAGGTCTCTAGAGAGAGAAAATCCCTCTCACCAAGATCTAAACAGATTTTTTATAGCTAAGGAACCTCCTCAGTCTTATTAGGAATTATCAACAACTGGATTTTTGTAAGATTAAAAGTCCTGTGGTCTGAGCATCCCTTTAGCCATGTGCTGTTGTAGATGCCAGAGAGGGTGCCCTGGACACCCTCAAAATATGGCCATGCTCGGGGAGTGGGGACTGACTGGAACAGCTCCGGTTCCAACAAACAGTGGCTGTTCCAAGAATGAGGACAAAGATATATGTGGTTGTGGGGGCTGGAGAGAGGGCCAGGGGAGAGTAGTTCACAGCAAAAAAAAAAAAATAATAATAAAATATATGTTTATTTCAGATGTGAACGAGTCCTCACAGTTTTCAATCAAGCTCCCTATAGTAGTTTGGTTGGGTTTTTATTTGTTTATTTATTGTTTTATTTATTTATTTATTTTTACTTTTTTTTAGCAGTTCTATGTCAAATTGCCACGATCTCAAGATTTAAAACAACAAAAACTGACTGTGTTACAGGTCAGTGGTGAGACATACTGCAGTCCGGCTGCAGCAAAATAATTGGGGTGGGGGGTGTTAATGAGCAACTTGTGTACGTTGATACAGCAGGAGCCATTTATTGTAGGGCAGGAGGGGTATATATACATTACACACAGCTTATCTTAATTAACATAAACTAGATACAGCAGTCAACCAAAAAGGAATCTCCACACTTAGTGGCTCGATGACATTACTTTACAAACCACTCCCTCTGCAAAATGCCAGGCATCATCTTGACTTGTTTACAGACTCTAATATTTTCCCCTTTTGTTTAATTTAAATAACGATAGTGATTTTTACACAAACACCATAAATAATCTGCTTCAAGCAGAAGGGGAGGATACAAAATGCCACAATACTAAGCCAATTGATGGCTTAATGCAAGAAGCTCTTGGAAAAATTATACTAGCAATGACACCATTAGCAAAGATACTGAGTTACAATTTGTTGTAGATTACACTTTGTTGTCTCAGTCTAGGTAAAGCAGTGTTTCAATAGATTAACTCACAGTCCAGGTAAATCACAGTCCAGGTAAGTTCTGCAGGCAGCTAGCTTGATCCAAAGTCTCTTCTGGTTCTCAGCAACACTTTCACCCTCATCCTCACCAGCACTGGGATAAAGGCAGGGACTCTGGCAATGCTGGCTAAAGAAAATCCTTTAGCATTCCACTAAGTAAACAACCTTCTGAACTATTTAGTTCATTATCTCAAGGTTTTTTACATTTGAAATAAGCCTTAATAGTGCTTATTACTCATTAGCTTCCAGGTGTGGGAGAACAATTGTAGTTAGTTATTGGCAGTGAAAATGACCAAATATCAGGGGTGCCAGTAGCGTCTTCTGCTGGCTGTAGCATGCAGGGCAGCCCCAGATGGTCTTGGCGAGTGTCCCAGACTCAAACTGCTTCCAGACACAGGGAGCAAGAGCCTGTGAGACTGTGCCTCCAGGTCAGGTCTAGATTTGGGTTCCCGGCAGTGGAAGAGCTGGCTGCTGCTGCTTGGAAAGTCCTTGCTGCGCCATGACCTGCTCGCACACGTGCAGCCTCCACACCGATTCACACACCCTCCGGTAACAAAAAGTATTTAGTAAGAGCCTTTTGCTGTGACTTTTTTCCTGATAATTTTTCTTCTTCTGAACTTTCTCTTTCTTTCTGACTAGAGTTCCCAGGCTTCCATCAACACATGCCCTAACTATTCTTGGTTCCGCTGGGGTGCCTACTTTCCTTAGTAATTTACTTAACACCCCTTCCATATTTTCATCACAAAGACACTGAGATAAAACAAGACACAAACATACTGTATCAATCTTCTCCACTTTCTCAAAATTGCCATTTTTCCTCTCTCCCCATCTATTTAGGAACAAGCAGATTTGCTCCCGTCCCATCTATGGACGGTCATCTTTTTTTCCGTCACTTACCCCCGAGTGTCCCGGAGCTCCCCATATGGGCCACCATCTTCCGCTGTCCGGCTGCAGCAAAATAACCAGGGGGTGACGAGGAACTTCTGTAGATTGATACAGCAAGAGTGGGAGCTGTTTATTGTAGGACAGGAGGGGTATATACACATTACACACAGCTTATCTTAATTAACATAAACTAGATACAGCAGTCAACCAATAAGGAATCTCCACACTTAATGGCTCACTGGCATTAAAACCACTCCCTCTGGCAAAATGCTAGGCGCCATCTTTACTTGTTTACAGACTCTAACAGAGACGTACCTGGGCCTCTGAGTTGACATTGCTGTCAGAACTCCAGGGAACTCCTAGAAGGTCAGGAGAGAATTGCTTTCCCCTTCAGTCTTGGAGAAGTTGTCCGAACCCCACAGCCCACTTTCCAACCTCAAAAGCCAACACAGCCTCAAGAAGTGTCCTCTCAACACCTCCCCAGCCCTGACCCTTCCACTTCTCCCGTCCACTACTCTCTACATTAAGACTTTTTAGCCATTGAGATACGTTAGGCCCACCTAGAAAATTCTAAATAATCTTCCTCTTTTAATGTCAGTTGACCAGCGTCCTGAACTCCATCTGCTCCATAGTGCCCCTCCCAATCTACAGTAATAAAACAGACTTATAATCAACTCCCAATGTGTTCTGGATTAAGACCTGGGCACCTGGGGGGGAGCCCCTCCATGCATTTCCATCCAATACCCAACTTCTCAGCTCCTCGCCTGAGTACCAGGTCTCAGCACAGACCCTAACCTTTCTTCCTGCATTGGGCCAACACCTTCTCTCACCCAGAAGACAACTATTCAGCCAAAGTGGGGCAGAGATCATCAGAGTGGAACACATGGAAGGTTTTCCTGTGACCATCTGAAGATGAGTTTTTAATGTTAGAAAATTTCAACGGTCAAACAGCAACCCTCTGGCCTTTATGGCCAAACATGAAATTTTTACCATTGGAATTAAATGAGCTCAGAGGCACTGCACAGTGGGAAAACCAACAGTGTTAAGGGGCTCTAAGAAAATATCTTTATTTTGTACGTGCCTCATTAAAACTTTAGCACTTCATTTTTTTTCTTTTTATATTTAAATATAAAGGTTCTTTAGGCATTTTCAGTAAAAATGCATGAGTTACAGGAGATTTGGTTGCAGCTGCACTTCTTGTGTTGAAAGCTGACTCCCCACTCTCCCCACTCTTCCCCTATGTAGTGATGGAAAGTTAGGATGGATTCTTGTCTTGAAGTCCAGTGGCCAAGAGGAATGTAAGGACAGCCTCAATGAACCAGCATTCTGGCCTCCTGTGTTGGGATGCACACAGCACACATTCCTTGCACGATTAAAGCTATGAGCCTCTTTCTGGATGTAGATGTGTCCCACATCCTAGATTGCACTTGATAGAAAATGACCTCACAGACAAGACTGAGGTATTTCTGGAAAGACCTGTTGTGTTTTATTTAATAAAGATAACATGATAATTTATATGTAAAAACTTCAGATAAAAGTAACATCTTCTAAAAGTGACTGAATCAGTACTAAAACCTTAAGAGGACAAATACTTCAATAATGCATTTTATAAACTACTTAAAATGGCTCAAAACTTTGTGAAGTGTTTGATACACACCTTTTGTAGAAATTGAATATTTTAGGAATGCTAATTTTGTAAAATCCAGATGACCCTTTATGATTTTATGTGACCATTTCTGGTTAAAACACACTGTGTTTCTCCACAGCACAAAGGAGAAAATTCTGTTAATCATTGTATCACCTTTATCTGGTAGAAATTAGCATCAAAATTGTACCTGATTCTAAGAAAGTGGAAGATTCAAAGACTCATCCAAAATCCTTTGGTCTTATGTGCAGAGCTGGGACTTTGACTGGAATTCTGGTTAGTTGGTAGGTTTGTTTTCATATGTATCTTGCTAATTTTTCATATTTTTAAATGTATCTCCCAAATAAGAAGTAAAACCCACAGCTATATTTCTTGTCTGATTAACCTTAGGAATACGTGAAGCAAATGGTTCTTGATCCACAGTCTTACGCATCTTCCCAATGGATAATTCTCATTATAATTTATTCTATTTAAAAAAAAACATTGTCTGGGCCAAATAAATGAGATTTTTCTGTAAAAGCATAAATAGACACTTTGAAATTTAGAATATAATAAAGAAAATATGTATAGAAACTTTTTAAACAATTTTTTTTTTAAAAAAAGGGATTTTCCATTTAGTGAATAAAATTGCCTGGTTTAAGTGTGAGAAACTTTCAGAATTTTAATATTTAACTAGATGAAGTATAACAGAATAATCTGAAACCCGTGGGAAAAATAAAATTGAATATAGCAAATTAAATGGAGGTTTTAGAAAGCAAGGAAGGAGGGAAAAGTGATTATCTAATAAGCACTGCTTCTTGAGGTGTCCAGGTCTGTTTCTGGGATAGAATCTTTAAATCCATAGGTCACAGCATATGACTGGCTGTTACAGGCTAGATATGAGGTGTTCCCCAAAAGTTCATGTTTGAGACAATGCAAAAATGTTCAGAGGTAAAGTCACTAGGGTAAGAGAGCATTAACCTAGTCAGTACATTATGGGAGGTAAAAATAGCAGAGGCTCTTATTATAGATCATAAAAATGACTATGACAGTAATACTACTACTAATAATAGTAGTAAAAATATAAAATTATCATGTGACAGGTGCCCATGTATCATGCATAGATTATCATTTAACTCTCACAACTCAACTTTATGGAGTAGATCCTATTATCTAATTTTAGAAATTAAATATATCTTTAGTAAAAGAAGCCAGGCAGTTTAGAAACCAGATTCAGAGATGGATGGAGGATGGAGGGTCCATTACTTTCATAAACTTAACTATTCACCTGTTAGTGGGTTTACAGTCTCTTTCCTGATCTCTTGGAGACCAAAGGCTGCTCCACTTTTGAAAGCAATGGTATGGAGGAGAGGTTACTTTAACAATGGCATCAGCATTATCTATTGATGTCCAAGTCCTTCATCGCTCCAGGTAACACACACCTGGTGTCCACCCATGAGAAGGTACGTTCCTGTTTAGGGGCAGCTCCAATGCCTTGCCCACACTTCTCGGAGCAGAATAAGAGACCTTGCCCCCAGATGATGAGCAGACCAAATGGGAGAAAAAATTTTCTGGAAACAGTTGGAGACATTTGCTCTGAGCACAGAATGTGACAGAAGAGACACCTGTGGCGGGTAGCTGCCTTCATCCATGGATTCTTTCTTTCACTGAAGCATGGAGGTCAGAGTCTGTGGTTGGCATAGGGGCACAAAGCCTTTGTCCCCATGGGGCATATATTCAATTAGGGAAAGATGGTCAATAAAACCAATACAAAAATACAAGATAACAGCTCTCCAGGCAATGAGTCTGCTTCGATGGGTCATAAAGCAAAGAATAAACTAGACCATCTCTGGGGAGGCAGAGTTTTAGTTAGAATGTCATAAAAGTCCTTGCTATGGAAGCAATATTGTGTCAGAGTCCTGAATGCAATGAGGCCGCAGGGAAGGATTCATTCCCGCAGAGGGAAGACAGACTGCACCTGTCTTTAGTGTATTGGTGGTGACCTCATACAAGTAAACGTGTCCCAGAACTGTTCACCATCTGCTCCTAGCTGCAGATACTCATTTGGGTCTGGGAGTCTGACACCCGAATGCCAGCAATAGCTACCTCGGGGGAGTGGAGTGCTGGGAAAAGGGGTTCTCTTTCCCTCTCTGTGCATGCTAATGCCTTTGAATCTTCTCCAACAGTCTCATCATCACACTTGAAGATTGAAAGCATGGAGGGACTTGCTTTATTTGTGGATCTCACTTACTCCTTCAGATTTATGCCATAAGTCTTGAAACTAGATGAGCACATGTTTCTCAGACTCCTCTTCCTATAACCAATGAGGAAAAACTTCTGGACATTTCTTTAAGGGAAAGGAAGCTATTGTTCTTTTCGAACTCAAACCATTATATTACCATGTCTCGAGGAGATAGGTAAAATCACCCTCAATGCACGGCCCCTCAGTCCCTGGCCTCTGATTTTCCAATATGGTTTCCATGGAGACCTCAGCACACTGGGTAGCAGGTGGAAGCTGCGGGTGCAGGGATAAGAGAGATGAGCCTAATTGTGATGGGCGAGCAGAGGATGCCAGGGGCTGTAGGCGTGGGCATGCAGCCATCACTTGGAGGAAGGGCAGGGGAACCTCTCCTGAGCACCAGGATTCCTGCCCAGCTACAGGGTGGAGCCCGGGAATCCCACCAGGAGGAGAGCTCACCCTCTCCCCTTGGTTCTAGTTCCAAAGAGGACACAAGGAATGAGGGCCAGCTCCAGGAATATCATCTAGTGACCCCAGTCTTCATTAACAGGGAAGTTGCAAGATGAAACAGCTCTTGTGATGTGGACTCGTGTTTTGGAAATCTATGCAGAAACAGGGTTTGAAAATCCAAGAATTGTGGGTCGTCTTTACTCTGGTAAGTTTTCCACCCAAACCGTGAATCTGTGTTGAAATGTTTCTGTCTGCTTCTGGAATCACTTTCCTATTTAGAATGCAGAATATATAAGGAACATAAGAAAATCCAATAACAACTACCAAAATAACTCCAAATAATCCAATTAAAAATTGGGCAAGGACATGAGTAAGACTTCTCAAAAGAACAAATTCAAATGATTTATAGGAAAATGCTCAAATGAGTTAGGGAAATGCAATTCAAAACCACATGGAGATATCATCTCAATCCAGCAAGAATGCTTTTATTAGTAATTAAGAAAATAACAAATGCTGGAAAGGATACGGAGAAAAGAAAGGGACTCTCACACCGTCTTGGCAAGGACAGTTTGGGGGTCACCCACGTCATCACTGCCTGATTCATAACAAATGCCTGTCAACAGATGAATGGGTAAAAACAATGTAGTATGTATGCACAGTGGAATATTATTTGTCCATAAAAAGTGTTATCCTATCATGTTAAGTGAAATTAGTCAGAAAGACAAATACCAGATTTTTTCTCTCTCCTACATGATTTTTAAGAAGCACAAGTGAGTTGGAGTGTATGATAGTGATTACTAGAGGCTAAGAAGGGCAAGAAAGAAGAGAGGTAGAGGGAGGCCTGGTACTCAGACACAATTGCTAGAAGTAATAAATTCTCATTCTGCAGAATAGAGTATTTTAATAGTTCATAATTTTGGTTAGATAATTTATTAATACTTAGAAGACAGGAGCTCAAAACTTTTAAACTATAATGAGATGGAAATCTTAAATACCCTGATTTGATCAGTATATTATACACACCTGTTGAAATTTAACATGTTTCCCCCAAAATATATATAATTATTACAAAAATTCTTTTAAAAATGTTTAAGAGGAGAGAACAGTTAATGACCCTGACTTGGTTATTACACACAGTATGCATGGATTGAATCAATACTGTATCCCATAAATGTGTTCAGTTAAAAGTGGGAAAAATAATTAAAAATTAATACTGATTTTACTACCAGAAAAAATTGAGAAGGAGGGTTGTGTTCAGGAAGAGGTGAGAATGCCCCAAAGTCAAGAATCGGAGCAATTATCTGCTCAGCTGCTGCCAAGCATTGAATCTGCAAAACTAACTAATGCTCAGGTGTCATTTGAGTGGTGACTGAAACCTCAACTAGAAGAAAATTCCAGTGTTGTTCAATAACAAAAGATTTTTAAGAGCCACATCAATGTTTATAGCAGCACAATTCACAATAGCTAAGCTGTGTAACCAACCTAGATGCCCTTCATTAGATGAATGGATAGAAAAAATGAGGCACATATACACAATGGAATATTACTCAGCAGTAAAGGAGAATAAAATCATGGCATTTGCAGGTCAATGAATGGCGTTGGAGAAGATAATACTAAGTGAAGGTAGCCAATCCAAAAAAAAAAAACAAATGCTGAATGTTTTCTCTGATATAAGGAGGCTGACTCATAGTGGGGTAGGTAGGGAGGAGGAGCATGGAAGGAATAGAAGAACTCTAGATAGGGCAGAGGAGTGGGAGGGAAAGGGAGGGGGCAGAGGATGGTGGAATGTGATGGACATCATTGCCCTAAGTACATGTATGAAGACACAGATTGGTATGAACATATTTTATATACAACCAGAGATAGGAAAGTTATGTTCTATATGTGTAATAAGAATTATAATGCATTCTGCTGTCATGTATTCTTTTTAAAAATCAATAAAAATAAAGATCTTTAGGTATTCAGAACTTTTTTTAAAGAGAGAGGGAGAGAGAGAGAGAATTTTTTAATATATATATATATATATATATATATATATATGTATATGTATATATATATATTTTAGATTTTCGCAGACACAACATCTTTGTATGTGGTGCTGAGGATGGAACCGGGGACGCATGCATGCCAGGCGAGCACGCTATGGCTTGAGACACATCCCCAGCCCCGTATTCAGAACTTAAGTAGATCCTATTTACATACTTCCTACTTCAATGCCAGTTTTTAGTCCTTTAAAATATTTTATTTTTTCAACTTAAAATAAATGACATAGGGGTTGACATACAGTGAAACAGTAGCATTTCAAAGGCTGGTCAGAGTAGGGGACCCTGTGGGGTGTATGCCGAGTCTGCGCTGAGGTCTAGCTCTCAGGACCCCACTAGGGCTTTGAGGTAATCATCCCGCCTGCACACAGATGTGTGCCCAGGGACAGTCTGCCAAGATCCTGCGGATGGACACCATGCCTGA
Source organism: Ictidomys tridecemlineatus (assembly GCF_052094955.1). NCBI lineage: Eukaryota > Metazoa > Chordata > Mammalia > Rodentia > Sciuridae > Ictidomys > Ictidomys tridecemlineatus. Next base: position 207,825,656 of record NC_135477.1, read on the forward strand.
GCCTCTGGTTGACTCGTGCAGTCTGGATGCTGAAAACAGTGACCCTTTCTGCGTAGCCATGGGCACAATACGCAGGGAGGGGCTCTTCAGTGTGACCCGAGGCTCTGGGTTGTCTCTACACTGCTTTATAAAAATAAACCCATCCAAACAGAGAGGATATTTTCAGTTTCAGTTGAGAAAACAATGCGAATCTCAACCACATATAGCTTTCCTTCCCTGCTTTCCCAGGTGCCTGGTTTGAGGACCACTGTAGAGACCAGTGAGAGGTCCCTTGCAGAGGTTAGTGGAAAACCTCCTCCTGGGAATGGAAAAGCTACTTGAGGGCTGCAGTACTCCAGACCAACTGTGAATTAGCTCTTGGAGACTTATTGAAGGAGCTGACATAAACCCATAGCTCCAAATGCTATGATTGCCGTCAGATGGATAGAAACCCGCTTTTCCTTCTCTAATTCTGTGCCTGACAACTGACTGTGGGGGGCTCATGTGTAGGGTCTAAATAAACATTTTAAACCAGGCAATGAAGAGTTACATAAAAATAAAAGACTCAATGAACTGGAGCCGGAACAAAAGAAGGCAGCAGGGGTTGGGCAAGGGGGCCCACCAAAAATGTCTATGCCTCTTAGAAAATCTAGAAAATTTCTGCACTTGAAAAGAGTTATTGGAGGGCATCTGAAATATACTACTGTAACCAAGACATGGACAAGATCTTCCACAGGAGGAGAACTCACTGAAGGAGTTCCTCTCCTGGAAGGATTTTCACTGAGAACTCAAGAGAGGGTCCTGGCAGCCAGGCAGAAGGCTGGGCCTCTGTCGTAGCCAAGCAGGGGTCGAGAAGCCTCCCCAGAAGCTAGACACAGCTGGAGTTCAGACCTCCAAAGCACCCAAAATGATGACCCCACAAAGAGCCACAGAGAAACGGCATCATCCAGAGCTCAGCCCTGCTCACAGGCAGGGCGCACACCGACTCTGAAACTTGCTGTGCTGATATGCAGAGAAGTCCCACAGAACGTTGTTCCTAAGGGGCTTCTTGAGGGACTGAGACAACTTTGTGGATACAACAGAGTCAAAATTATAGATGGAGCCTGCCAAAAAGTCAGGCTTTAGATACAAAATCAGGATTTATCACCATCTATCCTAGCTGGAGGCCTAAGGCTGGGTTCACAAAATCTAACTAAGAAAACTGCGAAGAAAGCATGCAAACACACAGAAGTGCCTTTTCAAAATCCAGGGATGGCTCTCCAACCTTAGGGGTCCGTGGAAAGAGAGGAGGCCACTGGAATTCTTTGTTCTTATACAGGGGACACACAAGGGCAGGTTCCATGGAACATTATATCCCCAAACGGCAAAGGGGTAGGATTACAAAGGAACAGGGGAGTGAAACTCAACCCCAGCAGATGACGCTTACTCCTGGAGCTGAACCTTGTTATCTGAGCTGGGGTAACCCCCAAGTTACTTCGACCTGGCACTGCCATGCAAGACTGAATGCAATAATTTTTCAGAACCTGGTGCATCAGGACTTGACAGCTCCCGACACAGGTTCTCTATGGGCATCCCTGGATGACAGTGAGCCGGGGTCAAGGGCCAACCAGAAATAAACCCTTAGACAAAAACCCATCTCAACACAATTTGTGATTGGATTAAGGTTGACTGCCCTCAATCTAACTGCAGGCCCAAAGCTAAAAACAACATGCCTTTAAAAGACTCTGACAGTATTGAGTCTCAATTTTTTAATAGAAACATCCAGCATTTAATCAAATCAAAAAGCTCCAGAGAATCCAGAGACATTAGACTCGGAGGGAAAAAAAAAAAAGCAAGCAGGAGAGACTCAATAGATGTGCCAATATTTTCATTTTAAGGGTGGATTTAAAGACTATAATTAATATATTTAAGAAAATAGATGTTATGGAACTGGAAGGGTTTCACGAAAGTAGAATTTTCAATTAAAAAATAAAATGGGAATTTTTGAAATAAGATCAAGTGAAACAGCACTCCATAATTTTTCTAGTTCTCTGTTACATTGACTCAGGATCCATCCCAAGGATTAAAACTGGGTGACTTCAATCAGATGGGAACACTCTAGGACTGTACCACCCGGGGTCTTTGGAATTCTCCAGTGAGTCTCAGAAATAAATGGATTTAGGTTTATGTTGAGTATTATCTAGAAATTGCTTTTCTTTACATCCAGCGCTGTCTCTGGTGGCAAACCAATGTGTTAAATCGTGTCAACACAAGTCAATAGCTCCGTCATGCTGTGAGGAGATCAATGAAATGAATGGAGACCCTGTTCATGCCAGGACTGGGACGGGTTGCTTAACACCCTGGCATTGAGATCATAAAGGTCAAGAAGGGCATGACCACACATGGCTGTCAGGGATGTTCTGACCAATATCTGTGGACTTCATCCCTACAGAATCCAAGGAACTCAAGTCTTCCCAAAGCCTAAGTAGGCCTCCAACCTCATTCCCCCAGGGTGGACAGTCCTCAGGCCTGCCCACACCTGGATATTAACATGGTGAGATCTGTTGGTTTCTAAACCATGCAACTGTATAGTAATATATTGGTGCTCTTTTAAGCATCACAGAGTGTAGTAATTTGTTACCACAGCAATTAAAAACTAAATTGAATGTCAACTATCTCATAGGTGGCTGGTAGGATTAAATCAATCAGTCATGTGTATTTCAAAAGACTGTGCATGACACGTAATAAGTCCCCCATTGAGGTCAGCCATGTGGTTAGCTGTTATGAGGACAAGGGAGGCATTACCCCTGTTCCAGGCCCAGAACATGGAAGATGATGGATAAAGTGTAATCGTTATTATAAGAAGGAGAACTATAGATTGTGCAATGTTGTAAAGATTAATATTAGGCCCTTGGTGCTGCTTGTTTTTGTAGAGAATGTTGAGAGTTCTAACTGAGCTAAGAACCAATCATGAGTTTAAAGAAAATTGTTAAAAATGATGTCATATTTGAAATTTTTAAAAAAGTAGGTCAGATTGTTTTATATGTGAACTTCCTTGACCTTGAGACATCTCTACTGAAAATCCAGGAACTTGCTCATTTTGATTTAAAAGTGTCCCCTTTAGAGCAGTGATAGGGGCATTAACCATACTAGACGGGGCAGGCAGGGGCAGGCTGAGTGACTGAGTCCTGGCCTTTGCAAACGGTGTCACACTATAAAAACACGGCTCAGCATTTCTGAATGTCAAGTCAAGTAATAGAGCTGACCTGAGGACATTTGCTTACAACAGCTGAATAATTAAATACTCAGTGCCTCAGCATCCTGCTCCAAGTTGAATATAAGAATTTATTTCCCTCTTAGCCACTGGCACATTACTCAAGAGCTCTAAAACCCTCAAAATAACCAGGGTGTCCTGCCCAACTCTAGTGCACACAATCTTTGAAGCATATCAGCTCCTGGAAACAAATGTATTTAGTCAAAATAATCTGTACATCAGCAAGAAAACACGAATCATGGTTTAATGGAGCTGGAAATGACTTCCTCTGTAATGCCGCACACCTGGGCAGGCTCTGTCTGCTGTTGATGCCCTGACCCCACATGGAGGTGTTACCAGGGCTGCAGTTCACACCCTGGGCAGCCCCATCTGTAACAGAACATGTGCTCCGAGTTCCCTTTCTCCTCTGTAGAACCCATCATGGGTGCAATGGAAAGTTACCCTATGCAGTCCTGCAGGGGGTCTCAGTCAGCAAATGATGAGCAAACAAGGTGGGAAGGCAATGGTAGAAGGTTTGTGCACACCCTCTGTGGTGACTTATGTCACTTTAAGTGGTGACATGTACCCATTTCATGGATAAATAAAACCTCCAGAAAGGAAAACTCCTATTCACAGAATATTAGTGCCACTGTCTTTGTAAAATTAGCTGAACCCTGAAATAAGACTAATGGCATCTGACGAGCAATTATCTATCTGAAATCATAACTGGCAACGGGCTGAAGTAGAGCTGCAGTTTAAGCTGTGAGATACCCATGGCATCCCATGCCCATAAGAGACACTTAGGATGGAGGAGGGCCTGGTCACTTCATCACTGATATTATTTCTCGGATGAATGTGAATTTTTATTTCACAACAATCACTCTCATAGCTAGGATATTTTACATGTATTTGTACTAACCGGAAGATGAATCTAGAAGTGATTAGAATATACTTCTGGGTTTATTCAGTTTCATTCCGCAGCATAATTACAAGAAAATAGATAAAATGACCAATATGCTTAGGGATAATTGTCAAATTATAAGAGCTCAAGAAATACTAAATAAGAGAGAAATGAATGAACTTTAATAATCTTTGTAATTCCGGGAAGGCCGATGCTTCTACTGAAGCTGACTGGAAATAATGTGGGCAGAATAAACACAAACACAAAAATTTAAGAAAAAAATTTTTTCATGATCCTGCAGGGACCTAAGAACTCTAGGCCAGAGCCTGGGACTGCAGAGAGCCCTGGGGACAAGCACAGAATGGCAGGCCTCTGTTCTCACCCTGCAAGATGAGAAGGTCAGACTGGAGCTGAGGTCCCCTCTTGGTTGAGGTCCTAGGGGTGACCCCCTGGAACCCAAAAGCTTGTGTCCTAAGGGTCAGAGGTTCCAGATGAGACCACTTTGTCACTGTTCCAAACTTCAACCTCTCCTCCAGGCTGCTCCCACTTGTGGAAATGGGGATGACCTCTGGGTGGTAACTGCCCATTAAAATGTCATCAGAGATATCTATCATACCACTTCCTCTCATTATCACTGCTAACCGTGGAGCGCTTTCCAAACGTCATTAGCTAAGACCCTCCAGCTCCCTCAGCAATATTTTCAATTAATCCACTCATAGAGCCGCTTCTCTCTCTACCAACACATGCTGTTAATGGGCGATTAGTTGGCAGTGGCCGATATTCTCTCCAGACAGCATGCGGCTTGGCAAGGACCATGATTTACACTGATTTACAGCAAACTGCTTCAAGTTGTCGGAGCACTAAAAGACACCCAGAGATTTCACAGCCATCTTTACATCTCAATCATCCCCTGGTTTAGGGGGGAAAATAAATCCATATAGATATTTCTTCTTTTCTAAAAAGCTAACTGCAGGCCTGCAGTGCAGAGGTGGGGAGGAGCTCAGTGAAGGCTGAGCAGCAAAACAGGAACAGCCCCAATTTACCACCTTGGGATTTTGTCACATCAACTGGAGGTGAGTGTTTTATAGAAGTCTCTGCTCACAACTGCTCCACCCTCCCAAAGCAGCCCTTTGGCAAAGGTTAGAAGCTCGACTAAATTGCAGTTTCACTGGGGTGGCCAGACACAAGTAGAGCAAGACACTGAGAAATAGGGACAGGCTGAGGTGACCAGGACCCCAGCGGGAGGGGATGCTAGTCTGGTGGAGCGCAGCAGGAGCTGAAGGTGAGGAGGACCTACCTGCAGGGCTGAGTAGCAGAGCCAGCTCTGGAAGGGAGAGTCCCAAGTTGAGTTCCTGCCTCCTTCCCCTGTGAGGGAGTCACCAACCTACCTGCCCTTCAGCTTCTCCAACCATAAGACAGGAGGGGAGGACAGAGCACCTGCCTCATGCAGCCATTGGCACAGTAGTGGATGCTCCTGCCAGGTGTGTCTGATCAAAACAGGTGCCACCTTCCTGCCACGCAGGCACTCTGCCCTGGCTCCGCCTTCTCAGGGGCTCCTCCTCCAGCCTGCCCAGGTGTCTCCACTCTCCCTCCAGAGAGTTCTGGCCCCAGGAATGCTTGCCCAGGTTTACTGTGGCAATCACACCTGCCCGTTTCTGGAACAATGTCACTTGTTCACTTTTCAGCCACAGGTCTGTCACTCCCAGAATGGAGCACTCTGGCAACAGGGGATGCCTGTGTATTGTGCAGCTCTGCACACCCTGGGCCTGGACTATGCCGTCACAGAGCAACTCCCCTGTCCCTGAGCCTTAGGTGGGCTGAGGAGTGGACTGGGGGATGCGGGAGTCATCAGAGCTGGGGGTAAATACGTGACACCGAGGAGGCCACGTTGGGGGTCCCCCCTCCCCTGTCCACTGTTAGGAGTCTTTGGAAGCCCTGCCTTGCCCGAGCTCCTTCCTTCCTGTCCAGTCTGCTCCTGGCTGGCTGCCTGCCTTTGGCACCTGCGAAGCAGATCCCCGGGATGAAGAGCTGAAGCGTCGGGTGGGACATCAGAGTGGCACCTTCCAGGCATGGTTGTCTCAGACCACCTGTGCTCCTGGTCAGGGTGAGTACAGAGGGAAGACTGGCCAGTGGACAACAGAGACTTTGAGACTGGCTAACATGACCTCATTTTTCTCACATGGCCCCCAAAGTGGCTGCTGATGTCATACCCAGGTTACCAGGGAAAGAAACAGCTCCCTAGAGTTCTGGAACTTGCCCAAGATCATGCAACTGGTAGGAATCCAGGTCAGGATTCAAATGCAGGCAGCATGACTCCAGAGCTCTGTCATGAACCATGAGCAGAGACAGGTGCAGGCCCCTCACGTGGGAGAAACACCGGGCACTCCGCAGATAACGGTACCTGCCCAGGATGGGAGAATATGAAGACACTCCTGGTGGTTTGCTTGGTCTAGTTTATTGCTTGGGGAAGTGAATGCCTGCCAGAGCTAGGGACTCAGAGACCCTGGGTATAGGAGCAGCTTAAGCCCCAGCTGGAGGTAATAGATACAAGGGCCCGGTTTCCAGGGAGAAATGAAATGCCACAGTGGGTAGATATAGTTGTTGTTTCTCAAGAGAAGAAACTGAGGATTTGAAATGAAATTCTACTGTGCCCTCCATTTTAAATTGGCAACTGACTTTGTCCTGGTAAGTCACCGAGCAGGTCGACATGGGAGCAGGGGAAATAATGGAAGCACACATGGTCTGCAGCCATCAGGGGCGGGGTGGATTGGATTTGAGCTGACTCAGTTCTTCCAGGTGAGCTGTTTTTTGGGTACATGGAAGTTTGGAAGCCTGTTTGGAAATCTGCCACACTCGAGGTCCTAGGATCTGCTCTTGATCCATAAGATGTCACTCCCCATGGGAGAGGAGACTTGCATAATTAAGGGGCAGTGCATGAAGCCCTCAGGCACACGGGGGACACCAGCAGTGTGTCAGGAAAGACACTGTCTCATTTGTTCAGGTCTAAGCCCTGTGGGGAAGTGGACCTCCACTTGGAGGAAGGAATTCTAGAGTGACACTAATGTCAAGGAAGGGCAATTGTAACCCTCCCCTTTCTCCTGGTGGTGGGAGTACTTCCATTAAGCATCCAGTCACAGGTGCAGGTGGAGCCCACCATCAGGGCTGAATGACCACAGTCTGGGCTGCTTGTTAACCCTGTGGGTATAGTCCCTGTCCCTGGAGAGACTCAGGAAATGTGCTTAGCAATGTGACAAATTAAACTCTCAGCTCACTGAAAGACACATTGATTTTTCTACAGGAAAGGAGGAAGCAAATTTGTTTTCTCTTACCTCAAGCCATTAGGATCTTCATGCAGTTTGATTAAATAATGACACTCCAAATACAGAAAAGATGCAGTTTCGTCATGGAGGCACTGAGTCACATTGAGAGGCAGTGTCCATTTAGCGAATGAGAAATGTGAATCAGTGTAGTCAAGAACTGTCCTCAGCAGCAAATGAATTTTGCCATATTTGAAGAGAACTCCATGGTTTTGCTTTGTCTCAAAAACAAGTTTTCCTGGGTGTGGTGGTGCACGACTGTAATCCAAGCAACTTGGGAGGCTGAGGTGAGAAGATGGCAAGTCAAGGCCAGCGTCAGCAACTTAGTGAGGGCCTAAGTAACTTAGCAAGACCCTGTCTCAAAATAAAAATGATTTGGGAGGTGGCTCAGTGGTTAAGCACCCCTGAGTTCAATCCCTGTTGAAAAAAAATGGGAATTGTAGAAGCTGCTAAATAAAACTACTCATGCTTTATCAATTGCATACTTCTTGCATGAGATAGTTTTCCTTGCTGCAGTTGCCACTGCTAAATTCTTTGATGTAAGTGTGGGTATATTTGGTTGGTGACAATTTATTGTTATTTTCTTAAAAGCCCAGGTTTGCAGGGGCTTTCATGTTTCTCCTCACTCTTCTGTTTTCAGCTCTAGGTCCAGTGCGCACCGGCTAGGGATCCAGGAGCAAGTCGAAAGCACTTCCAGTGCCGGCCCAGCAATTCCACCCAGCACAGTTCACCTGTTTTCTGGCTTTACATTTTCTCAGCTAAACCTCAGAATGAAATGGCTTCTCTTACTTGGATACCTGAAGGCAGGAGGGTTCCCATAACTTCTTGATCTATACTCTGATCAGGATTGGTGCTCAGGGAATGGGCTAGCAGCTCATTTCAGGGACTCATAATCATTGCACATTTTTTCTGATATTCTCAATTAATTGTGTTTTGATGTTATGAGTGCTAACTCCTGGTCATAACATGGCTGCTGCTGCTGCTCCAGCATCACAATGTATGGTAGGCATAAATGGATGAGAGCCGAGGAGATTTGGGGGACAAGGGAAACTTTATTCCCAAAAGACTGAATCCATGAAGAAAATCTTAGGTGTCCCCCCAGCAGGCATCTCCTTATATTTGTTTAAACTGTGCCATGTGAACACCCTACCTTTAAGGGAGGCTGAGAAAGCCAATATTTAAGCAATCAGGATTCTTCTCATGTGGCTGGGAGGATCCCCCTCCCCTGAGATCAAAGGGGCTATAATGGCTACCTGAAGTCAGAATAGTGCTCTTCAACCACGGAAGCCGTGAGGTCTGGACCCTTGGGTTGACCATCCTAGACTGTCACTGGGAGCAGCTCACCTGCTGTCCTGGGGATGTGGTCTCTCACCTGTAGGAAGAGGCCTCAGTTTCTTCTCAAGGCCAAAGGTCTCCAGTTTTGAGACTAGATCCTTGCTACAACCAGACAGGTGCAGAGTGTCCGGTCCCAAGCCCAGGTCCCAGTGGAAGGGCTGTCACTCAGCTAACTGCAGGGCTCTGAACAGGGAGGACTGGAACATCACTCTTCCCTTCCATGAGGCAGGTAGCCATGCAGAAATCAATCACTGTATCTGTGCAGTGATGGGATGGGATTCTAGTGTGTGGTTGGATTTTTCTGTGTCCCTCCTGAAGGAGGCACAGCCCAGCTGGGTCCTGTAGTAATCAGACAGGGAGGCCTTTCAGGTAGGGTAGAAGCATGTGTTAAGGCCCTGTGGTGCAACATGGAGGTGAGCACAGCTCAAGGCAGATGTCAGGTGCCAGGCTCTGGAGCAAAGTCATCAGGAGAGTGAGCAAGGAGAGGGGTGTGGGGGGCAGCAGAGGGGAAGGCAGCCCAGCTCTGAGGGTGATTGTGCCCTGGGATATGCAGGACACATTCAGGCACTGTGAGGAGATTTGCAGTGCAGTGGGAAGGAACACAGTAAGAAGAGCATTTGGGTTTGCATTGTAGGAGATGCTAGAACAGCAGGTGGGAGGCACTGGTAAGACTAAGATTGAAGGATGCATCTAGAGTAGGACATATGTGTTCAAGGTCTTACAGATGGAAGCCATGTGGCTTCAGAAGCCACCTCTGCCCAAGATGTGTCTCCACTGGCAACGTGTGCACTAAGATTGTCTCCAAGCAGTGTTTGGGAACTCTGTTTCAGCTGGTGGGAAAGCAATGCCTTTGTGCTGTCTACCCTTGAATTGTACTGTTGAGCCCAGGGATGTCCCGAGACATCTCTGTTTCCAAGTTGCAGGGACCCGTGACTCATCCGATCACAATCACCATGTACAAACCCAAGATCAAAGCTTCCCCTTGACTTACACTGGAGCCCATTTTCTCAGAGTTGGGCTGCTTAACTTAAATGTGTTCTGCGTGGGCATCACAATTTCTCGATAACCTCGAACTTATCATTGAACATTCAGAAGCACATTTCCCATCAGCCTCACTGTGGTAAAAATATGCGGCAGAAATAACGTGCTAATCCCTCTTTGTAGGAGTCCAGCACTTGGCCTTGCTCGTTCCCACCCTGTTCTCGGCCTTAGTTTTACCCCAAAGCTCACTGGACTTCTATCAACCAGGATAATTAAAGAAGCTCAGAAGGAAGGGCTTGCTTTTATTAGTAACAGATTTATTTAGATGTGACCCACTCGCCCCAACACCCTCCGCTTAAAAATACACGACTCAGTGCTTCTTAAAGACATTCAGAGACTTGTGGACGGTCTCGTCTATCTAATTCCAGAACATTTCATCACCCCAAAATGAGTTGTTAGACCAGGACGCAAGAAAAGACCACTGACTCCAATTAAAATCAAATTAAAGCAAGCTTATTATTTCGACCGGCCGGACTGCCTTTCCCTCCCAAAACAGTGGGAACAAGACAGCAGCCCCAGCTTTCCTACAGCCCAGCTTTATAGCCCAGAAAGTTACACAAAAGGGGGGTTACAGATAACAGAACTCTGACAAGCATCACACTAATGGTAGTTTACATTTTTTGCTGGCTCCAACATCAGAATTTATGAAGACCATTAGAGCCTCAGAGAGGGTCGTTGTCTGGCCAGGGAAGGCCAATATTTATGAGGTGTCACTAAAGTTTCAGAGAGGGTTGCTATCTGGTCAGAGAGCCAGGCATGGGTGAGTTCAAGGCACGGGCAGGCATTCCAAGCAGGTTCAGAATTTGGAGTAATTTATAGTAAAGCCGAAATTAGCTTTTCATGGCTTTGTGGTGAGAGGGCTCCCAATTTAATAAAAGATCAGGTTGGGTTTATCATTCCCCCCTTTTCTTATGTGTCCCTTTCAAATCTTTGATAGGGTAGGGGAAGAGCACTGAGGGAATTTTAATCCCTCAGGTAACAGTCTCCAAATTTTTAGAACTCACCCAAAACCGGTCTCCCTGATTTTACCTGACTTAATTAATTACTTATATTGATAATCTATTTATTTTTGGCTTCATTGTTGTAAGAAGACAGGCGTCACTCATTTTGGCTTCTTCTGAGCTGAGAGAGGGTGACGTGAGGGAGCACGGCGTGAGGGACATGAGTTGCCTTTTAGAAGTCAGTTCGGTTTGAAGTCTGGTTGGGGAAGAACAGGTTGTAAAGTCATCTGGGAATGGTGCTTCTATGAGAGAAACAAAAACCATGAGTACTGAGTAAATGTTGCAGCAGCTGGAACGTGTCACTGTATAGAAGTTTCCTCACCAGGCTTTACCATCTCCAGTTATCAGGCCTGTAAATTTAACATTTAACTTTTAGTGTTACAGATGTCCTTCCCCATAAGATACAGTTTAATAATTTAATGTCATCTGATCTTGCAAAATTCTTTTACTAGTATGAGCTCTGTGTCTAATAGAGAAACCTTTAATTCTGTTACTCAGGGCTGGATAATCATACTAGCAAACACGAAGCCTACCTGTGTAGGTTAGGAATAACTGTAGGCCTTAAACTAAAAACTTCTGTCTCTGGCAGCTCCTCTTGATAGTCTCTTTTTATAGTTATCAGACATTTCTGTCTGAGAATCCTTCTTTGTAGCCTCCAGTCTTACTTATTTTGGGAGGCTAACATAAAGTGTATACCTTAAATAATAAAAATTATTATTATCATTATTATTATTATTTAAAATGCCCAGGAATGGCTGTATTTTGGTTTTAACTGTCTTTGCTAAGCGTTTAAGATGAAGCAGTCAAACTGACTTTTGTTTCTATCTATTGTTAACAGCTGAGCTTTTATGGGAGTCATTCCTGGGGAAACTTCTCAGTTCTGCTAGTGCCATTTGTGCTAGGATGGGTCTAGGTCTTGCTTGACCATGTGGCTTCCCTCAGAAGCATCAGGGATGTCTCCCTTCTTTGATGACCCTCCTCTTCATAGCAAATGCACTGATTGGCTTTCTGCTCTTCAGTGGTCTCATTAGTCTCCCTGATCGGGAGGTTATGTGGCCCAGAGTTGCAAAGCTCTTTAGAGAAGTCCCCTGTTCCCTGGATTCAGACTGACTCAGAGGGCAAGAGCCGAATATTGGTTTTTCTGGCACTTTTAATTTAACTTTAATTTTAAAACTTAATCTTAAACATCCAGCAAATAAATTTTAACAGCCTTATATTAAGAGTACTGGGCTTTAATGTCTATAACTTTATAATTATTTATCTTTTTATTAATTGGGATCTGTATTATCCTATCTGTCTTGTAGGTGATGGCTTATTATCTCAAACTAACCCATGTTGTGTTCTTAAAGCAACACTTCTGTAAAACACTAACAGGGAATCTTTAGATCACTTATAAGGAAATTACAAAATAAAATTAACAAGAGTAAAAACACTTAGTTCGTGTAACAGCTACCCTGAATTTTTGGCTGGGTTATACATTATATCCCCGTTTGAGATCCTAGTAATCTTGACAGAAAAAAAACAACAAAAAACAAATTTTTGAACATAACTTTAAATGAACTAAAATCTGGCCTACTGTTTTCATAGTCTTTCTCACATGTAGTAAGATGGGACACAGAGCCTCATCTCAGGTAAGGCAGGGCTCTTTATAAATCTTAAGTGTTTTAGTTCTAAAGCTGATCTTTGTATTTTTAATTATCATTTTACAAAGTTTACATAAATTGTTTGAGGTCACATGAACATTAGCTAACACCATTTGATATCACATTTAAAACATGAATTAAAGAAAGGCTGAAAGCTTTAACCTTTACATAGATTAGGCTCTCATTAACTTAAAAATAAATTTAAATTGTTCTCCAATGTAAGAAGTAACAAAACTTTACATATCTTATTGATAACAGGTAAATAAATCCCCAATATATTTTTTACCATACAACTTCTGAACACCAGCTTGATATAATGCTCTTTCAAAGTTTCTACCTTACAGACTTGTATACCTGGAAAATATGAGCACATTAATAGCATCACAATTACATTGATGTTTCTACATTAACCAAGTTTAGCTTTTAAAGAAATGGCAGTACAGTGCTCTAAAATAACAGTTCTTATTTAACCAGTTGTTTAATTTTTATGGTTGCTTGCTCTAGAAAAAAGTAAAACTTAATAAACACAATATTATGGGTAAACTTATATTTTAAGAAATTTTTGTCTCTTTAACATATGACTGATTTTTACAATCTTATACAGACTTTAGTACAAACTTATACAGACCTTAGTAAATCAATCAGATATCTAACAAAAGTACTCATGAATAATCCCATATCAATTTTTTTTACTTATTTATCAAAATATTAGACAAATGTATTGAACAGTGTAAACCATTTTTTTGTTGAAGGAAAAGTCTTAGAACCAAGGCATATTAGATATTTTATAGACATTAATATTTTATGAGTTTTTGAACACCTAGAAAAACTTGTAAGTTAAATTTAAAGACATTTATTTTTATCTATTTATCCAATTTAAATTGAACCATTTAAATCACATGAATTAAAGATCTTTGGATCCATTTTTTTAAATTTGTTTTTATGAGCGCTCCTTATATATGTTAATTTGTATATCATATATATGATATACGGACATATGTATATATAGACGTACAACACATAACAAAAGTGTGCACACATAACAATAGTAAAGGCCTTAGTAACTTTTTGCAGGTGAAATCTCCATTGCAATGTTTCAAAAACTCCACAGTTGGTCAAAGATAGGACTGATCAGAAAAACATTAACCTAGGTCTGTAGGGTCAAAATCATGAGCTCAAAAAAATACAGAATCTAAGGAAAAAAAAACAAGAGTCCTAGTAAAAATGACTGGCCAGTAATTAGTAAATACCATACAATTTACTTTTTTTTTTTCCCTTAGGTCTCAGATCAGTCTCCTACTGAGCTTGCAGGCTTCTTTCATTTGTATTTCAACATAAGTCCTGGCTGAGGTCTGGAAGGAGCAGGGAAAAAAAACTGCTATTCTGAGCAGACACCTCAGGCCTAAGGCATTTTAACTATAAGTCATAATTTTCAGGTTCGAATGTTGAAAATTATGATACAAGTTTAAGATACAATTCACAAAATTTTATATCTTTACATCTTGTTTTGTCAACAGATACTATGATTTACTATCCTTGTCCAAATTAATGCACTGGTACACACAGTAACATTTTCCCAGGCTACCCAATTTAAAATTGGTGAAAAAAAGACTGAATGATTGGGAAGTTACTTGCCAACTTGGAAGTAGAGTTCTTTAGTTTTCCATCCTAAGTATTTAAGTTCTCTGGCATGAATTATCTGAAATCATAAACTAAACAATTATCTAAACCCAACTTTTAACTGCAGTATTGTGCAATGCATCAAAAACTCATTCAGATACCAGATTGTTACAATAAAACATCATCTTTTAGATACACATTTAGCCAAGATCATTCCCAAGAAACAATTTATAATATCAACACATTATTGCACATGTCTTAAAGGGTCAGAAACAAAGACACAGGACAGACAGAGAGGAGCTCCAGACTATGGCTGACAGACAGAAACCTTTTAAAACAGAGCAGATAAGAGAAAAATCTCCTACACCAGTGGCATCATAGATGTCCCCACAAGGGGACCAGATGTTTTCACAGAGGGGCAATCTGAAATATAAAATCAAGGGTCTCTATGGCGACTTTACTGCATTAAGAGTCTCCTTTTTCTTTTTCTCTTTTCAAGAAGACAGAGGTGGCATAATCCTTTCAGTGCAGGGAAAGAAGGAGGGAATCCCCGAAGCAACAGGGCTTCGGCAGCTGCTGGGAGTCCCTCAGTCCCTCCTTTTACTTACAGGATTCCACCCCAAGCACATTTCATCTCCTAACATTTCAGTAGTCAGTTCTCAAAAAGTTCTGGGGGTGGGGGGTATCAAAATTTGTAACTGAAAGTTCGGTTCCTGACCTTAGAGCCAATTAATGCCAATTTAATAATGAGGACAGGGTTTTGAGAAAAAGAAAAAGGGAGTTTTATTGTTTTGCTAACAAAGGAGAAACACCGGGGACTCTGCCCAAAGGTTGTGACTCTCTTGATCTGGAGGGACAAGGGGTTTTAAAGGAGTCTCACTTGTTAACCTGGGAGATACTCAGTTCTTAGGTCCCCAGCAGGCATTGCCCTCTGCACTGGACGTGCTTCAAGCATCCAGCTAGGGGCTTCTCTCCTCCTGCTTAACAAAGGGGGGTACAGTTCATCACAGTTCCTTAAAACACAGTCCAAAGGGGTGTCAGGCTGACTTGCTTTATTACCCATTTTCACGTCCAATATCCTTAAGTTTTTACCACTGAAATCACACAACAAAATGCACAAAAACAAACTAAAAACATATAGAACACAGAACAAAAACAAGAAAACAGAAACCTGGCGCGGAAACAGAAACAGAGGAGCAATGCAACGTCTTGCCAAACCTCCGGGGTAGGAGTGCGTGCGTGCCCGTCGGCACCTCTCTACCCTTCCAGAGGAATTCCCTACAGAACAGAACAGAAGACAGAACGATTTCTCGTACTGTCCGGACAGGAGTATATGTGAGCCTCGCCAGGCCACCTCTCTGTCATCAGAAGAGATCTCCCTTAATCGGATATCAGATGTTATAAAGGCGCCACTTACCTATGGAGGCCTCCTCCACCAGGTGCTTGCTAATAGTTTTAGTTCGGCAGTTCACTGCAGGGTTCCGGGGACTGAGGGCTCACCCCCCGAGGCCTTGGAACGTCTCAAGTTGCGCACCCCCCTAGAGTGGCTCTCCAGCCCGGAGCCCTGGAGCGAAGGCCGGCTTCAGAATTTCCAGCAGTCTGGTCTTGTGGTCTGGTCGGGCAGGGTCATCTCGCTGGGGAACTCCAAAATGTTAGACCAGGACGCAAGAAAAGACCACTGACTCCAATTAAAATCAAATTAAAGCAAGCTTATTATTTCGACCGGCCGGACTGCCTTTCCCTCCCAAAACAGTGGGAATAAGACAGCAGCCCCAGCTTTCCTACAGCCCAGCTTTATAGCCCAGAAAGTTACACAAAAGGGGGGTTACAGATAACAGAACTCTGACAAGCATCACACTAATGGTAGTTTACATTTTTTGCTGGCTCCAACATCAGAATTTATGAAGACCATTAGAGCCTCAGAGAGGGTCGTTGTCTGGCCAGGGAAGGCCAATATTTATGAGGTGTCACTAAAGTTTCAGAGAGGGTTGCTATCTGGTCAGAGAGCCAGGCATGGGTGAGTTCAAGGCACGGGCAGGCATTCCAAGCAGGTTCAGAATTTGCAGTAATTTATAGTAAAGCCGAAATTAGCTTTTCATGGCTTTGTGGTGAGAGGGCTCCCAATTTAATAAAAGATCAGGTTGGGTTTATCAGAGTCCCCTGTCCCTGGACATTCACTCCCCCCTCCCTCCAGCTCCTGACCACCACTCATCTGTTTCCTCTTTGTGTGGGTTTGCCTCTTATGACAATTTACATAAATGGAATCATCACAGGCTTGGCCTTTTTGTGCGGCTTCATTCACTCAGATCCTGTTCAAGGCTCTTGCAGTGACTTTAACCAGACTATCACATAGTCCTAAGCCAACTGCATTCTCTTTGGTGTTAGTGCATTAGAGTTTAGCACATTATATTCTGCATCATAGTGCATTACCTCATGCACAATCCTAGGGCTCATTTTGACAGAATCATATAAGCATGGAATATAATCTATTCCACTTCAGTCCCCAGTACCCTCCCTTTACCTCCCTCCTACCTCTGGGGCTCCCTTTCCCATACTCTCCTTGGCCTTAGTTATATTTATATAAAGTTCATTTTTTTTTTTTGCTTTATAAATACACAGAAAGGTGAAATTCCCTGTGGTACATTCATATATGGACATAGCACTCTTGGGTTGATTTTATCCCCTGCTCCTCCCTTTTCTCATCCCTCCTGCCTTCCCCCATCCTCTCTTTCTGCTCCAGTGATCCCCCTTGTATTTCTGTGGGATTCCCCCCCCCCTTATTGTTCTCCTTGTTTTGTTCTCACTTCTGCATATTCCAACCTGATTTTGTCTGCTTCACTCAGCATGATGCTCTCTAGCTTCATCCACTCACCAACAAATGCCATTTCTTTCCCCTTAGTGACTGAGTAGTACTCCATTATGTGGATCTACCATACTTCCTTTATGCACTTATCTACTGATGGGCATCTGGGCTCATCGATAACCTAGCTATTGTGAGTTGTGCTGTTACACACATTGATGTGGCTATCAAATTAGCCTATGCTGATTTTAGCTCTCTTGGACACTCAGGAGTGAGACAGCCATGATGGTTCCATTCCCATTTTTTTTTCAGCAAACTCCCAACTCCTTGCCAAAGTGGTTGTCATAATTTGCAGTTCCACCAGCAGTGTATCCCTTCACCATCCCCCCCCCACATCCTTGCCAGCTTTCGTTAACATTTGTATTCTTGTTAATTGCCATTCTGACTGGCATGACATAAAATCTCAATGAAGTCTTTATTTGCTTTTCCTTAATTGCTAGAGGCGTTGAACATTTTTTCATCTGGAATTTTGGATTTTTTTGTTTGTTTGTTTTGAGAAGTGTCTGTTTAGTTCTCTGGCTATTATCTGGGTTGTGTCTGGGGTTAAGCTTTTTGAGTTCTTTGTATAGTCTGTATATTAATCTCCCGTCTGAGGAGCAGGTGGCCAAGACCTTTTCCCTTCTGCAGACTCTCTCTCTCCACACTCTTGTTTCCTTTGCTTCACAGAAGCTCTTTAATTTGATGCCGTCACACTTTTTGATTCCTAGTTTTATTTCTTGAGCTTTAGCTTTCTTATTAAAGAAGTCAGTGCCTGCACCAATATGTTGGAACATGGAGCCTACATTTTATTCTAGCAGTGACGAAATTTCTTGCCTAATTCCTAGGTCTTTGATACCTTTGGGAAGAATGACAGACAGGGATGGAGTTTCATTCTTTGACATGTGGACATCTGGTTTTCCCAGTCATTTGTTACAAAGGTACCATTTCTCTAAGGTGTGTTTGGGGCACCATTGTCAAGTCTCAGATGATCGTATCTGTGTGGATTGGCCTCTTCTGTTCTGTTCCACTGGTCTTCCTGTGTTTTTGGTGCCGGCACTAAGCTGTTTTTCTTACTATAGCTCCATAGTTGTTCTTAATAACCTTATTTAAAAATATTCATTTATAAGGTACTTAGCCACAGGACTTACATAGTGCTTTTAAAATCATTTTTTATATCTTTAATTTGGGAGCATTCATTTTTTTCCAGAAAAAAATGTTTGCCCTTTGCCCTCCTTTCTCATCTCTCATCTGCACCTGAAGAGAATCCCCACACCTCTTTTTCTACAGCTTTCTCTTCTAGTAGGACATTTGTGTGCTAGCACCCTCCAGCACCCTTGACCTCCCACTTCAAGAGAGGAGAACCAGGTCTTTAAATCATGTTTGGGACCCTGGTCAGTCATTGCTTCTTACTCTAGGAGTCATTTTATCTGGAGTTTCCAGAAATAAAGGGAAGAAAACATGGACTTTGATCCTGGCATCTCCTCTTTGAAGCTGTTCCCTTCTTCAAAGTGAAGACCCCACACAGGTTTGCAGCTCCAGTGATGAACTGTACTTTAAAGTCAGTGTTGAGACGACTGAGTTCTATGATACGTGACTGTACAATCTTGAGCAAACAGGTCTCAATTGGTGACCACTAGGGATCTCCAGCAGTGGTGACCACCACTGAGCCTGCCATGATTGATGGGTAATGTCTCTATGGAGAGCTGGGTTAAAAATGAAAACCAATGGGAAAGACGTTCGTTCCAGACTGCTTAACAATGTCTGCCGAGGTCACAGGAGATGCAAATGGTGCCAAGCATCTATGGCAACCGCCCTCTCAGGAGGAGACAACCTCTGTGTGATCTGCTGTATTCCAGTTCCAGTGACGTCATTTTTCATGACTTTAGGTCAGTGCATCTTGCTGATAAATTCACTTATATTTTAATAACATTGGCAGATCTAATCACTGCATTAAATCCTACATATTAGGTATATCACATATTGCCTTGTAGATGTTATGTAATCAATATATACACAGTGTGTATTATGAGAGTGTGTATAAGTCAATGCTGAATTACAGTATATAGTCCCTACTATATGACAAACAATATAATTTATACAGATACTGGCTTGTGTCCTTAGCATTAGACTTCTTTCAGAAGGATATTCGCTTCATGTTGAGATGAGGGCCCTGAGGCTATATTACAGAGCATGCCTGAGGCCCCCTACCTAATAAGGCCTGGCACCCACACTAACCATCAGGGATCTGTGAGCCCTGTGTGAGGTGGCCAGTCCTGCTAAGAGGACAGGATGCTTGTACCCTTCAAGTGCCGTTGTACTGTGCAGTTCAGTAATCACTATGTAGCACCAATTGACATTGGCAGGTTAATTATTTAGAGTCCCCACTAAATTTCCTTATGACCTTGAGTTTATGGTCATGAATAGAAAAGCTTTCTGTCTCTGAAGCACATCTTATGAATAATATATTGCAACACATCTTGAATTTTATTTTCAGTTAGATCTTGAGTTTTATTGATTCCCATCTAGGACTTTTACGTAAAGCATTATTACAGGTTTTATTCTAGCAAGTGCAGGAATGGATTTTATCTTCTGTGTATGTTTTTCTCAAATTCCTTTTATACAGAGCCGCCTGCACATGGAGCATTATGTCAGTTTATGAAGCTCTGAGAACCAACACAGTATCTTTATTCAAGACAACATCTATTTCTCTCACTGTTTAAAACTATTCCTCTACAAGCAAGTGACAAATCTTGCATACTTGTGGGTTTTTATACCTTTCTTTCTGACTAGTTTAGAAGTCAATTTTAAACATTTGGTGGGGCATAAAGCAATTCAAACCCAGGCCACATGGGCATATCCTGGGTCGTCACATTCTGCCCATCTGCCTGGGGGCTTCTGTGCAGTGAGGATGACACCATCTGCACCTGTTAAGGATGTTGGGAAGAAGAGATTCAAACACAGAAGTCTCTTTGAACATGCACACTAGGCAGGAAATGACAGTACCCTTCCCATTTCCCATAAGGCAGGAACCACCGTGCCTCCTTGGGGACCTGCTAGGGGGCTCACCAGAGATAAACACCTGGTATAAATCACCAAACAGTCTGGCCCCTTATTCACCCTTGTAATGATCTCAGGGACTCCCTGTCTGGATGCAGAGCTGCATGGAGAGAAATGGGATGGATTCCCTGGACCTGGTGTGATCACATCCCAGAAGTAAAGATGCTGAAGTAATTAAGAGCCCTTGAGGTGGCCCACTGAGCAGGAAAGTGCTCCTTTTCCCCAGAAAACACTACAGACATGAAGCCACTTTCAGCCCATAGTTGCAGCTACCCCAAAGGCAAAGGAGATGGCACTGTTCAGCTGGAGGCCCAGTTGACATTAGCCACTGCACCTTCCTCCCTTATCAGGAAACTTCTGGACAGATATTTAGGGAAATCTCCACTGTCAGGCTTGGAGGGTCACACCAAATAAAGACAACAAAGCCCAGTCTGGGTCAGAGTCCAGGGGGGATCCATTTATCTGAGATGCTGTTGCTTGAACACATGAGTGGGGCAGGCTCATCTGAGAGCAGTGGCAGGCAGTGTTAGCTCCCTGTGGTCAATGCATTAGATGACGTGAACCATTTCAGGACACAGCAGATGCCATTGCAGACATTCTTCGGCTCAGCTCCCTTAACTCGCTGTCCTGGGGGCCCACAGGAGATTATTTACTAATATCACTGTGTGGACCTGGAAGGCCAAGCCTCCGGGCCAGCAGAGGAAAAGAGAGTCACCAAACCATGACCCTGGTGGCAGCAGAAATAAGGCAGTGACAGAAGGTAGTGACAGCTGTGGTGACAGGATGGTCAGGGGGGCTTCCTATGCCAGACCTGCAGCACTTAGGGTCACACTGACCTGCACTTACCCACAGGTACACACTGCACATGTTGCAGATCACCACAGAGCCACCAGGACATGCCAAGAGGCAAACCTAGATGAGCAAATGAGGCTTGGGAAGCTGAGAAGCCCTCCCATGTCCTCTCACCATGGAGAGGGCAGTGAGAGATTAGAGCTTAACTATGGCCTAAAATATGGAAGCAATTGACTCGTTCACTTGTACTAAGAAAAACATTTGCCTGGAGACAAAACAGTATCTGTTCTCATGACGCACCAGGAAACATGTGCAGATGTAGCAGGGAGGACAGTTGGGCCTTATTCTTCTCCTTCCACAGGGTCACAATGCCCCACAAGAGTCAGCCTGGTGTGATTAGGTCCTGCTATCCTGCCCTGTGCAGCATCCTAGCTGCTGATCTTCCATTAATTAGCAGGAACTCCATGTGGGGACTCTTTAGGATGCACTTTTCATGACCTTAGAAGATCAAACCCTAACATGGGGACACCTAGCCTGACCCCTCCACTCAGTGGCCAGTCAACCTGGGACAAGCTTCTCAGCTCAGCTGTCATACCTGCAAAGGGGGGATGAGCTACTCACCTCCAGAGTCAGGGTTCTCTAGAGGAACAACCAACAGAATATGTTTGTGTGTGTGTGTGTGTGTGTGTGTGTGTGTATGATTATACAAAAGAGGTTTCCTTAGATTGGCTTGCACAACCCAAAGGTGGATGGTCCCACAATGGCTGGCTGCAGGCTGGGGAACTGGGGGGACCAGTAACTGCTCAGTTTAAGAAGCTGAGGCCCCAGAACAAGAGCAATCATGATGCAGCCCCTGTTAGGAAGGGAAGACCTGGAAACTCCTGGAGAGCCACTGGGCAGGGTCTACTTTGAAGAGTGGAGGAGCCAGTGTCTGATGCCCTCAGGGGATCTCAGCAGCAGCTAAGAATCTGTTCTAGAAAAGTCATGGCTATATCTTGGGCTGCTTCTTTGTTCTTCCAACTTTTGTTCCATCTAAGCCCTCCACCTATTGGATGGTGCTGTCCACACTGAGGGAGGGTCTCCACTGGGGTTGGCTCTCCCACATGCCAATCATCCCTAGACACACCCTCACTGACACACCCAGAAGCCTCTTAATCTTCGGTATCTCTTAATCCAATCAAATTGACAATTCAGTTTTACCATCACAGAAGGACAGAAGGCTGCAGGGCAATTTTGATTTTTGATTTGTCTTCCAAAACAGGATCAAAATTTCATGAGTAAGCCAGGTACATTTTTGCTGAGAGCCATGGCCAAGTAGGAATGATGCATGGCAATTTCCTTGTCAGCCTACCCAATGTTGCTTAGAGGGAGGACTCTCCATTGTGGAAATGGGCTTGCCTTGGACCCAGGTCATTTGCAGTGACATTGCATGAATGAGAGTTTTGATTTGAAAGATGACCTTGCTCAGGGATTAGGGCAGATCCGGGTTTAGGGTAGATTGGGTTTAGGGTGGATCCTGCTGGGAATAGGGCGGTTCCAGGTTTAGGGTGGATCCTGTTGCCTCAGGCAGCCACTCCTTGAGTTCCTGTTGAGTTCTCAGGGGATTCGGAGGGTATTTTGGGATGCAGAGCCCGGAGGTGTGTATTTTCTCCAGAACCGTGTAGAGTGCCAGTGAGAGTTCAAGAATAAAGAGTTGCTGTTTGAATCTACAAGGCTGTGAGTGGCTGTAATTTTGTGCCCAGCCAGACTGCAGCACATTTTACCTGTTTTTCCTGGCTCTCTCCACTCCTCAGCTCTCACTAAGCATGTAGGCATGCTTCAGGTAATTTAATGAGGAGAGCAAATATAGGTAAGAAAACAAAGTCTAGGGAAGAAAGATCAGAGGTTCAAGAAAGCAGTAGCTCGAGGTGGTTTTGCTTAGAGACAAGAAATCCTGATGGGGAAAACCTAACACACTTGGAAATCTACCAGGGCCACTTCCTAGAAGTTAGCCACATATCATCTGTAGATCCTCTCACTTAATATTGGCACTAATGCAGGTAACCTTTGTTGTATTGCTTGTCTATAAAAAAGTCAAAGTTCTGAGTGCAGCAACATATAGGTACTAACAAGGAAGCCATTTTCTAAGAAGCAAAAGGGAATGGAGGAAACTATGACAATGTGGTGGTATTTCAGCCTGTGCCTTGTTGAAAGGGGCTGTCAGGACGGAAGGCACAGGCTGGGCTGGAATTGCCAGAGGTTCCAATTTTTCATAAATTGGTGGGGACACATAGACTCATGTAAAACTTCACAATTAGAGCACATTGGCCTTAAAATAGCTATGGCTACATGGGAGGTAAACAAAAGGAGTCACATGTCTACACAATTCATTTGTCACACCAGGCTGCCAGTCTGTGTGCATTTGCTTTAAGTCACAAAGAGATGATCATCTAGGGCCTTGTTATAGGTGTCACACTTGGGCCCCAGAGAGTGGACCCTGCCTCCATAGCTGCTAGTGAGCATGGCCAGGCTGGAAAACAACCCCTGCCCTTCTGTCCTGGGCCCAGAGTTGAAGGAAGACAATGGCCAAACCCGACCTCATGCAGGAGGGAGCCCAGACCTCACACTGTGTCCATGGCTTCAAAGTCAGAAAGTGGAAGATGCTTTGCTTCTTATCTTCTTTCTCTTCCTCCCTCCCTTTCTTTCTTTCATAGGGAAACACAATTTAAAAATACTACATGAAGAGAAGTAAGCTTCCTGACAGGTTAGGCTTGTGTGAGGTCGCTGGTCAGACCCACTGTGTTCTAGCTCCTGAGTGGGAAGGGGAGGGTGGCATGGGCTCGTATGTCAGCTATCACTGCAATCAGACCCAGCTGTCCCTGAGGAGTAATTCCACCTTCCTCCTACAAATACATTCTTACAATGTGTACTCACCAAAAGAAAAAAACAGAAGATTAATTTTCCTCCAGCAGTGCGAGCTAATGGATAAAATGTCTTTTAAGCTGTTTTATTTAATAAAGGCATCATATCCATTAAAAAGTCATAACTCAATTCTTCTTTCTTAACAGAAGCAGCTCATATTATTTATAGTTGGCTTAAATGTTAATATTTGCATCATGAGGGACTTCAGAGAAAGGGGAATACAATGCATGGGGCTCTCTGTCACTATTTATTAAAAGGATTTCCCATCGCACAATATCACCAAGAAATAAATTAAAAAGAAGGAGGAGGAGTAGAAGAAGGAGTAGTAAAAGGAGGAGGAGGAGGAAAGGAGGAGGCCATCACGAAGTAAACACATCACATTTATTTATGAGGAAGACCAGAAAATATTGTTCTTCTAACTCTGGGTGATTTAAAATCAATCTGTAGTCCTCACCCCAATTTTGTGTTATTTTTCACAGATAAAATGGTCTCTCAATGGTAAGACCAGTGTTCTGAGGACACAAGATCAAGTCCAGGTGCTGGTCTCAGAATTTGCTCCTGGTGTCTGGCATTATTCCTCTGTAATTCCATTACAAACAAACAAACAAAAAAAAAGCTTTTTTTAGGCCACTTCTGTTCTGAGACACCAGCTTGATTATTTCCACAATCATACACAAGTTCTGTGAGCATGCATTTGTGTCTGAGCTTACCATCGCATGACCGTACAGGAGACAATTCATAATGAAGATGAGATGAGGATGACTTTGGTAAGGAGAAATATGTCCTTCCATTTCTGTCTAGTGATACTTGCATGGATTTACTACAAAATACTCCCTTAGCATCTCATGTCAAGTGTTGGGCAGGGTACTCTAGTCTACTCCATGACACATCCTTGGTGCTGGGGTCCTTGAGTCTCCAGGGGAGGACCCAGCACACAAGCATGGCCCTTTCCCATGGTATATGCTGGAAGGATAGTGATGGAGATGTCAATCTGATGCCCAGGCTCTTGGGGACAGAAACCCCTGTCTTCCATGCTTCCGGTAGGCCATTCCTGGGGAAGGACAAAGCCAAGGCATCCTCCACAGAGGTGGCATGTCTGCAGTGGGG
This sequence comes from Ictidomys tridecemlineatus, assembly GCF_052094955.1. Lineage (NCBI taxonomy): Eukaryota > Metazoa > Chordata > Mammalia > Rodentia > Sciuridae > Ictidomys > Ictidomys tridecemlineatus. The sequence goes on from NC_135477.1 coordinate 207,850,421, forward strand.
AGCAGGAGAGGGTGCATCCCTTCCACCTCAGAACCACTTTCCCAAGGGGGAGAAGTGCGGTGGCTGCTGACTGCACCTCCCTGACTCTGGGAGCAGGTGATGTAAGGGTGCAGTGTGAGCATGCGCTCCTGCCAGAGAAATGGAGGCTACTCATTTATGTTTCACTCTTGTAACTATTTTGCAAGATTGCCTACACTGGACCCAGTGTGTTGCAATATTGCCTGTCCTATGCCACTGTAACAAAGCCCCACAAATCACGTGATGTCAAATAGTAGGAAGTTCTCTGTTGTTCTGGAGGCTAGAAACCTAACATCAAGGGTCAGTGGCGTCAGTTCCTCCTGGAGACTGAGGGAAGGAAGATGTGCTTTCTCCAGCTTCCAGAAGCCGCTGATGGGCTTTGTTGTCCTCAGTTAGACCCATCACTCCCATCAGGCTGCCATCCTCAAATGACATTCTCTCTAGATGTGTCTCTGTTTTTTCTCATTATAGGGACAGCCTCATAATGGGTTAGGGGCCCATCTTACTCTAGCATGACCACATCTTAAGTTAACTGCATCTACAGAGACTCTGTTTTCCAAATAACATCATATTCCAGAGGTGCTGGGATTTGCGACCTGAACAGATATCACTGGAGTCACAATTAAGCAATAAACATAGAATTTTAAATAATATTTTTACATGGGTCAAGTATATGTAAGTAGCCTGAAAAATTCTATAGACAACCATATTAAAATGGGAAAGGTCTCAAAAATAAACAAACAACAACAACAAAATTCATGAAAATATTTTTAAAAGCAGGCTAAGAATAAGAACACAATGTCACTTCTGAGGATGAAAACTGTGTTCACCACCTAATCATTGAATATCTTCCAAGAACAAATATGTTTTTATCCAATAGGTCAGAGCAGTACCTCTGGGGGAAAGGAATGATGGGTGGGATAGGTATGAAGTGGGTGGTTTCCAACGATTGTCCCCGATCCTTGACATTCTTCCTATGGAGATGCAGGGTCTGTGTTTCTTGCCCTCAGCTCTCTGACAGCCTCAAATATTAAAGTACGATGTTATGTGCCTTCAGATCCCCAGGCAATAAAATGTCATGTGCATCCCCAGGGCTGTCTTGGGACACTTACTCTGGGGAAGCTAGCTGCCCCATTAGGAGAGGCCATGTAAGTTCGTAAGTATGTGTATTGTAAGTCCCCAGAGAGCCGCCAGCTGAACTAGAGTGGCCAGACAAGTGAGCGCTGCCTGGGACCTGCAGCCCAGAGGGCTTCTGCTGCCTGCCGCCAGGGCTCATGGTGAGTGTTGGTTGTGAGAGAGTCCAGCAAAAGCTTCCCCACTGAGCTCTTCCTCAATCCCTGACCTACAAAATCCTGAAAAAATCACAGTTATTATAAGTTGGTATTTGTTCCTTAGCAATTCTTAAATTAAACACAACAGAAAAAAAATGAAATAAGATTACAAGACAGACCTTGAATGGACCTAATTCCAACATTTGCCTATTACCAAGGACTATGGTTAGTTATTTGGGCTCAGCAGAGCTTGGCTGGCAGAGGTTTGAGTGCAGAGGACAGTGCTCAGGGTTAGTGGTTGATTGCATGTGGGATGTGTTGGTTTTTTTTAGCTGTCATAAAATTTTTGGCTTATAACTGTGCCCTGGGGCTGGAAAGGTTGGAACATCCAGGTTACAACAGCCTTACCCCCTCACGCCTGCAGTGACCATGTTCCATGTAAGACTGTGCTCACAGGGCCCCAGGATCAGGCCCTAATAACTCCATGCAACATTATTCTGTGTACCACTAGTGCGATCCGGCAGAAAATAAAATAATTAAGAAAAATGGAAGCCAGGCTCTGACTATCAGAGAAAGGAGCTGCACTTATGGAATGGGAGAATCCAGGATAACCTGTGGGATGCTGAAATGGGAGACATCAGTGTGAACCCTCAGTTCTTAATATGTGAGTACATGATGCATGTAGACTTGTGGGGCACGCTCCTCTTGCACCAGTAGAACCTAGACCTATGGACCTCCCAGGAGCACTGAGAACACCTAGCACTGAGTCTGTGACTCCTAGATGGGACCTCTACTGAAAGGAGCCCAGATTCCTTGGAGAGATGCCTGATTCCAAAGATGGGACAGCAGTGGAAATACTGAACCTCAGCCGTCCTCTTATTGTGCCAAAAGCAAGGAAGTGATCAAACATGACAAGAACACATGGGTGCATTTGAGGGGACTCTTGGCCATAGGTGCCTCGAACATAGAAAGTAGTAAGGCAGAAGATCAACCTTTTAAATAAATGGGAATCCTACTACAAACAGTGAACCAACTAACAAGTAAATGGTGGAGAAGAGAGGACTCTTTTGTAATAGAATCCCATCAAACAAATATAGAAAAGGATTTTCGGTACTGGAAACCATTCAGCAACCACTTCGCCATAATTGATTCAGACAAGCACCACCACTGGGTGCTGAACTTCACAGGTAAACAATGATAAATGGAACACACACATAATTCTAAGTTATTTTCCCACAGAGTGTTTGTTAAATTACTTATTAATTAATGAGCACAGAACACTTCCTTAATTAACCATAAAATGGAGAAATCTGGTGGACACAATCTTACACAAGGATTAAAACTTAATGTTTCCAAAATGGGGCAGCTGGTGAGTCCCCTCCCCTGCAGCTGGGGAGGCCCAGTTTCCCACAGCAAGGACTAGATGATGTTGCTTTCTTTTTCCGTCAGTCATGCAACACCTGAATTTAATGCTAAGAAGACATCAGAGAGCCCCATGGGGAGGGGTGCCCTACAAAGTAACTGACTTCCATTCTTCAAAAGAATCAGTTATGAAACCCAGAAAGGCCTAAAGTGTTGTTCTTATTAATGAATACAAGAATCATGAGGACAAGAGAGATGCATGCTCCTGCTTAGGTCCTGCACTGGAAACAATAAATAAATAAATAAGAAAGAAAGAAGAATAGTTGTTTTTCTTTATTGTTGGCGTTGGCTTTAGAGCACATTTATGACCCATGGGCCAAACTTCAATAGGATCCTTTGATGAGAAGGAAGCCCCATATCAATGCTGGTTTCTTTCTTTTGATGTTTGTTGTGTAGCTGTGAAAGCAAGTGTGATTTTTTAAAAAAAACTAAAAATAGACACTGAAATATCTAGGTGTCATGAAGCATCATTTCTGCAATTTCCTCTCAAATGATTCAGAGAGGAAAAAGTTCCCTACTTAGGGTATACGCTTTGGGGAGAGATGTGATGCAGCACACACGTGCAATCTGTCAAGGCTTCAGTAAGAAAAATAAACATAATGAGAGGGTGAAGGTGTCGTGGGGCTGTTAGCTTGACTCGGAGGAGGTGAGGCTTCAGCTCAGGCTGACTAATGGAAATACCAGTGGACAAGAAATTGGCCAAACCCACCAAGGCAGAGGCAGCCTCAGGGCACAGGCCTCTTGATGCGAACAGCTGGGCACAACTGGACCTGGAGCCTCAGGGCTGCATGGGAGTGGGGGAGTACAGGGGCAGGATGAGGGTGGAAGTGTGTGCATGGCACACCAGACTGGCAGGGTCTCTGGGCTTTGCTGAGGAGATGAGGAGCAAGTTAGAGCCAAGGAGCAAGTTGGAGCCAAGGACAAGGAGATCTGAACTGTCATTCAACTTGTTCTGAACTCTTTGTGTAGAACACACTTCCTTACCCTGGCTCATTCCTGGTCTAGCTCTGTGGCTTAGTTTCTTATCTTTATTTATTCTTCTCTCTTTCTACATTTTTATTGGTGCATTACAGATATAATAATGAGGTTTGTCATTACATATTGGAATGTGCACACAATGTGACAATCTAGTGTGGCCAATTCCCCTCCCAGCAATTCTTCCTCCCTCCCCTCGGTCCCTTTCCTCTGCTGATCTCCCTTTGATTGTCATGAGATCCACCCCCACCTTTCTTCTCCTTTTTCCTCTTTAGCTTCCACATATGAGGAAAAACATGTTCGGCTGTTGTGAATTGTGCTGCTATAAACATGAGTGTGCATGTATCACTGTAGTACCGACTTTATTTAGTGTAAATACCAAGGAGTGATATAGCTGGGTCATGAGGTGGGTTCATGCTGGTCTTTTGAGGAACCTCCACACTGATTTCCATAGATTCCTATTGATCAAGTCACTACTTATGTACAGGCACAGGTAATAACCTGATCAATAGGAATCCTAAAGCTCAGGAAATGATGCTGTTGAATTAAAAAGCATGAGGTTAAAAAGCATCTGCATAACTAAGGAAAGAGGAATGTGAAGAGAAAACCTACAGAATGGGGGAAAATATTTGCTAGCAACTCTTCTGACAGAGAATTAATATCTAGAATATATGAATAGCTCAAAACTTTAACTCCAAAAAATCAAATAACCCAATTAATAGATGGGAAAATGAATTAATCATACATTTCTTGGAAGAGAAAATACAAATGGCCAGCAAATACATGGAAAAAAATGAACTGCACTAAGGTTTCATCTCACAACAGTCAGAATGGCAGCCGTCAAGGGTACGAAGGATAATAAATGCTGGAGAGGATGTGGGGGGAAAGGAGCAATTTCACAGTTTCTGCCTCTTGAAAATGAAAGGAATGGAGAGAGAGGAGCCTCTCGCCCTGATGACACCAATGTTACACTGCATCCTGGTCACCCTGAGCCTCTGAGTGCCCCCTTCACTCTGCTGTACCCACCAGCTGGACCCTAGGGAGAACGTGATCTCCCTGGCCTGGGACCCTTCAGGACCAGCTGCAGTCATCAGAGAGGCTGCAATGGGATTTGCAGCCCTTGGCACCCGGAGTGAGGAGGGCGGCAGTGACCGCAGCTTGAGGAGCAGCCAGCTGTCGGGAGGCCATCCTTGAGCAGGTCCTGCAGCACTGGCTGCAGCCTTAATTTGGAGCGGCTGTGGAATTGCTGCCATAAACAGTACTGTCTTGGTGGTGCTGGCCAATTATGAAAGATGGATGATTAGGGAAACCCCACTGTCCCAATGTAGTAGAAGCACTGCCCAGAGGGGAACAGAAAGGAAGCACTCAGGTTCTTGGGGTGACAGGATCAGCACAGATGGAAAGAGGAAGATGACCCCCAGCCAATTAGCCACGAACGCTGGTGCACAGAATGCCAGCACTGTTGTCACCTCTGTAGGGAAGGGGCCAGCGTGTCACCATGACACACCTCTAGGAAAGGCACGTGTCTGAGGCTCCACTCCCTGTCCCCTCACCTAGCCTCTGGGGGACTCACTGGAGATGGCCTAGAGACGTGGATGAACAAGAGTAAACAGGTCAATGACATGAGAACATTCCACTTCTCAACAAACAGACAGACCTACAGCTTTCTTCCCTATCCCCATGGCCCACAAATATTCCGTGGACAAAGATGGGCAGGCCCTGACAGATGGAGAGAAGGCTGACTGGGAAGGACCTCAGGACCCAAGGGAAAATGTGGTGGTCAGTTCCTTGGGCTTTCCTTTGTGTTTTCTATCCTAATCTTGGAGTTGAAGGAGCCAGAAAACGAGAATCCCTGATGAGCTCAGGCAGAGGAAGGAGGGAGAGAAGAAGAGGGAAAGGGAGGCAGAGGAAGGAGGCAGGGAGGGCAGGGAAACCATCCTGATAAATGTGGTCACTTAGAAAAAGAGACCCTGGTGTGAAGACACAGTAGACCAGAGGACTCCAAGCCCGTCCAACAGCCCACTAAAATCCTGTGCCCACACCAGACCCCCAGACCCAATGCCCAGCCCCAACTCCTGTGCTCACAGGACTATATCAATGTGCATCAGCACCCTCGTTGTACTGGGGTCAGAGAAGGCCTGGTGCGTTCTGACCTGAGACCTCCATCCTACTGTCTGGTAACAACCCACTGTCCCCATCCCTTCATAAAGCCTCTCTGGGAACTGCGCAGGAGGAGGTTACTGCAGACCCCCGAGCAGTGATGAGATGTCCTCCCCATATCTTCCTGCTCAGGCCCTAGGGGGCAGTGAAGAGTCCACTACTGCCCACGGTCATGGGGCCACCTTACCCCAGTGGTGAAGGCCTGTGGGGAACTGGGACTACAACCCCTTTAGAGTTTGTATTTGAAGTGTTCCTAAGGGCTGCTGGGTTGAGGGCTTAGTTCTCACTGGTGGCACTATTGGGAGCCAGGGCAAGCCTTAGAGGGTGGGTCTAGCTGAAGTAGGGTCACTAGGGGTGTGGCCTTGACATGTGTAGAAACTTGGCATTGACTCCCCCCTACCTCATTCTCTCTCTCTCTCTCTCTCTCTCTCTCTCTCTCTCTCTCTCTCTCTCTCTCTCTCTCTCTCCTTCCTGAATGCTATGAGGTGAGCAGCTCTATTCTGTCACATGTGTCCCCACTATGGTTCTTCTGCCTCCCCCTGGGCCCCTTGCAATGGGACCAAGTAACTATGTATGGAACCATAAGCTAAAATAAATATTTCCTCCTTAAGTTAATTTTCTTAGGGATTTTGTCAAAAGGATAGAATGGTGACTCACACAACCCCCACCAAACAGCTGAAATGTGGCCTCCTCGGTGTCAGCGGAGACGACCTGGGGTTGTGGGTCCCCTCTCAGGTGCCAGCAGAAGACAAGAGAAGCCCTGGTATCCCCCTCACTGGGGTCCTGGACTTCTACCTCTGCATGGCAGACACCAGGCAGCATTCCCTTCTTTCCCCACAAGGTGTGTCAAAGCAAGTCACTTAGGACAGGACGTGTGGACAAGACAAAGGGCTTCTGAACTTAATGCCCCAAATTACAAGCCTGTAAAATAAATCACTTGTCAGAAAAAAAACCAGGAAGATCAATAGCCAACTGAAGAAAGGTCATCTGCAGCGCCCAGGCAGAGAAGAAGGAGGTGCTGGACTGTTGGACTGAGATTTTAAAGCTGCCCTGATCCAAATGTTCCCATAAGCAACTACCACCATGCTCAAGTTAACACAGACAAATAAGAAGCCTTGGCCAAGGAACAGTCTCAGCTGAAGTAGAAGATACATGGAGGAATGAAATGGAAATTCAGAAGCAAAAAACACAGTAGCACCAACAGAAACCTCTCAGATGTGCACTCAATGGTAGAGTGGTCGTGGCAGTGGAGGTGGGGGGGGGACAGAAGGGAAAATGGGTGAGCTGGAGCAGAACAGCACCTGCCACACAGCCAGAAAAGCAGAGACAATCAGAGGGCCCAGGGGCTGTGTGAACATCTAATGTCCTCAACACTCCAGGAGGAGAGGGGAACGGGTCAAAGGTAATTGGAGAAATGGGTGAAAACATCCTAAGTTTGCCAAAAGAAATAAAAACATGCATATTCAAGAAGTACACCTGTGGGCCCTTCTCCAAAGTTCCTCAGAGAGCCAGCCTCTCCTACCCACTGGCTCCACTACTGGCTACCACAGCCACCTGAGTCATTGCACAGAAGCCCCACCCTCCTGTCCACACAGGAACCAGACAAGACTTTAAATATAGGGCACCTGATCTCATTCCTCTTATGGAAACACCTGACGGCTCTCATCCTATTCAGAATTAAACTCAGGTCCTCACAATGCAAAGCCCCAGTCTGCCAGTCCCCAGCGTGCCTTCTGGACCCTGTCATCTGTCACTGCTGCCCCTTTCCATCCATGGCAGTACCAGGCCTTCTCACTTGTCCCTGAATGGACCAGCCTCAGATGGCCTCCCCCCACTCACCTGGTCTCAGTTTTCCACATTGTTGCTGCCTAACGAAAGACTTTGCTCTCTTGGTTTCATTAGTTCTCTGATTTGCGTAGTGGAAAATAAGCAATGGGAGAATAGAAAAGTTCTCTTTTGTTTATTAGGAGACACCCAGAACAGATCCGAACAGAGATCAGGCACCTAGCAAATACCTTTGAATAAATGAGTTTACGATGTGTGCTAAGCCCATAGACCACAGCTTATCTCAGCTTTTATCGAGTGAGGAATTCTCAAGTCTTTAGTGCTGCATCTCCAGTTTCCCCTAAGGGTCCTGCACAGAAAGTGATAGTGTCATCTCCCTCACAAAGCTGCAGCAATTGAGATTTGGAAAGAAGAGCGACCAAATTCACAAAGCTAAGGAGTGATATTAAGGCCCAGGCATGGCTCTGAATCCTGAGTGGTGGCTCTGCTCCTGGTGAAGCAGTGTCCCTCCCTGGCTCTTCAGCTTCTAGACATGTGTATGAAGTGTGCGTTAGGGGGAGAGGGCACTGCACGTTAGACTGGGGAAGCACAGTGAATCTCATGGCATGTTTACCTTTTTCTGCAGGCTTGACATTTTTCCATCAATAATCTGATCCCTGGAGCCTCTTACAGACAATATTTATCAGAAGTTGTGCCTCCAGCCATGAGATGCAAGTCTTCCAATGAAATCAAACACTTGTAAAAGGGCAATACTTTTGGTGCACTAATTCTAGAGCAGAAAGACAGGGCAGGTGCTGTCACATGGCTGTGCGTCCTGTGTCTCTCTTTGCTCCGCAATGGACCCCACATGCTCTGGTCATCCCCTAAGGCTACACTGCCTAATGCTTTCCTGGCCTTTTTAGTTTTCTACGTGTACCAGAGACGTCTGCACAATGATGCTTTCTTCAGAAGGAATCTGTCCTTAGATTAAGGCACGATGGTGCCCTTGCAAAACAGCCAGCAAGAAATTGTACCAGCTTTGGTCTAAAAGGTGAGCCTAAGTTGGAAATATCAGTCTTGAACTAGACCAGCTGGACGTCCCCCTTCACACTCACGAGGCATTTTTGCCCCTTCACCGACTGCAGTCTCACTTGGTGGTTCCCTGGGTCCGAAGGCTTCAGTTGCCTCCACCAGGACCTCAACTCTGACATCTGTCACCTCAGCCTTCCCCAGCATGGTGTCCAGGTCCACCCTGTAGCAAAGCAACCTGGAGGGAGACCCACTAAGGCCCTAGTTCAAGGTCCTCCCTGAAGGCCCCATGGTCACATTGGTCATCCTGGACCTGTCCCAGGGGTCAAGTAAACTTTTCCCAAAAAGAACTCTAGAGAAACGGTTAAAGGATGCTGTGTGCGTCCATGGTCAGCTGCCCCTTGACGGAAAGCTGGAGCCCCCTTGGCCTCTTGCTGGTCCTCCTACCTTCCTGCTCCATTTCTGTTTTTTAGTCACACTTGCTGCCTGAGAATCACACTCTACAAACCAACCAACAAAAGTGTCAGGACACAAGTTTTACCTCAAGATATTTTTTGGGCAACCAAATTCAGTTGATGAGTCAGAGCTCCCAAGGACAAGTGGCTTGTCTTGTCTCAGAATCTACTGAGTTGCAAATGTATTTTATGCTATTAAGTAATTATGTACTATGAATGTTATATAGTCCTTTCATCTCAGTCCTGGTTTGCTTTCTTCAGCCCGGGATTCACCCTGGGGCAAGTGTAGTCTAGGGTTTGCATGGCTCCTGTCTCACCTTTTGCAAAGGGAGGCATATGACATAGCGGATTAGAGGAGAGGCTGTGTCCACAGAGCAGTCGGGACATGAAACGCAGTGTTTCCTAGAGAGAATTCTAGGACAGGAAGGAGGCTTTGGGTAACTCTAACAAGTCATGATTAAAATACAAACTTTAGCTACTAATCATATCTACATTGGCTGAGAGATTTTGACCAATAAGCCACAGAGGTGTAAGATGCTACTGTAGGAGGAAGGAGGAGGCTGTGCATCTGGTAACTGTGTCAACTCTTTTGTTCGAATCTAAAAATATTCTAAAGGCCAAAAATCACTTTTTAAAATATGGAAATCTCAGATTTTAATTATCAGTGGGTTATTGATTTCATTATATCTGGTAGGACTATCAGTCAGTGTTTGTTTCTATTTTTATTCCAAGTTATATTCTGTTCAACTCATTAATTCCACGTTTATTTAGTAACTTAAATAAAATGAGCCACTGTATTAGTTCCTAGGGTATTGAGTATATTAAAATTTCTTCTTTCATGAATAAAAATTTAGTTTACTCACTTGCTGCTAAAATTTTTCTGAAACTTAAATAAATACTTAAATGTATTTTATGCTATTAAGTAATTATGTACTCTGAATGTTATATAGTCCTTTTATCCACACAACCAAGGCCAGGGATTGGAAATCTGGAATTATAGTAGTTAATATAAAGAGGGAATATCATCAAATAAAACACACTTCCCTAATTTATTTTCTGAATATGTTGCTTCTTTTCTACAAAGTAAAATTTGAGTTCTATGACTGAGTCCCAGCTATTATAAACTGAATTTTTTATGTGTTTTCAAGAAAGAGAAATGTCAGTGGCATGAATCTTCAGAGTTACAAGTTTTTAGGGCACAATATCCAACAAACCAAACTTCCGGCTTTGGCAAAGGAGCCCCTCACACATCATGCTCACCTGCTTTCCGAGATGGACAGAGTTTCTGTAGGTTTACCTTTCTTTCCTTTTTTTATTGGTAATGAAGAGGTGCTTATCCATTGAGACACATTCCCAGCCCCTGGTTTGGGGGTTCTTTTTCCCCCTTTAATTTTGAGAGTGTCTCACTAATTTTCTTATGGCCTCACTCAATTGCTGAGGCTAGCTTTGAACTTGTTATCTTCCTGCCTCAGTCTCCTCATCTGTTGGGATGACAGGCAAGGGCCACCCTGCCTCACTAGGTTTGCCTTCTATAACTGGCAGGACAGAAGTCTGGAATAAAGGTTGCCCAGGGAAGAGGGAGGTCACTTTGGAAGTCCATACTGAATTGCTTATGGCACTCCTGCCTTGTAAACCCTGTATCCACCAGGGTGTAAAAAGTAAACCATGCTCCATGCTCCACACTCCCCATACACACTGGTGAGACAACAGTCTCAGCTGCCCATTTTAGGATTCCCCACCACCAGGGCTGCCTCCATACCTAGCACAGAATAGAAAGAAGCCAACCTGTGTTCCATAGGCCTCGATGGCATTGACTATTATTATTCTCCATGGTTGACTTTTCTCTTATGATAAAAACAGCTCCAGAGGTAATTGAGTGTTACCTAATTCTGACATGCACAGATGAAACAAGAGGAAGGGAGGGTCTATGCTGCTGTGCTCAGAGGCATTTTCTGCTTAAAGTACAAGCTACAAATGCATGGGATGAAATGCAGAGAGCTGTGCAATTATGTACACATTAATCCTGTAGAGTCTCATGGCCCATCCTACATGACAATTTCTCCCCTATTCCACTGACCAGACTTAGTCACATGGCCCAACATAGATGCAAAGGAGCTGGGGACATGCAGGCTTCCTACAAGTTAGGGTGAAAATAACATCTGCACCCATTGTACTGTCCCACCACATCCCCAGGCTGAAAGCCTTGTTACCAGGGTCCCTTGGGGAATTAAGACTCAACATTCAGGTTTATTTTATTTGTGAATCTTTTCCCAGAGTAACAAGGTGCTTCTATGCCAGCCTGAGTCTGGAGACGGCTTACCTCCCCATTTGCTTCATCTCAGCTTGAAGAAAACAGAGCTAGTGGTGCCTTGGAACAGTGGACACTTCTCCAGGACCCCAGCTCTGGCAGACTACAGCATTCCTCAGTGATTTAAGTAAACAATGAAAAACAGGAACAATGGCTTAAAGTGGTGGAGTTAATTTCTGCCTTTCCACTTGGCTTTAGTTTTCCAAATGGAAAAAAATCAGTAAAATACAAAATGTAACCTTGATCTTCAGGCACACATCTGCAAGTACAGTCTCCATTTACTGCTCATAATTATCTCCATTTCTTAGTCTTATCAGATACAGATAATGGGCAAGGCAAAAGGAAAAATGGATTTTAACTTTTGTTTTACCGGATGATTAAATTTCATACCAAACACTTTCCCACAAAGGCAATTCTGCAAATTAAATGAAAGAGAAACATTTCCAATAACAGTTTTCCTTTTCTTTTCCTTGTCCTTGAAATCCAGGTGCTGGAGGACATTTGAATCTGAGGTCAATCACACTTTCAGTCCTTGGTGATCCCAGGACCCTCACAGATCCCCTGCATGGTTAATATCTAATGTATTTGCTCCCTGTTCTTACGCCATGTCAAACAACTGAAGTTACACCCAAGCAAATCCATTTGCTGCAAAGAGATTTTTTGATAGTAGGCGATTTGAAGACACAGCAACCTGGTAGTTGTTTTTACCAAACATTATGCTTATAAGGTCTTTACCTAGAGTTTCTATATTACTGGGACACCAAGACCATGGTCCCACATGGTGTAATGTTACCACTCACATCCCTCAAACACAAGTGACTTTTCAGCTGATTTTGATTGAGTTCAGAAATATTCACCATCAGGTGATGGCACCTGGGACATGCAACGGATATGTTTACCACTGAGAACTGGGCTTATGTTCTTCCTGCCTTGCTGGGCTGCTTCTCCAGAGTGAATTTTGTGGTTGGTCCTGATCTTTCCCACATTGTTTAATAATTACTAATCCAGGTTTGCATTTATTTCTGAGGGTGTTAGCATATTTACCACTGAGTAAATATTGGATTGTATTTTATGCACTTCAACAACTCCACTCCTACCTACTGTAACAGATAGTGCACAGTGGACCCCCACAGGGCTCACCTGGGGTCTCTGATACACCAGGAAGTCACCCTGTTTCACCTAAAGAAGAAGCAGGCTAAAAATGGCATGTATAACATTATTACTTACTGGAAGTGGTTTAAGAAAGTTGTATTCAGAAAAAAATTGCTTATAAACGATTAACTTTATGTACTTGGCAAAACTAAGTCAATAAAGAAATCAGGAGATTAAAAAATTGAATGACTTTTACATTTTACAAAAAATTATTCATATACATAAAGACAATAGGATTTCAGTATTCAGAACTAATTTGTCAAAGCAAATGTTTTTCCTTTAAGAAATGATTAATCATCATGCTAAGCAGTATTTACTTTCCAACTACCCATTATATTGCAATGTCATTTCAAAAAAAAACATCATTTTACCTTGAAATAATAAACAATAACTTAAAACTTTTTTTCAGATCTCATTGAAAGATAAATAAAACAGGAGGGGAAGCATATGATGTCATGGATCTGGCCTTACTTTGAAGGGTTCTCTGTTTGGTAGATACTCAAGTGAGAGAAGAAAGCAAATAATAAAGGAAGCAAGGAGGACTTGCAATGCCACAGGGCATTCAAGCCCCTTCATCAACACTGCCCAGTGTTGGAGAGCTGGTGGCCTAGGGCATGCATGTCCATGTTGAGTTCCTAATTGTCAGCCGGCCTTATGCAAATTGCAACTTGCAATATTCCTTCCTCAAATGGCGAGGCCAATAACCACTTCCATGGGGACGAGGGAGAAAATGAACTAATATGTAGAAAAACATGCCTGCAGAGGAGAGGCATGCAGATGAGCTGTGTAGATGTTTTGCAAAGGAGGGGACAGTCACACACACCTGAAAATTGAGTGCTAGCATAGCAGAATCCCTGCTTTCTAACTGCCACCATAAGCTGTTGCTACACCCTAAACGTCTCTGCAGAAAGATTGGGATAGACATCTGAGCAAATGTGAATGACCATGTTAGGACCACAGTTTGAGGATTCCATCATCTATGATTAAGTAAAACGCTACATGGTTAAAAGCACCCATCTCCCTTGTGCCTGAGAATGAGAACTATTTCCTCCTTCTCTGCTGACACACATTAGCTTATAAGTCATTGTTTCTTCACCAAGAACATTTACCATGATGCTTCTTCATTTTCACTTTGTACCCATGTAAACTTGACTCTGAGGAATAAATGGAATATTTATTAGAAATACAATATTTCCAATTATTGGAAATCCCCCTTCATTCTCTTTCATTTTCTTTAAGCTTAGGTTATAATTTTAGAATAAATGATAGAAAAAGAACCACCTCACGTGAGGCTAATATATACTAAGAGGACATGTCCCTTGAGATCTATGCTACTAAAATTAGAAGTAGTCTTGGAATGGAGGTAGGATGCTTTGCAACATATCACTTTCAATGCATTTCAGATGTGCTATTTAAGCTTTTTGTTTCTTTGTTCCAATGCATTGCTTTTGAAAGCCCCATCTATTCTCAGGCTCAACTTGCAAGCTGTTTTACACAAGCAGCTGTGAACATTGATGGAAATCTGTGGTGGCCTCAGGAGGACCCACAGGGAAGCTCTTATATCTTACTGCTTCATTTCTTCCTCGGGAACTTGCAAGGAAACTTTGGTGGGAATAACAAGTTCTGCAAAAGCTAGTTTATGCCACGTATTTGGCAGGGGTGGCACAGTTTACCAGATTTCGTATCATCCACGGCAAGCAGGACATTTTCGTGCATGGTGTTTGCAGATGGTCCCAGGGCATGTTGTGCTTCTCCACTGATTCTCCAGCTTCTGAGCACCATAGAGATGGTCCACATTGGAGCCAAGCATGGTCTTTGGAGCTTCAACTCTTCCAATTCCAGGCACTAAGAAAGATTAAGGGGATCACTATTGGGAATACGCTCAGAGGCGAGAGGCGATGGGGTGACTTCCTGGTCAAGCTCTAGTCTCTGTCGCAGTAAACTCTGAGTTGAAGGGAAGATGATGCCCTCAGGCTTGGGCACTCCTGTGATGCTGTGGAGCTCTAAAGAGGGTGTCAGGTGGACCAAAGCAGGTATCTTCCTATCTACCAAGGAACACAGTGCCTTCTGAACTCCTCACAGCTACAGGAGGAAGGAGGTCTGGGATGAACGGGTGAGGTGAGCACCTGAGGTGGTCAATGAAGAAGAGGTAAACTTGGACATGTTGTCAGCAGTGCAATGAGGATTTCAGATGGGAAAATAAACAGGATTTATTTCCCTAAAAAGAACATATCTAGATGTCAAATGTGTGTGTAGTATTTCTAGATATCAAATACATCTGTGTAAGCATGCATTTACAAAAATGCACATATCTGCCTCTCTCACGTCTGGCGTGGGCAACGGAATGGATTCCCATCAAAGAGATGGGCCAGCTGAAAAATAAAAGCCATGAAAGTAGAACCACAAAATAGACACCAAAGACCAGAAATATATTTTATTTACTTTTTTATTATTTATTCTAATTTGTTATACATATGACAGCAGAATGCATTATAATTCATATTACACATATAGAGCACAATATTTCATATCTTTGGTTTACACAAAGAATATTCACTCCACTGTGTCTTCATACATGTACTTAGAGTAATGATGTCCATCTCATTCCACTATTTTTTTACCCCCCTTGCCCCTTCCCTATTCCTCCCACCCCTTTGCCTTTCTAGAGTTTGTCTAATCTTCACATGCTCCCCCTCCATACACCACTATGAATCAGCCTCCTTATATCAGAGAAAACATTCAGCATTTGGTTTTTGGGATTGGTTAACTTCAGTTGGCATTATATTCTCCAACTCCATCCATTTACCTGAAAATGTCATTCTTCTTCTCAGCAAAAGAAACAATCAATGAGGTGAATAGAGAGCCTACAGCTTAAGAGAAAATTTTACCACTTGCACATCAGATAGAGCACTAATCTCCAGGATATATAAAGAACTCAAAAAGCTAAATAGCAAAATAACAAATGACCCAGTCAACAAATGGACCAAGGAACTGGACAGACACTTCTCAGAGGTGATATACAATCAATCAACAAAATATATAAAAAAATGTTCAACATCTCTAGCTATTAGAGAAATACAAATCAAAACTACTCTAAGATTTCATCTCACTTCAGTCATAATGGCAACTATTAAGAATACAAACAACAATAAATCTTGGCGAGGATGTGGGGAAAAGGACACACTCATACACTGCTGGTGGGACTTCAAAATGGTGCAGCCAATATGGAAAGCAGTATGGAGATTCCTTGGAAAACTAGGAATGGAACCACCATTTGACCCAGCTATCCCACTCCACGGTCTATACCCAAAGGATTTAAAAACAGCATACTTCAGGGACACAGTCACCTCAATGTTTATTGCAACACAATTCACAATAACTAAATAGTGGAACCAACCTAGATGCCCATCAGTAGATGAATGGATAAAGAAAATGTTGTATATATACACAATGGAATATTACTCAGCAATAAAGAAAATATATGTTAAATAGCAGGGGCAATGATATGTTAGGCTGACCAGAGGGGTATGGCTTCTAACAAAGATGGAGCCAGGCTGGCTGTATTTATACCAGGGCAGATCAAAGGGCTTGGTAGGTATAAGGTGGGAGGCGTCTTGTCTCCCTGCTTGCTTCTTCACAAAATAACAGGGTACAGATGGGGAGAAGCAGGCTGTTTGGCTCGAAGCAGGACACTCCCTGGCTGTGCTTGGATGTGAAGGGTGAGCTCGAGCAGGGCACCACAGGATTCAGGCTTTCTCTGACCAGTGGAATCAGACTGGGAGTTCCCCATACCAGCCTTCCCTGCCTAGTGGCTTGGACATTGCTCAGTTCCCACATGGCTCATGGATATCTCCCCACCTGCCTGTGTTGTGGACATACACATACATATGCTCTTATGTCAGAAAAGAAAATGTGCAGGGCACTAACAGTCCCCAGCACTTCCTTCCATCTGCTGAGAAGGGCGAAGGCTGGACCCCCATGCCCAGCAATCACCACCTGCTAGACTCTCATAGCTTCCAACACATTAAAACTCTTACATGAGTCAGGATTGTCCTAGGAGCAAGTAAAATCCAGGCAACATGGGCTAATTTGGCTTCAGTGTGTCATTCCCAAAAAGCAGAGGGTAATTTTATGAGTACAGCTTTTATTATTATTTAAATTTCCTGAAGGCAATGTTATAGGAGTTGCTTTTATTTTTCTATTCAAATGTCCTGTCTTCTCTTTGTTTCTAAGAATTCCTTACAATTCATTTTTGAGCTCAGGTTGGCTGAGAGTCAAATTTCCCTGAGGAAGCTGCTTCTACAACACGACACCTAATGTTTACATAGATCCATGGGACAGTCAACACCCAGGAAACAGGCCCTTTAGGACCCCAGATCAGTGGACACTCAACTCTCTGTGCATTAGGTGATAGCTCTTTGTAGAACTCATTTATTTCAGAGTCTCTATGGGCTGTTCTTTTTTAAATCAAGCTTTCTATTCTTCCTGATGTTTAGATCACAGCAGTCTTGTCATTTGTCTATAAAATAATTTCATATTTGATTCTTACCTGCTACAAAGTCACAGCTAAATGAGCCATGAGTGAGAGAAACAGATAATGGAGGAGGAATAATAAGGAAATGGCTGGCACCACCTTCGAGCATTGATCTCACGGTCCAGCCTATTGGTGGCACCAGGATATGGTCACTGTGACAGCCAGTCACATGACTATGACCATGAGGTTGCTGCCTGTTGTAGCCTATCTACCCACAGAGACTAACAGAAAAGATCCTCTTCAAGGAACAAAGATGGCAATAATCACCCAACTGCATGAAACAGGATTTCACAGGATATTAAGAATATTTCACAAGGGGGGGCACAGTAAGGAATCTCTATGCTTTGAGTGTCTGGGCTCAGTGTGTTTAAGGTGGGGCTTTCAAAGTCAGAACTGGTTGAATCTGGAGTAATTTTTTGGCATAATTGTTTAAAACAGGTGGAGATAACCAGGTCAGGATGTTGATTAGTAAACTATTGACTGATAAATGAACTTGTTTACTCAGGTGAGCAAATTAATTGCCTGGATAAATGGTTTTGCAAAATAATCTGACCTAATTAGTAGTTCATGGTTGGCTGCAAAGTCTTATTTTCCAGACCAAAAAGATTCTTGGAAAAATAGTTATAAGGCTATGAGTGGTCTCGCTTCCAACCTGGAATTAATTCTCAATCCTTGCTCACTGGATACATGGCTAGAAGCAAGCCCTCTAATCTTTTATGAAATGGGGATTATAAGAGTATTTATTTCATCATGCAATGCTGAGGATAAATTGCATAATCCATGTGAAACACTCAGAAGAGTTTCTGCCAAAACACTCCTCAGGGGGAAAAAAATGAGAGAGAGAGAGAGAGAGAGAGAGAGAGAGAGAGAGAGAGAGAGAGAGAGAGAGAGAGAGAGAGAGAGAGGGAGAAGTAAAGAAAGAAATAACTCAATGATTTCAAACTATCCTAAATGCAAAAAAAGCAACAGTTACCAATCAATAAATATCACTCTGGTAAACAGGGTCTCCATCAAGAAAAAAAATAATGTAAAATGTTTGCAATCTGTAGAGAAAAGTAGCTTTAAACATCTTGAATTAAAGTAATTTTTTTCATTCATATCACTGCTGCACACCAAAGGGCCACAAACACTTCAGTAATGGAACTTCAAATTTTGATTATGCAATTGATGCTATAACTGTCTTCATTTTGTTTGAAAGAATCATAAAATTGTGTCCAAATTAAAGTGTTTGGTCTTTATAGTCTTACGACCAACTTAGCTGATTGCTGAACATTTTTAATGCAAATCTAATACCTGCATGACTAGTTTTATAACTTTTCAACAATACACAAAATCTATATCTGGCTATTAAATCTCCCAGTGGAGAAGAAGTTGAACACCACGTGTGGCAAACACAATATGCCGGTAAGCTTTATCCAATCAACAGCCTGACATCATGGGGCATTGCCTGTCATGATAAGAACAATCACTGAGACTGAAGACTGAGCTTTGTGGATAATGGGCCATAGAATAAAGATTAACAACTTACTGGGAGGGAGTGTAATAAGCTTTGAATAAAATCAAGCAAATGCCATAGAGAAATCTGTGTCTACAGGGGACTCGAATCTTCTAGAGACTCTAAGACAATTTCAGTGCAATAAAAAGGTCTATTTTTTTTTAACAGAAACCCAGAGATCAAGTCTAACACAGGCAGGCGTGACCATTTTTGGAGACATTGTGCGACATTCCTGTAGTGAGTCACTAGGGTAGTAGTTGCTGCTTTGCTTAGTAATGGGTTTAGATTTTGGTTTTGTTTTCCATTTTCTAAGGCTGTTCAAAGACTTGAATGGGATTAATTATTTAAACGCACACATTTAAATACAGCACAATGTGGTAGTCCTTCCAATCTATCCATAGCATAATAATTTCAATTTTTAAAATCAGCTTCCCTCCTCCGGGTGCCATATTTTCTCCGTAAATTGATATACAATTTCATTTGAAAATTAAAAAATAAAATAAAATTGTAAGTGCATGGCTCTCTATGATGTTAAGAATGGGTAAAATCTCCCTGGACCTTATTTTGATACAGTCAAATTCATTTACAGTCTTAGATTTTCAAAAAGAAGGCTGGCAACTTTGCTTAGAATTTATCTGCTCTGTAGAATAACTGACCCCAAGTCCTTCATTTCCAAATCAGTTTTTCTTTATACTAATTAAAGCTATAATTGCCTATTTTACGAGGGCTTCAGGAAATCCTTAGGATATTAATGATATCAGATTTAATTTTTCAAATAATTTTTTATGAATCACATAGCAACTTGTGTTCTTTATAACACTCCACTGATAATTAATTACAATGCCTGCCTTTTTAATTGCAGATTAAGTACCCGCATATGTTGGAGAACTTTTCATTAAAACATTCCCAGAAAGTGTGACGAGATAGTCACTTATTTTTTGAGTCTCCTTGGAGTATGTATCCATTAGAACAGTTGCTTAACTCAGTGGCTCTTTACAAAAAAGAACAAAATATCCTATAGAAGAAAGTGTAGAATCCAGCGTCCGAATGGGCCTAGGCAAAGTGGACCCCAGGGCTGTCTCTACGTCTGCTTTAGTTAATTCTAAGACACTGTGGCCAGCATGCATGGCGTTCCCATGTTGAACTCCTCTATTTCTTTATTATTATTATTATTATTATTATTATTATTATTATTATTGAAATTGTTTAAAACAATACGTAGCTCTTGACATATCATATTTCATAATTTTATTCAAGTGGTTATGAACTCCCATTTTTACCCCGTATACAGATTGCAGAATCATATTAATAATGATCTTCCCCCATGCTAATGGAATCACACCTGTTTAACTTAACAACAATTCAATTACACGCCATTGACAGAGAGCAAGGGAGAACTCGCACTCGCACAAAAGTGTGAGCAAGCATGCAAGCACATCATCAGGGTCGAGGTAAGGTCTGAGATTCTGTCTAGATTTTTCTGCTGAGTTTGTCCTATCGGAGGTGAAGACATGAGACAGGGTGAGCAAGTCAGTGACTCTCTCCATTGCTGCAGTCCCTCAGGCCTCATGTTGGGGGAACATCTCTCAACAGTGAACAAAATTCTGATGTTAACAATGTGAACTTTCAATCTTAGAAATGACATACTTTCTAGATACACATTGACTACATTGACTCCAATGAGTCCAACTAATAGTCACCTGACCCTCTCCCACCTTGCCTAGCTGGTTTCCCGAGACATTTTGAGCACAATATTTTTGAGATCTTTACATCCAAACCCAGAAAAAAGTCATGAGACTTCAAGATTCTTCTACCATGTCCAGGACTCTCTTGGTTCACTTCTCCTAAAAAATATACATTCTGAAATAAATTCCACAGAAACAATCAGGCACTTTTATTTTTGGTCCTTTCCCTATGAGAACTGGGTTTAGTTATGGATGAAAAGACTGGAAAGGGAGCTGTTGGGTCTAAAGTTGTAGATAATGGTGGTATTTCAGGCATCCTAGGAAGGGTATCTTGGCCCTGTCAGGCCCAGGATCTAAATAGACAGCTGAGTCCATGAGTCTGGGGTGAGGGAGAAGGCTGGTCACAGAACCCAGATGGTACAAGTGGCTGGTGGTAAATCCACTCAGGATGGCTCCTTCAATTCCTCTCTTCCCTGTTTCTCTCCCCTGCAGCCTCCTCAAAGCAACACACTTGCTGGTGGGAATGCCTGATACACACTAGGCTATTTTTCTCACTCATCCTTGGGAATGCTTTCTGGTCTTACACAAAGGCCTTGTTCTGCTCCCGGGGAGAATATGAAGGCAAGATTGAAATGGCCAGGGGAGGCTTGTCCCAGCAGCAAGTGTTCCCCAAAGAGTCCTTTGTGGCCCCAGAGTGACTGTCCAAAGACTCAGCAGGCTGCAGGCTTCATGGTGACTTACACTGTCCACCTGTCCAGGTAAGTAGGATTTTGACTGGGAGTATGTGGGTCAAATACAAAAGTTAAGATGTTGGGACCAGAATTTTAAAGCCCTTATTTTAAATTTTAAGTCCCTTATGGCTTAATTTAAAAATATGTTTTTTGGCTAAATATTTTACCAAGAATACAGCAATCAAAGTGTGATTCTTAGATCTTCTGTAGCCATCTCGTGAGGATGAAGTTGTAATCATGAGGATGAAACCCAGAGCACAGCAGACGATGGGACAAGAAGGTGTAGAGAGAGATGGCACAAATGGGATATTTTTTTCCATTTTTTAGACTATGTAAGTAATGCATCCTTGGTGCTAAAAAAAACCCCTGGACACCCAAAATAGGAGAAAATAGAAGCCATCTCACACAATCACAGAATGCCATTGCATTCTTATCCCACTGTTAATCATGTAAAATTTACCTCTCAGTAATTCCCTTCTCCAGCACAGGAACAGACTGGGAAGCTTGTTCTGTAAGGGTCAGCCCAGAGTCCAGCACCCCCCCCAGCACTGGCCACACACTGGTTAACTCAGAAATCCTACCACTTTTAGCAATACCCAAAAAGATTTGTAAGTTTTTTGGTTTTCCCCCATAAAGTCCTGAGGAAAAGAAAGGAGATGTCATCTGTGTCATGGAGAAGAGAACAGAGGCAGTAACTCACAAAGCCAAGGCCACTAAGTGAGCAGCTCTCCTACAGGGAATGACCCACGGCCAGCCTCCTTCCAGGGGGTACCTCCATCTTCAACCCACAGCCTCCAGCTTGGGTGATGCAGGGCCTCCAGCTGGAGAAACTCTGCAGAAGATGCAGGGTGGGTGATGGGAGGATGGCACTGAAGGGGATGGGAGGGCGGGGCTCCTGCTGCTGCTCACCTGCCATTGGCTGGGAGTTGGTCACGTGGCCTCACTAACTGCATTGAAGCTGGGAATGAAAAATAACTCAACAGGGTAACTCTGGTCCGGCCAGTGAGGATCCAGTCACCCAATGTTTCTAGTCTAATACCAGGAATGATTTTTAAACTTGAAACAAAAGAATGAATAACATTATCAACAAGCACCCCTATGTCTACTTGTGCAATATGGTTTGGAATCAGCTGCATACACTTTAAATAATGAAAAGTCTTATAATGAGAGAGAAATGCCACAGTTAGATGCCACTATGTTAACACATAGCCACTCTCATCTCCAGCTGAGAGAGTAGATGTATGTGTATATATATGTGTATGTATATATATATATACATATATATATATATATGTATATATATATATATATATGAGAGAGAGAGAGAGAGAGAGAGAGAGAGAGAAATGCATATGTAAAATACTTCTCTGTGACAAATTCTTGCTGTTTTTCTTTAATCCATAGTTATGGAAATGAGTAGTCTTTAAGTCAAAGACAAATTCAATATTACATCATGCAGTTTTTTGACCAGAGAAATAAATATGCATCAGTAGAACTATTACTGTCTTTACAATTGTCACTACATTTGTGTTGAATTACTCAGAGTATGCTTTCATTTGCAGGACTAGGTGATATTAGGCCATGGCAACAAATACTTAGTACTTGAAAGGTACTGTGACAAGGAATTAACATGAAAAAATGAAATAATTTTATAATATGAATGTTCTTATTATCCTATTCACATATGCTCATATTTTTAGTATAATAAGTACATATTTATTCCATAAAATAATGGGATTCATTGTGACAATATGCATGCATATAAATAATTTGAGCATGTCTATCCTGATTCTCTCCTACCCCTTCCCTCGGAGCCCTGACTCCTTTTGTTGTTTCAATTAATAGATTTTATGTAAAAACAAAACAAAACATTTAATACTTGTATTTATGAGTCTGAATTTTTTCACTTAACATGATGATCTCTAGTTCTATTCCTTTTCCTGCAAATGACGTGAGTTCATTCTTCTTTATGACTGAATGATACTCCCTTGTGTACATATACAGTATTTCTTGGATTCTTTCATCCACTGATGGGTATCTAGGCTGACTCCACAACTTGGTTGTTGTGAATAGTGCCACAATAAACATGGAGATGCATGTTCATCCATCCATCCATCCATCTGTTAGTCACTGAGCATTGCCAAATACTGAGCATTCAAGATGTTGAGGATATGCTGGTGGTCAATTATACATGGTTCTTCTTCTTGTGGAGTGTCCAGTGTCATGAATATGTATAACAGGAAATTAATGACATATCCCTTGAAATTAATTCATTATCTGAGCCGTCTAGGAAAGAAGAGTTAAAACGGTGAGGAAACCTAAGCAGAACTCTGAGTCTGACAAGGAAAGATATAAAACTTGATGAAAAACCATATGTAGGATACACATGTGATAAAGAGGAGACATGGTAAAAGGGAACAGCATTCTAGGAAGAGGGAAGAACACAGACAGGTATGACCCTGAGATGGAGAAACATTGGAAGGGAATCAGACCCAGCAGGAATTATCATTGTTATCATTTTAGAAATGGGAAAACTGAGGTCTGTATGCCTAAGACCGTGTGGCTTGAGACTGGTAGAGCCAGGCTTTGAATTCAGACTCAAATTGTTTTTTTTTCTACCCTAATCCATTTGGCAGGAGTCACCACATTTTGCCTTTTGGTAGCTTAACAATGTCAATGTGTTTGACTGCCAAAAAGAGAAAATCGAGTACAATAGTTTGTGCTAATATTTTGCTTGTCTTACTTGTGTCCCAAATATTGCAAGACAGAGCTCCTTATAGCATTTGGCTTCATGGGCTCTTTTTTATTAAAGCTCATGGATTAATAGCTCAAAATAATTGATCTACCTACATACATTAAGTCCTTGTACCTGCAAGGAAAAATGGCTCATTGAAAATGAATCTGTTCCCCCTTGTTCTCAACGAAATGGGGTGTTTCTGCAAGCCCATTTAATAGGTTTCCAGGCAGCATGTCTGTGGGCCAGGGCTACGCTTAGCCCAAGGGAGATGAAGAAATTACATTGTGTTTCTGCTACAAAAGCACCAGGGCTTTGCAGTAGGAAACAATGTGGAGTGACTCCTAGGAGGTGGTGAGGGCATCCTCCCAGAAGGAACCAGTGGCTGTTGAATCCACTGAGACCACTCTTCGTGCCCTACGGGAATCAGTGCTAAGGGTCCGCAGGCTCAGGCCAGGACTTGCCCCTCTGGGTATGGAAAGGAAGCAGCACAGGCTCCAGGGCTCTGAAACCTCCCAGCCATCTAGGAGTGCCAGCTTGCTGCGGGGAAGGTGCACTTCTGAACATCTAAGACCCTGTGAACTCAGGGGCCCCATTGTCTGGGTTCTGACCTTTTCTCCATCCCCTAATAGTGTGTGATGACTTTAGGCAACTTGGGAATTGCTGTATATTTTAGTTTTAAGTAAAATAGTGCAGAGGAATCTCACCAGTCAGAGCTGGTCCTCTCCCTGGAGCCTTAGGTAGGCTTAGACAGAGACAGAAGGGTATGGAAGATTGAAACATGGCATGCCATTGTTCTTTTTAATTAATAGTAATTATAAGCTATTATTAGTTAGAAATCTGGCTGATGGGCCTTTGAGAACGAGGGAGTGAAGGCAGGTTTTAGACTTTGGCAGCTGCTCTGGGGGGAGGTGTGAATCCGGTATCACTCTTGCTGACTTCAACTTCATATTTTTTTTATTTTCAGTGGTTTAAATATGATTCATCTCCTTAAAAATTAAATAAGTCAATGGTGTTGTGGTCTGGATATGAAGGGTCCCCCAAAAGCTCATGTGTGTGAAGATGTAAGAACATTCAGAAGTGGAATGACTGGGTTATGAGAAGTGCAGCCTACTCAGTGGATTAATCCACCTATGGGGATTAACTGCATGGTAACTGTGGGCAGGTTGGGTGTAGCTGGAGGCGATGGGTCACTGGCACAAAGAGTGCGTTTGAGGTTTATATTTTGTCCCTGGTGAGTGGAGTTCTCTCTGCTTCCTGGCTGCCATGTCCTGAGCTGCTTTCCTTCACCAAGCCCTTCTGCCATGATGTTCTGCCTCACCTCAGGCCTAGAGCAAGAGAATCAGGTGACTATGGGCTGCATCTGATTAAACCTTGAGCAACAAATAAATGTTTCCTCCTCTCCAATTGTTCATCTCAGATCATTAGGTCATGACAATGAAAAGGCCACCTAAAATCAGAGGTTAAAATAATTATCTTAAGAAATGGTTAAATTAAGTGCTTTGTCTAACTGAAGTACAATTTTCCCAAATTCAACTACAAAAGAAGAGCATGGAAACATGGAACACAACCTTTGGGTTAGGGAGTAAGTTTCAGTCTAATATACATATAATTGGAAACTCAGAAGAAAGATGAAGTGGTAAAAATATATGTACTTGATGAAGTAATAGCTTAAAATTTTTCAAAAAGAATCAAACTGTTGATCCAGAGAACACCAAGAAGTTTTCCTAAAAAGCTGGACAGATCATTGGTTAATTCTGAAGAGCAACAATAAAGACAAGAACTTGAAGAACTTAGAAGATGCCATGACTTTCAGAGGGAACCCTTCATCAGGATCATGAAGAATGAACTGATCGACTGACCCCTTCAATCCTGCCCAGCAAGGACTGAGATGAGCAACACCCCCATGCACTGAGAAACTGTTTTCCTGGGTTCTTGCCATCCTGACTGCCATTTGGGGGTTGGTTGGTTCAGCTGACCAAGGGGCCCCCTGACTCTGGATGACATCAGGGCACTATGGTGTGGTATCCTGTACACTCCTGGAGACATTTGTCCTCCTTTATCTGCTCAATCATTGCAGATCATCCTCAGCACTGATGTTAAATTGACATTGTTCAGGGAAGCTCATTAAAATACTTTCTTCTGGCCACCCTAAAAGCTCCAGTTTGGAGTCACACATGCAGTGTGCAAATTACTTGCATAGGGCTCTTCAGAGTTGCCAGATCTGGGGTCGCTCTTGTCCTCAGGACGAAGTCAAACACCCAATCCTGGCATTCCTGTTCTAGGCCCAGACCAACGCTCTTAACCATCTGTCATTTTTGTCTTAAAATAGATCCCATTTCCCAATTAAGAAGCTACTAATTATAAGGTGCCTATTATGTGTCAAAATTAGTCTTTCTTCTGCTTTTCTGGAGGTGGGTAATATTATGAAGCCTTCCTAGCACTTCATTGATCTGGGTCCTGTGACGATTCTCACTCCACATAAAAGGAATATCAGCTGAGGCCTGCTGGTGTCCAAAGCCAAAAGCCACAGAAGTTGAATTAACTTCAGATTTGCTGAGTTTCTGAACCAGGAATGCAAGCTGTGCTTAATTCTGCCCCACCTCGCTGACCTCACTGTTCTGTGCATGAGCGGTCTCAAGGAAAGCGGGGCCTTCAGCTTTAAAATCTGGGGACCTGCAATAGCATTTTTTCTTAGGTCTGTATTTTCAAGATGCTGAGTGTATTTCAGTGTTTCTCAAAGTGTGATTTCATACAAATTACTTGGGGGGTGTGTTTGAAGGTACCTGCAGGGGCAGCAGATCTGGGCAAGAACCTCGGGTTCTGCAGTTAGGCAGCTCCCAGCTGCTGCTGATGGTAGGTTCATGGACACAGTGGTCCATCAAAGAAGTAGCCATGGCTCTCTTCTAAAAACCTTTCAGTTGGATTAGACTCAATAAAATAATTCACAAATGCAAGTATTTATATGCCAAGTCCTCTGGCAATTCCCAAGACACAAAAATGGAAAAACTTGCCCTTAAGAAGTTCAGTCAATGACTTCTGAACAGACAGAATGAATGGGACTAGGTTATAAACAGGCATCTTAGATGAGGGGTTGAGTCTGGTCTTGCAAAACACTGACTAGAGAATGAGAGAGAGGGGAAGAGAGAACGAAAGACAGAGAACCCAGGAGACCAACAAGATTAAGATTTAGGCAAACAGAGAAGGGGCTGTTGAATGATGGAGATTCAATAGACATTTACTGATAATTGTGCTTATGAATAGAGCTGCACAGGACCCCACAGAAGAGAGGCCTGGGGTGTGGTGTGGAGCAAGCTCCAAGGGCCAAAAAAGCTGATGCTGCTGAGAACTCCCACTCCCCAGGACACTAGCAGTGTCCCCAGATTGTGGGAATGTGACAACCCTCAAGGTAGAAAGTGCATGGAGTAAGAAAGCAGCCACATGGTTTAGAGCACCACCAGAGATCTCCTCTTGTCCGTAGCGTGGAAGCTGCACAGGCCTGAGGTCTGAGTGCAGAGCTGCCTCATCCTGCTGCCGCCCAGGGGCCTCACCTGAACATCTCCTCTGAAAGCACCACTGACTACCCACCAGCCTGGAGTGGCCTACCCTCTTATTGGCTCTGCACTTGGCCTCTGCTTACAGAGATGGTTCTCAACGGAGGCAGGGAGTTTATGCAACAATGTTTTGCATATATTTTCTTAATGTCATTTATCCGATAAGCAAGTTGGGCAGCCAGAGGTAACTCACCAAAGCCTTGCCATCCAGGTCCAGTGCTACCCTCCGGAGAGAATGGCATGAAGGAAGGAGTGAGCAATGGGCAAGGGAGGGGGAGTGTCCAGGAAGCCTTGGGGTTTCCAAGGTCAAGGGCATTTAAGGCAAAGGATCTCCTACAGCTTCATTTGTCCTCTAACACCAAGGGGATTTTACTGAGGATCAGAAAGCCAGAGAACCCAGAAGACCAACAAGATTAAGATTTGGGCAAACAGGGAAGGAGATAACTCCTGAACCTTGTGGGTTCAGCTATGGCCTGGACGCACCTACAACAGTAACAGCATTCTGACTGGTAAATTTCCTTAGAAACTATTTTTTACATATATTTTCAGACTGTAAAAATTGCCAAATTAAGAATAATCCCCCCCTTCTCTTTGACCTCTACCCCTCCCAGTTTATCCACACAGGAGTTTCCAAATCTTGATGTGAGATTGTCCTCTGCTTATGGGTCAGGGCATGTCAGCCTCACTCCCCTCCGCAGGTCTCTGCCCTTTGTCTTGGTACCAACTGGAGCACTTCCTCGAAGAGGGTGACGTTCTGTTTTTCACACTGCATTTGATTTTTACCCTGAGCAGTGGGGCATTGCCGTGAGTTCGTCTGCCACCAGTACTCCACAAACTGCATCCCCCTTTACTAAGAGGCTGTCAGCTGTACAATAATCCATATGCTAAAACCAAGCAATCCAACCTTATTAACTTTCATGAACACCAGCTCCAACAAGGTCCTTCAAGATAATCTGCCTTTGGAAGAAAATCCCTGAGCTCCCAGAATGAGGGCCTTGTGCTGGGTCAGAAGCTCACTTAGCAATGACTCTTGGGCTGGCTCCAGGTACCTTTTTGGTCCTGGCATCTCTCTGTGATTTCCTCTAATCACCAGGCAAAAGATGAGGAGATTCTCTTTGAGCAAAATAAAAACACGCGTATTCTTAAACAAATGTACTGGTCTTTGTGTTTCCACTGAGTAGGTTTTTGTTCATCTCTTATCGATACAAC
Source organism: Ictidomys tridecemlineatus (assembly GCF_052094955.1). NCBI lineage: Eukaryota > Metazoa > Chordata > Mammalia > Rodentia > Sciuridae > Ictidomys > Ictidomys tridecemlineatus. The sequence continues at coordinate 207,878,917 of NC_135477.1, forward strand.
ATCTGGCCTCACACGTGGCCTCAGCTTGCACCACCCAGCTCTCCCTTTCTGGGCTGTCCATCACGCAGGACATGGAGCCCTTCCCAGGGCCCCAGAGGGGGTGCAGGGAGGCAGTGCTGGCTGCGCCCCTCCAGGGTCTCCTCCTGGCATTGCTGGTGTCCTTCATTCAAGGACACAGCCTTGTTCTAGAAACTGCCCATCTCTCTTCTCCGTTCAGGACCAGGGGACCATAGGGCCCCTTACTCTCACTAGCCACGGGTACCTCACAGTCACCTCTTGGTTCCAGTCACCCTGGCAACACCATTGTGAATTGTCCAGTCATCAAGTGTCCTTCCAGTGAGCTGCTTCCTGTGGCTACCCTGACACAGGCGACTGTGTTTATAATTTTTAAAATATTAATCGCAAACTTTTGTTTCACCTTAACCTGAGCTTGGTGGCCATTTTTGCTGAATCTGGGTCCACATTCCACATGTTCCTTGAACAACTCTGGCTGCAATGAAATGTAGCCATCGCAGGACACGTGGTCACTGTCATTAGGAGCGAGTGCTGTCCTAGAGCTGCCATTTAGCTCAAGAAGAGCATAGGAAACCTGGACTCTACAAAGCCATCACGTGCCTTCTAACTGGAAACACTGATTCAAATAAAAGAATAAAGCTCCTTTCTTTTACCTTAGTTGCTCATTTGGGGGAATAAGTCAACATGATCTCTGAGGTTGGAAAACACAGAGCACATAATTGCAAATGCGAGGTGATAATTAGGACTATCAGAGTTTAATAGGCATTAACTGGAGACCTACACTTCTTCAGGTTGGCATGTCCCCCTGAAGGGATCCCTTTCTGAGAACCAGCAGGGGGCACTCCCAGCTCTGTTCATGTCAGGAGCCCTGCAAATGGCTGAGGGCCCTGAGGGCATCACTGGGTCTGCTGGGTCTGCTTGTAAGGAGGAAGCAATAAAAAAAGTCCCCGTCCTATGTGCCACATGTCCACATTTGTGACTGCAAAGCTTACATCAGATCTTGAATGAGGAGCAAAGGTATTTCCAGGGAAGTTGTGGGAATAATCAAGAGGGTGGCCTGCTCCCAGGTACCAGGCAGCCAGAGTCAGCTTCTCCCTGGATGTCCCCATGCATACAGAAATGACCACAGTCACCTTGTGAGTTTGGGTGAACCTTTCCATTATCGCACGGGACATGACTGCATACACTGTCTTCTGATTCTGAGCTTTCATGTCTCAAGCAGAAATAATGATGAAGACACGCACCAAAGCTGATTTATTTTCATTTTAACCCATGAAGTATTAAGGTTTTGGGTCTGTGAATTAACAAAATTCCATTAAAATGAAATATATCGGAAATTATACTCTAGAGCTTACATATATTGCTACATTGTTGTTATACTATTATTATCTTCTAATATTTACACAATTACATTGCTATAGATAACATGATATAGTATATAATTATATACTGTACATTATTTTTAAGGAGTTTTACATCTGGGACAATGGGATAAATGGGTTTTAACTGAATAAGAGAGAATACTTTTCACTAAGGTGGGTTCTGAACCCTCCTTGGTTAACAGCTGGAAGGTTTTCAGCTGCATCTTCCAGGAAGTCAAGGATGCATCTGGATATTTGCCCAGAGATGACCACATATTGCCTGATAATAGTTTCATGGAAGGGAACAAAGAGGCCAGGTGTCCATTTCTTCTGAGGACTGAACTCCACGTCACAGATCAACATCTTCTCAAAGAAGGTCTCCTGACACAGGCTAGATCCCACTTGTCCCAAACACAGGTCCCTTGCTGAGCAGCAATCTCTGAAATCCTCTTTTACCATCTTCAAGGATTAAGGTATTTCTTGATCAAAATATTTTCAGGATAGTGTTTCTCATTTTAAAAAGCCTACTTCCCATCTTTGGTTGGTAAACAACCCAGCTTTCCTCATGCCCTGAGATTCCAGTCTGCCTCTGGTTCATGGACAAGTGTAGAGATGTTCTCTGAATTACACCCTCTTCACTGAGAAGTGCTGTGTCTTCTAGTTGCCACCCTAGTGGCAGTTTGGGGAAAGGGAAAATACTTATCGGATGAGTTAAGTCTGTCACATTTAATTAGAATTTACTTCTTCATTCTCATTTATCATCTTGTAAGATAGTTATAGCATACTTTTTACAAACAAAGAAAAGTTAGGAGAAGATAAGAAACCTGCCCAGAGACCCACAGACCAGTAGGGATCAGACTTCCTTGACCTCCTCACAATGCACCCAGCCCGAGTCCCCTAAGGGAGAAAGCTTAGGGCAATCGAGATCTCAGTGTAGACAAAGGACCAAAGTTGAGGAAGCTAGTGTAAACTAAAATGCAGGTAAGAGAAATGTAAGCTGAATAAGTCAAAAGGATGCTCAAGAAACAGACTTGACCAACAGGAAAGAAACTGCTGTAGGGAAAATCAGCTGACGAGGACTTAAAAAATACACTGTTATTAATATTATTACAACTTTATGGGGTACATAAATGTGAGAATTCCATATAGGTATATAGTGTGTACTGACAAACCAGGGTGATTGGCATTTCCATGTCCTCAATAGGACTTCTTGTTTTAAGGTTTCCAACTCCTATCTTCTAGTTATTCATAAAGACTCTAAAGGTAACAGTACCATTCTGTCTTTGTTACTATTGCTCTGTAATATAGTTTGAAATCTGGTATCGCTATACCGCCTGATTCACGCTTCCTGCTTAGAATTGCTTTTGCTATTCTGGGTCTTTTATTTTTCCATATGAATTTCATGATTGCTTTATCTATTTCTACAAGAAATGCCATTGGGATTTTGATTGGGATTGCATTAAACCTATAGAGAACTTTTGGTAATATCGCCATTTTGGTGATGTTAGTTCTGCCTATCCATGAACAGGGTATATTTTTCCATCTTCTAAGATCTTCTTCTACTTCTCTCTTTAGGGTTTTGCAGTTTTCATTGTATAGATCTTTCACCTCTTTTGTTAGGTTGATTCCCAAGTATTTTATTTTTTTTTGAGGATATTATAAATGGAGTGTTTTTTCTCATTTCCATTTCAGAAGTTTTGTCGCTGATATACAGAAATGCCTTTGATTTATGCATGTTAATTTTATATCCTGCCACTTTGCTGAACTCATTTATTAGTTCTAATAGTTTTTTGTGGACCCTTTTGGTTCTTCTAGATATAGAATCATGTCATCCGCAAATAGTGATAATTTAAGTTCTTCTTTTCCTATTTTTATGCCTTTAATTTCTTTCATCTGTCTAATTGCTCTGGCCAGTGTTTCAAGAACTATATTGAATAGAAGTGGTACTGGTACCAAAACAGGCGGGTGGACCAATGGTACAGAATAGAGGACACAGAGACTAATCCACAAAGCTACAACTATCTTATATTTGATAAAGGAGCTAAAAGCATGCAATGGAGGAAGGATAGCATCTTCAATAAATGGTGCTGGGAAAACTGGAAATCCATTTGCAACATAATGAATCTGAATCCCCTTCTCTCACCATGCACAAAAGTTAACTCAAAGTGGATCAAGGAGCTAGATATCAAATCAGAGACTCTGCGTCTGATAGAAGAAAAAGTTGGCTCCGATCTACATATTGTGGGGTCGGGTTCCAAATTCCTTAACAGGAAACCCATAGCACAAGAGTTAATAACAAGAATCAATAAATGGGACTTACTTAAACTGAAAAGTTTTTTTCTCAGCAAGAGAAACAATAAGAGAGTTAAATAGGAAGCCTACATCATGGGAACAAATTTTTACTCCACACACTTCAGATAGAGCCCTAATATCCAGAGTATACAAAGAACTCAAAAAATTAAACAATAAGAAAACAAATAACCCAATCAACAAATGGGCCAAAGACCTGAACAGACACTTCTCAGAGGAGGACATACAATCAATCAACAAGTACATGAAAAAATACTCACCATCTCTAGCAGTCGGAGAAATGCAAATCAAAACCACCCTAAGATACCATCTCACTTCAGTAAGATTGGCAGCCATTATGAAGTCAAACAACAACAAGTGCTGGCGAGGATGTGGGGAAAAGAGTACTCTTGTATATTGCTGGTGGGACTGCAAACTAGTGCGGCCAATTTGGAAAGCAGTATGGAGATTCCTGGGAAAGCTGGTAATGGAACCACCATTTGACCCAGCTATTGCCCTTCTCGGACTATTCCCTGAAGACCTTAAAAGAGCTTACTACAGGGATACTGCCACATCTATGTTCATAGCGGCACAATTCACAATTGCTAGACTGTGGAACCAACCCAGATGCCCTTCAATAGATGAATGGATAAAAAAAATGTGGCATTTATACAACATGGAATACTACACAGCACTAAAAAATTACAAAATCATGGATTTTGCAGGGAAATGGATGGCACTAGAGCAGATTATGCTTAGTGAAGCTAGCCAATTGCTAAAAATCAAATACCAAATGTCTTCTTTGATATAATGAGAACAACCAAGAACAGAGCAGGGAGGAAGAGCAGGAAGAAAAGATCAACATTAAACAGATACACTAGGTGGGAGGGAAAGGGAGAGAAAAGGGAAATTGCATGGTAATGGAGGGAGACCCTCATTGTTATACAAAATTACACATAAGAGGTTGCGAGGGGAACGGGTAAATAAACAAGGAGAGAAATGAAATACAGTAGATGGGGTAGAAAGAGAAGATGGGAGCGGAGGGAAGGGGGGATAGTAGAGAATAGGAAAGGTAGCAGAATACAACTTTTACTAATAGGGCATTATGTAAAAATGTGGATGTGTAACAGATGTGATTCTGCAATCTGTATTTGGGGTAAAAATGTGAGTTCATAACCAACTTGAATCTAATGTATGAAACATGATATGTCAAGAGCTTTGTAATGTTTTGAACAACCAATAAAAAAAAATAACCTTTGGTAGTTGATGGAATTCTCAAACTGGAAAAAAAAAGACTCTGAAGGTCACCATGAGCTATTCTGTAGAATACTGGAACCCACAGCATCCCTGCACCTGTGTCTGGGAACATACCCTGCCCACTCCCGGCCTCCCCCTCCACCCTTCCAGCCTCTAGAATCACTACTACACATCCATGTTGACCTGTATGAACAACATACAACAGAGACAAAACCATGGAGTTTGTCTTTGTGTGTCCAATTGGCTTTGCTAACGTAAGGAGGACTGAGCTTTGGAGCCAACTATGAAGGATCAAGAAAAGGTCACCTACTGGTCAACACTAGAAAGGAAATGGACATGTTTATATCACCTAAAAATGTATCTTACTGGACTCCATATTTGACTTAACAGCCTGAAACATTGTCCATGCTAATCTGCAGCAGAGTCTTTCTAGACAGAGTTGGGGCTTTAACAACCATCTTTAGGTAATGCTGCTGTCCCTCAGTCTTGCCATAGAATGGGCCGAAGTGTCTCAATGTCAGCGTGCATTAACTTATTCTATGAGGACAAGAGTCTTTGACTCAATAATTCAGATGAAAGCATTTTGTAACTTCCGAAAATTTTTTAGCCTCTTATACTGTGGGTTTTGCAGCTGCAAAGAAGTCTATAATACTGTAAGATGTGGAATTCTTTGACACAGAGCACTGAAAAGAACTTAACGGCACATTTCCCATGTTTATAAAACTGATTTGGTGCCACAGATGGGAGGATTGGGAGTCCTGAGGACAGTGTAAAAACATTGCTCTGGTCTTCCTCAAAACTACATCAAGAGCAAAGGTAAATACCACATGATTTCTATTTGAATTTTGTATAACTTATTTTATTAAAGACACGTGGGCTCAACAACTCCAGGTAGAATACTGCCTTTCTGGAAAATGGAAACACCTTCTTTAGCTGATTTTCAAAATCTTAGTTTTGGTCCACTTCATAACAATTAATTAGATTATTAAAAAGTGTTGAGAAAATTCAGCAATGAATTATATAATTCAAGGGTTCCAGAGGAAAAATAAGGCAAACACCAGTTAAAGAAATTTAAAGGCAGATGTATAAAGGACCTTTTGCAAGGGTGGTGACAGGGTTGAAGCATGCCCTATGAGGCACTTTTGCTCCTAAAGACCAACAGTGGGGCTACTTTCACAACTGGGCTCCAAGGAGGAGCTGCAGGTAGGTGTGCTCATGGCTCACCGTGTTCTTAGGTAACAGCCAGCCTGCAAACCCCACACACCCCAGCAGCTACAGAGATAAAGGCTAAATGACGGAATCTCCCTCTCATTTCCCATGGGGCTTCCTCAGAGCTACCTTTCCAAGGTCCCAGCCTGAAGCAAAATGATAGGTAGATTTGTGGACATACTCTCCAATGTGCAGTGTTGTAGGTAAGGAGGGATGGAGAGGAGTTACATGTCTCTGTAAAGTAAGATAAAAGAGAAAGTGCAAATGTATGTATACATTAATTCATTTGTAAATGTATATTTGAGCATTTTGATATAAATATGAAAAGCAATACATTTATAACATTATAAATGTATGTATTAGATATAATTAAGGTAGAATATATATGCATTTATCCTTAAAAGACACTAAATATCTGAGATAAGATTGGATCTTGAAAGTTAGCAGCATATTTCTGTTTTGGAAATGTTTTGAAGATATGTATAGGGATGTTAATCCTCACGTGGAAGTGCTGCTATTAATTCTGCAGCAGGTAAGAGAGTTAGAAGGTATCATGCCGGGTTTCTGTTCTTGTAACTAAAAGGCTCAGGGGTCACTCTAGTTAATAAAAGGAAAAAAAAAGAAATAAAAATAAAAATATTCCTCCTTTTTTAATATAAAAAAAGAATGTAACTGGGAAATTTTCTTTCAGTCACTTGGCTCTTGGTCCAAGGTCATCACAATTTGCTATTGAAACACAAAAAGAATTAGTAGAAAACATATTATCTTCATAACAATCAACACAATAATCTGGATTATTATTACCTTGCCAAACACTCATCAGAAGATTTTTAATCTTTTCCCAATTTTATTGGGATGCATTGTGTTGGGTCATAGTAACAGACATTTTTATTGTCATGGCATTTAGGCCTCTCCATAAACCATAGAGCAAAGGTCTCACTCACATTATTCATTTTTGTCTTCTAGAACATCATTACTTAGTTCTCATCCTTCCATCAGCAATTATCTGACCATGAAGGAAGTTGGATGCAATTTAAGTCAAACATTAAGAAAATCCATACATTTTAAGTTTTAAGACATAACCACAAAGGCCGAAATTGAATAAGCAAGGAATAATATTTAAAGTAGTTACTTTAGGGATTATGAGACCAGCAGTTTGTCTAGGTCTGGTTAATAGACATACACCTGTTTTGAAGCCTGAATATTAACTTCAGCATATTATACTTCTGAAATATTAGCTGGCAATAATTAATGAGACAATAAGTTGTATTCTCATAGGCTACAGGATATTTATCATTTTTTCTCTTCACTCTCATATTTAAAGAGTTAATTAGGTCTGTCAGTAATACAAATACCCTTGGAAAAATTTATTTTAATAATCTTATAATTATTTTTAATAATCATAGAGGTAAATGTAGTCTTAGTCACTAAAGTCCAGCATAATTGGCTGGCTTGGGTTTTTTATCTACTGTCTAGCATAAGTTTCTGTCACTGGTGTGGTCAATTTGTTGCTCGGCTATTTGGCTACCTTAGCTACCTGGTGATAACTGGCTGGTGACAAACCTCAAGTCAATGTCCAGTAGCTCAATTTCTTTTTGGAATGTACACAACTGTTACAGGGTTTGAGTGGGGCATGCCCGTCAATCTACATAAGCAAGATAATATCCATAAGCCTATCCATAAGCCAATCATCTTTTGCCTAATGTAACCATACTGTGAGGAAACTCTATATGCTCGTAGCTGTTAGTTGCAACTGAAGGCTATTCTAACATTTTATGCTCTTCTATTAAATTTATTGTCAAAGGAGAACCCTGATGAAAATAGAAAGGAACAGGAAAGGCATAGAAAAAAATGAGTACCAAGAAAGAGAAAAGCATCCAGACATGGTCCATTTCTGTAGCTGCATTTGTCTCCTGCTGTGGTGAGCAGGCAGTCACTGTTGACTAGGTCTCTGTCACTAGGGTTCTGATCTGAGCTAGATGTGGGGAGCAAAGCAGCCATGGAGCAGGAGACCTCTCAGAAGGGGAGAAGAATTAGGTCTTTGCACCAGTGTGTGGGGGGGGAGGTTCTTTGCCTCACCTCTGTTGGCCCCCAAATTTTCTCCTGATGGCCCCTCTGCAACTATACCTGTCTTAGGTTGTCCCTCCCTTGAGGAATCTTACCCATCACTGGCTAACCAGCCATTCTCCGGGGCCAAACAGGTGATGTGGATTGTGCATGGCATTGTCCCCAAGAGGGCTCTCTGTCTCCTTGATAGATAATGCCCCCGTTGCCTCCATGCCAGCATTTACCCTAGGATCAGCAAACTCAGGTTTCTTCTCCATGGAGGGCCCAGCTCACAGCACTGGGCTGGTGGGCATGTGTTCAGGAAGGAAGGAGACAGGCCATAGACAGACAAACAGTAATATAGTGACAAAGCTGAGAGAGACAGATGAAGAGAGATCCCTCATACAGAACTGGCCCTAATTGGTGTTACTCACATCTGGTCTATAGCTGCTATCCATACGGATGCAGAACAATTCGTTATTTCAACACTGTCTTATTCTCAAAAGATACTTCCAGACAGTCTCTGTACCATAGAATCAATATACAGGTATAACTGACCATTACAGTCAGGACAATTAATTTAGTTTCATGGGTGGACTTTCCAGTCCACACTGTAAGACACATTAAAGGTGGACCTGGAAAATGGGTCCATACAGGTCTTTTCATAATTTTTATTTACCTGACAAGCTTGTGAAGCTGCATGGCTATAAACTCTGTAGCTGGAAATTGACCTTCCTGGGCCAGGTTTCTCAGTCATTATCATGATGACTGGTTTAAACTCTCTTTTGATATCTGATTTAATTTACTGAATCATGTTCAGTAACATTAAGACTCTCAATACTACAATTTAAGGAAAAACTTTTAAAGTATTTTGTAAAATCTAGTGTCTCTCTGGGATCCTGTATTCCCCGTTTTCCTTATTTAATAAATTTGAGTAAAGGTTTTGCATAAGTCATAGTATTATTAGTTT